>NW_024356249.1:4124587-4701276 GCF_902729225.1 Pteropus medius | reverse complement strand
GTCAGTGAAAAGAATGAAGGAGAGACTGTGTGGATATTGAGAGACACAGGAAAGAGGAAGAACAAGATAAGGCAAGTGCCTATCTAATGTCTAAAATGGAATTTAGGAAAAAAAGTGATGGGCCTGGTTCTTTGAGGAAGAAACCAGATTATGGTCTGATACCAATCTCTTCACACTAGAGCTGTTGCTTGGGATTAAAAATTCTAAATGTGGGGGCAGGGATCTAGGGCCTCAAGGAGCTTTGTGAATGCCCTGAAATTGTATGTCACGTTTTTATGTGAATGTGCGTAATTGCAGATCTCTTATGAGGACAAGATCCACAGCTTTCATCAGATTCTCGAAAGGATCTATGATCTTGAATTGGTTAAATTATGAACAAAATTTCTCCATTTTGATGGATGGGATCCTGGTGGTACACTTAGATCTAGTCTGCTAGGTCCATGAATAACTCCAGTCATGCAATGCTAAGTCATAAAGTCAGTGCAGGAGTGATGACGGCGATAAATGATGATGATGATGATGATAGTATTGTGTGTGTGTGTAAGACTTCTGTGTGGTACGACTTTGACTTGGTTTGGAGAGCTGTATATGGGGAATATTAGATGTGGGAGCAGTGCTTGTTTCCATGGTACTAACGTGTGGAAGGGGCCCTGTACTGTGTGGAGTCATCTGTAGAGACATCTGTAGAGACCTTTGTTTATCCAGGGAGCTTCTTTAGTTTAGGAAAGGTAACAAAGGCCCATTTTTGGAGGATAAAATAAAATTAGCGCATTTTTGAATTTTTTATTTCTGTTTATAAGGCCTGGGAAGAGAGAGAAATAGCTTTCAGCAGTTCAGTAATTAGTTGTTCAGCCTGAAGACCTTTGTGCCATCAAGTGTCACAGTGTAAATTCACCATCATTCAGAGACCAATTCCCATTTGTTAGATTATTTATCCTTTGACTTTTTCCTACTCCCTATTTTCTGATGTCTGGCCATAACCACACTCCCTTAAGTGACGGGAAAGAGAAAAGATAACTGATATAATGAGACAAGCCAAACTCTTGTTCAGTGTTCCATTCTGTGTGAGATTTTATAGTTATAAAAATTTATCCTTCTTTATAGTAAAGCCTTTTACCAGGCAAGCCTATTATATGATTAAAGGGAAAGATGTGATATGCAGAATTTCAGAAGCTACTTGCCTCTCTTTCAGGAAGAGGAGTTTCTTTAAAACTATAGCAGAAACAAGATGACCTTGAATGAGGCATTGGGCACTGGGTAAAGGGGAGGTAGTCAGAGGTGGCACAGGACCTAAAAGTTGACTAGAAGTCAGTGAACTTGTATTTTATTTTTACCTATCAAACATATGTAGAATAATAAAAATACAGCAAAAAAGAATAACATAGAATTATACATTTTTTTTTCTAGCATTCAGAGATAGACATTTTTTAACATTTTGGTAATTTATATACATATGTAATTGTTATTTGGTGAATATTTTAAGCACATATGCTTTTTCAGAATAAATCTTAAGGAAGTTTTATAAAAGCATATTGGGGAGGTGAAATAAAGAATGAACTTAGAGGATCATATGGATGATTTCTTAGCTGATCAGAGAAAAGTGAAACATCGAGGAGAAAAATTGGAGATTTGGGACACATGAGATTTTAGGTAAAGTCAAGTGAGGCATGGTTGATATGATTTAGAAAGCTCCTGGGTTCAGATATAGAAAAGGTAAAAATGTGAGAAATAGTAGTAAAGATAAGGATTTGTGTCAGACTCTTCAGTTTATTAAATTTGAATTGCTGTGGATGTCCTCATTCTACACCATTAGCTCTGTAGCGATCGATCACATTTGCAGCTGGCAGGCAGGTGAGTGTGGGGATGCTGGGGTTTATGAATGGGTGCTCTGGTAGAGATGGTTAGCTATCCAACAGAAATCTGTGCTCCTACTCTGGTAGGGTGGTTGTTACTGGAAAGAGTCTGTCCAGGCAACAGCCACACTTGCCAGCATTCCTTCATCTAGATGTTAGCCATAGGACTATGTTTAAGCCAATGAAATGTAAGCAGAGGTGACATATGCCTCCAAATTTGTTCCCCCAAATAGCGACTGGACTTTTTGTTTTTACGCTTGTTTATCTTCAGGCTAGCTAGGCTATAGATAGACACCTAAGAACAAACTGGGAAGCCACCTATTGAAGATGGCAAAGCCTCTACCAGTTTGGGTTTCTGAATAACTTGATAAAGGGTCTAAAAATGTGTCCATCTATCCAGTATTATTATGTGAGCAAAACAATAACTTTTACTGTGTCATAACCATTATACCATGTAGGGACCATTTGTGACAACAATTCATCAACACTAATACAAGCTTACAGTATGATTCCATTTTAAGGAAAAATGTGGGCTTTAAAAATACAAAATACTGAAGGATAATTTATTCATTTATTCAACAGATACTTATTGAGTGCCTAATAAATGCCAAGCACTAAGCACTGGGGATACGGGAGTGAATAAGCTAAAATTGTTGCCCTTAAAGAATTCACAATATAACAAGATTAACAGACAATAAACATCCAAGCAGATACGTAAGTAATGTCATTCCAAATGGTGATAAGTTTTAGGAAGAAATATAAAAGTGCAATAATTTGTGAAATGATGAGGGGTAGTCAGAGAAAGCCTCTTCTAAGAAGGTGATATTTGAGGTGAGCCATACAGTAATCTGTACAATAGGCCTTCCAGGTGGAGGGTATGGTAAATGCCGGCACCATAAAGAGGAATGAGATTAGTGTTCAGGATGGAGAGAGAATGCTTAGAGCACTGAGAATGAAAGGAAACGTGCCTGGGAGTGAAGCTGGTGAAGGCAGACCATGGAGGGCTTTAGAGGCCATGGAAAAGGGTCTCAGAAGTCATTGGAGGTTTCAAGGAGGACCCTGACGTGATCTGCTTTCTTTCGTTTAGAGGATCTCTCTGGCTGCTGTGCAGAGGATGAATTGCAGCAGGACAAAAAACTGAGGCATATTGTAGTAATTTAAGCAAGAGATGTTGGAGACTTACACTAGAATAGAAGTAGTGGAGATGATGAAAAGAGACTGGACTTAGGATATAAAAATAGACAGCATTATTGGTCACTGTTACATTAGGACATAGGAAAATGAAAATTAAGAAAATGTGAAGCAGATGAATATGACTTACTATCGCTATATGATTATTTGATTCTATTAAGATTTTTATTTTAAAATCTGATTATACTAAAGGGCCAAGATCAGCAAGCTATGTAGCCTGTGGGCCGATGGTACTTTTTGCTTGTTTCGTAAATACAGTTTTTTAAACATAGCTATCCTCTCATTCATTTATGTATTCCATATTGCAGCTTTTGCATAATAAAAGCAAAGTTGAGAATTTGTAACAAAGGCTTTCTGGGAAGCAAAGCCTAAAATATTTTCTATCTGGCTCTTTACAGAAAAAATTTTCAGACCTCTGCTAAAGAGAATTATTCTTTACAGTTTTTTATTTTGCTTGTCGTAAGAAGAATCTGGCATTGAAATAATAAAATTACCTAATTCTCAAGCAGCTTTTTAGATCTCTCAGGATTCTAGCTAGGTACCACTTTTTCTTTTACCCTGTAGTAGCATATGTTTGCTTTTAAGCATGCACTAAAATAAAAATTAATGCAAATCAACTGTTATGCCTTAGATTTAAAGGAACCTTAGTGGTCATTTGGTCTAACTCCTTTATTATTTTAGAGGAGGAGATAGAACTCCATGGTCTTTGTGCCACTACCTCAGGGTTACGAAGCCAGTGACAGAGAGAAACCTAGTATGACTGCTTCTGCTCCCCTAGTCCACTGCTTTTTCCACTACACCACACCAAACCTCTTAAAAATAGATGTGGGAAGCCTTGATCATCACAGATATGAATTGATGGAGATTTTCTTCAACAGTCATTGTTCTTTACATCAAATTTAAAGTGTCCAGTGTTTATTTCTTTTTAACTAGGTGGTTTTTCATTTTATAAAGTGATGCAGTTTATCTTATTTTTAGTATTTATACTTTGGAAAATTTTAAACTCAAGTAAAAGCAAAGAGAATAGCAAAGTGAACCACTGTGTACCTGTTACTCAGCTTCAACAATTAACGTGTGGCCCATCTAATTTCATCTATTCCCTCACCCAGTCTCTCACCCCCACCATTTGGATTATTTTGTAGCAAATCTCAGATATTCCATCATTTAATTTTTAAACATTTTAGTTATCTCTAAAAGATAAGGACTCAAAGAATTATACGGTAAAAACTAACAATAATTCTTAACCATCACCAATGTCCATCAGTGTTTAAATATCTCCATTATCTTATACATTTTTTAAAGTTAATATATAGATTCTCCATTTGTTGTTAAGGAAACTGGGACATTTGTCCTGGAATTGTTTTACTTTCCGAATTTTACAATGACATCCCCATGGTGAAACGATTTAATTTAAATAGCTATCCTCTAATTAATGGAAACATTATTTGATTTAAAAAACATGGAACTTAAGAGTTTTTCGAATAACATATTTATTGATTCAGATGTGTTGTGTAGCATGTATACACACAGCCTACAGCCTCTTTAAAACTCTAGTCAGACCATGCTACTCCTCTGCTGGAAACTTTTCAGTAGTTTCCTGTGTCATTCAGAGTAAAAGCTGTTTCTTGACTCTGGTCTACAAGACCGTACATGATTTATCCTTAAACTAGCTCTCTAGCCTTCTTCCATTATTTATTCATCTTTCACTGGTCTCCAGCCAGTTGATTCACATCTTTTTCCTCTTTAAACCTATAGTCACTCTACTTTCTCAGGAACTTGACACTGGTGGTTCTCTTTTCTTGGAAAGTTCATCTCCCAGATGCCCACATGGCTCATTCCCCCTTTTCTCAGATATTCCCTCATCTCTTTCTGGTCTTAGTAAAATGTCATCTCAGCGAGGCCTTCCATAACCGATCTATTTAAAATACTGTCTCTGCCCAGCACTTCCCATCCATTTTCTCTGCATTATTTTTTCCATAGCATTTATCTTATCTGGCACGTTATAAATTTTACTTATTTAGTTGATTGGTGGGCTCTATTTTGCCAATTGCTTTATTCACAGTGCCCAGGACAGTGCCTAGTTCATAGGCCTTCAATAAATATTTGTTGAAGGCATAAATGAATATATGTAGACATATTTTTAGTAGAATTTTATTAAAATGAATAATATTCACTTTAGATCGGAATGGCTGCCCTGAATTCTTAGCTATTTCCTTATTCAAGTTAATTAGGCAGGCCAATCTAGAAAAAAATTTTACCCTTTGAGACTGGGACCTAGAAAAATGTAGAGTAAGTCCTAGTACACTGTCACTTGCTTTTTTTCCTTTCCTTTCTGGACTTCTGTCTGGACCAGTCTGTGTTCTTTAGAGATACAGATTCTTCATAAGCCAAAGGTACCCTCTGAAAAGAAGAATAAACGTCAGAATTTGAAAGCAAGCACTCCAGAGCTCCCTCTCCCAGTAATCTTCATAGTCACATAGTAACTTCATTTCATAGAGAAGGGAGACAATGTCCATCACTTTCTTCATTTTGGAATGTGATTCAAATATACTACCTTACCCTAGCATTTTTTCCTATTTATAATGTATACTTTGTTAATATCTGGGTATCATCAAATGTGTCATTTCTTCTTTTTTGCCTGTTTCTGCATCCCTTCTCCTGTAACATTTCCTGTATGTAGTGCTTTTCAGGGCGTCCTAGTTAGGTCTTCACCCTGAGATGGGAGGGTGTGATATCAACAGCAGGCTACGGAAGTATCTATTAAATTTCTAGATAAGAAGAACTGGGGTTCAAAGGGCACGAATTCAGGCTGTCAGGTCTCTTACTCTCATACCCTAACTTTGTTGTTCACTGTCTACCTTTGTTATGCTATTTGCTGAAGTTAGATCTCCATGGATACTTTACTTGTGCTATCTCTGATTTCTTTAATATGAACAAATTTTCTTCAAACTCGAGAGTGTGGCTGATAATCACAGAGGCTATCAACCTGATTGGTGAAAATATCTTTCATTGGGTGGTTTTTTATAGTGTGGGAACTCCAAAGACACTGAATAAATATTGATTAGACTGATGAAAAGAAATAGTTTATGAACATAAAATATTCAAAACAAATCAGACTCATTCATTGCATATAGAGAACAGGCTATTCAACTTATGATTAAAATTTAAAAGAAGATTTAGGCAGAAAAACTATAAAGGAAAAATACACTTTATTTTGAAGCATATTAAACATTCATTAATTTATTTAGTCATTTGTTCCACAAATACTTGTCAAGTGCTTACTGTGTCCTAAGCACTGTTTTTGATGCTAAGTATACAAGATGAGTTAAGCATATTTTCTTTTCTTAAGGAACTCTGCCCAGTGGAGGAAGCAGACAACTAAATCAGCAATTACAAAGTGGTATGATAAATACTATACTAGAGATAATGGGATGTTGTAACATAGATTAGTAGCACCAACTCAGTTTGAAAGAGGGTAATCAGTGAGTGATTCTAAAGCTGAATATTAAATGTTGAGTGGGAATTAGACAGAATGGTGGGCAGGGGAAAGGAGAGGATGTGAAATTGTTCTTTAGGCATAGGAAGCAGTAGATACAAAGCACAGATTTGCCTTATGGGAAGAGTGAGCATTTTGGCTGTAGCTTAGGGTAGTTATTGAGTCATGTTTTGAGATGAGGTTGGAAAAGGAGAGAACACCATGGAAGGTTTTGTACATCATTGTAAGGAGTTTGAATTTCATCATCAAGTTATGGGCCACCTTTAAAAACTTTAACTGTAGGAGTGGGTAAAGGCAGAGAGATAACATAATATAGAGATTAGATCATATGAGAGTAGAAGCTAAGAGTAAGCCTGAATAAAAGTGGCAGGTACACTTGACAGAATTGATGACTAATTAAATGCAGGGGTGGGCAAGCAAAGAGCGGCAGACAATGCGAAGAGACAAGTGATATATAAAGATTCAGTGAAGGATGGAAGTTAAAATGAAGAGGCAGTTTTAAGAAGGAGGAAATGATTAATGTGACAGAAATCACAAAGAGGTCAAACAGACTAAGAATAACCTGTGGATTTATCAATTAAGAATTAAATTGTGATCTTTGTCACAGTAGTTTCAAAGGAATGGTTAGATTGAAAGCTAGTTTTCAATGTGTCGAGGCAGGAATGGGTCCAAATTATGGGTGGCCTTTAGCTGTACAATTTGGGGTCTCTTTTATAAGAAATTAAAAAAATGTTAAAAAACATGTAATTATGAATTCAAAGCCATGTATAAAGCCTTGAAAAGAGTCCATGCGATAAGGGAGGGGCCCTGACATACAGCTTTATTTGGTTTTTAGCAAATTCATCTCTGGGCTGAAGAATGAATGGATGATCATAAAATAGCAAGTATTGGTTTCTCCTTCAAGAACACTGGATTAAGGAAAGAAGAAAAACTGAGAAATCACTGGTGGATGTAGAGAGTGAAGGGCATACGAAGAGTGTGTGTGTGTGTGTGTGTGGTGGAGTGATATGAGCATACTGATTTCATGACTTGAGGTGGTAGGGAGGTAGGGAAGATACATACGAGAGAACATAAATGGTATAACAAAGTCGTGGAGAGCATGAGAGAGGACAGAAACGAGAAAAAAGGACAAAGGGACGAAATGCAGGGAGCGATTTAAATTACAGGATTCATGGGAAGAAGACTGAATGTACTTCTACAGATTTGGAGACTGTGTCAAGAGGATGGTGTCACAGAATATCGGAGGAAATTCATGAAAATCTTGGGAATTCAGTGCTGATCAGGTCAATAGTGGTTGGGGGTGGGGTCTAAGGTGAAGTTTCAACATATCTAGTACTATTTAAAATCAGAAGGCCATTGCTGACTTATATTAAGGATATTTTAGTGGAGTGATGGGGATAGAAACCCAATGAAGATGAGTTGCAAAGTCAAGGGAGGGTATGAAGTACAGCAGTTAGTGTGGCCTAGAAATTGGTTGTGTTTTTGAGGGGAAGAGGAAAGACAGGGCAGAAGCTAGGGGATTATGCTAGGTCAAGCAGGTATTTTATTATTTACTTATTTAGAGTGTGTGGTAAAACAGAGCATGCTTATGTCATGGGGGCCTCAGATCAGGGGAGAGAAAGAAAGAAGATGAGAGAAATGTATCAGGAAAGAAGCCTTGGTTTAAAAAATTATTGCCCCTTTTCTTTGGAAAGTAGTATGTGTAGGTAAAGCATTCAAACAATAAAGAAATAATATAGTATGTGAAAATCTATAATTATACTTTCTAAAAGTAAGTACTGGTAAAATTTTTATTTGGTTTTATACTTCCAGACATTTTTCTATTATGAATATGTAGTACATAAATATATATAAATATACAGGTAGAAGGATACTTTTTTCTTAGAATTAAACAGCACATTCAGTATATTAACTCAACAGTTTCACTTAAAATTGTGGAGTGATGGTCACATAAGTACGTAGAGATCAAGCTCATTCCTTTTGGTTACAAATCATTATTTTAAAAATCAGTTCACTATTGATGAGTAAATTGTTTTTAGTTTACCACTATTATAAACAAAGCTACGATTGGCATCTTTGCACATTCATGTGAATATTTATATAGAATTTATTTCTTAAAGCAGATTGCCAGGTCAAAATGTATGTAAATTTATATTATTACCAGATGTTTCCAAATTTCCTCCTCAAAAGGACATTATTGTAATTTATACTTCAGCCCACAATCCATTGAGTACTTGGAAACTCATGTTTTGTTATTAAACTTAACTCAGTTAAGAACCAGAGTGATCACACTTTGAAGTCCTCTGAATTAGCCAGAAATCCTTTGCAGAAGTGCCTCAGATATCTTAACTACTGACTTACCTTCATCCAATTGAATCTTTCATCGAAGAAACTGAATTCAACAATGAATAACATTTTATATTGAATTTTGTTATCGTTTGCTTTGCTGATTATTATTTTTGTTTCATGTATGTGAGTATTTTGGCCATATTATAGGTTATAGGTTAAATATATGGATTGTTACAACTTTAGTGGTGGAAAGGATTTAGAGAACTTTTAGGTCAGTAGTCTAATTGTAGAGCTGAAAAAAATAAATCGACGGCCGGAGAGGCCGGGTTTCCTCATATATTCCCAGTAATCTGAACAACTGCCACTCCCTTGATCTATAAGACTTAGCCTCACACTATGTGTTTATATGGTATTGACCAGACTCACCATGGCATCATGAAAGCTTATTTCTGTGCCTGTTTCTAGTTTGCCATACCTTAAGCTATAAGATGTTTTTTTGAGCAAGATCACGTCTTATTCATTTTTTAAGTCCTCTGTTTCTTTTCCTTGTATATATATTATGAATTGCCTAAATCTTTTTCAATTCCCACAATGAATTAAAAAATCTAGATAATTATAATGAATTTTTAACATCACAAAATAGAGACATTAAATGATTAAATGCCTTCTAATGAAGGTACATACACACCACTTTCCAAGGTATTGTTGAAAAATAATAAAATTATTTTTCTAATCAAGCATGAGAGAGAGGAACATGCTAAATGACTATAAGGATGAAATCAGCAAAATCTGGATTGGGTCAAATATATGGGACAGATAGGCTCATTTCTTCAACAAATAAATTATAATGAAAGAAGACGGAGAGCAGAACTTACAGATTCAAGAAAACTTAAAAAAATGTGTCAACCAAGTGTAGTACGTTTTGATCCTAATTTGAGCAAATACATTATAAAAAAATTGAGATAATTGGGAAAATTTGAAGACTAATTAGATATTTGACAATATTAAGAAAGTATTGCTATTTTTTGGATAATGTTATCATAGTTAAATTTTTAAAAGAGTAATGATGTCATATTTTTAGAAGTACATACTGACATATTTATGGATGAAATTGAGATTTGCTTTAGAATAATTGGAGCTTGATAATTGTTGAAGCTGAGTGATGGGTATGTAGAAATTATACTAATTTTTTCAACTTTTGTATATGTTCAAAATTGTCTATGATAAAAAATGAAAATGTTTTTGGATGCAGATGAATATTACAATTTGCCTTTTAACTTATGCTGGCATGATTTTTCTCATTCCCATCTCTACCCTTATTCTCTTCTAGAAACCTAACTATCATAGAAATGTTTTTTAAATGAGCTTTAAGCTAGGAAGGATACAGATACTTTTTTAATATGATAAGATGTAGGAGATATTTTGGTAGTAGATTCATTTTTGCAGTAAGTTCTTATTGGTGTTCAGATATCCAACTTGAAGCCCAGACAACTCTTTCTTCTATTTCTTCCCTACGCTAATTTCAGGATCTAAAATTCTCTCCCCCCATGCAGTGTGGAATCAAATGGAGGCACGAAGGGAGAGGAGACTTTGGCATGGGAGGAAGAAAAGGGAATGGAAGGCCCATGAGTGAATAGAGGGCACTGAGTCTTTGTTATTGGAGAGTAACTATTTCCCTGGCTCTATCTTTCTCTGAATGATTGATCTCTTAGGAGGCTTTTTTAAGACCTTCAGCTATTACCTGACCCCTGGACAATCTCAGGCATTTCTGAATACCAAGGTACCTGTAAGAGAGACCACTACGACCCTGTTACACTGCTTTTGTACCACATTTTCCCACATTGGTGCTGGGGAATAGAGAGTTCCCTCACTTTACCCTTCTTGAGTTCTTATGGCTGGACTAATAATAAAATTAACATGAAACTAGATTAATAAGAGAACAACCAATTTAATATGTGCACATGGGAGATCATAGATGATAATCTCAGCAATGATGAACCTTCCAGATTTTTGTACTCTTTAGACAAAGAAACAATAAATTTATGAAGAAATGACAGGACAAAGGCATTTTAGGTTGGGGTGCTCGTTGGTGAGGAATCTAAACAAAGTTTGGACTTGAGTAGTAAATTAGTAAAGGAGTAACAAGGTTTGTTTATATAAACCTTGGATTTCTTAATTCTAGTGATGAAGGATAGATTCATTTTTTGTATTTAGGGAGACAAGGGAGGGTCAGAGAGACCTTCTTACACCCATCTCTGACAAGTAACTTTACTTAAAAGTCATCAATAAGCCATTGTTGGATATTTTAGGGTTGTTTACCCTGGGCCTCGACATTGGCATTGTACAGTCCCCCAGTGCAAGGATCTTCAGTAATTCGGAGAACTATTGATTAGAGTTTGCTGTTACTTAGCTATTCATCAATAAAAAGACCTATTTAAAAACAAATGGAAAAGTAGGTCTTCAGGGAATACCTCTCAAATACCAAGTATATTTATGGGACACACAGTTTCCTTGGTAACTCACGGACTGGGGAGAAGGAAGACTCTGAGCTTGCTCCCACAGAAATGGAGGGAGGGAGCTGTGGGTGTTATGGTTTTTTTCTCTACATGGTTGAAATTCACAAAAGGGTTGCTACCAGCCTGCTTTTGTACCTATGGAATAAGAAGAGAATCATTAGGAAATAAGCAAGTTTTGTCTAACTGTACTTTTTCTATATTCGAATGTTCAGCAGAGTAAGGTACCTGACTTACATTTCTATTCACTAGTCAGAGATTTGTTAGAATCTTATTTTGGGTTCCATTAGGTTAAATATATATATAGATATTTTTAAGGTTCTCTAAGAGACCCAACCTAAGTGTTTAGTTAGAAAATAGTATCATACATGAAAGGCTATTGGAATGGAGATTATTTAACCTACAAAAAATGAGTGCAGATTTTCTTAATGTCTGAAGACAGATTTAGTTGTTTCTAATTACTTGATAGGATTGAAATGTTCTAGTCAAAATATACACACAGTTGGAGAAGGAATGTTGATAATAAAGGCAAAAAGGTGAGGATGCCTGAAGACAAGAAGAACCATAGAATATGTAGTGATTAATTGTGAATGATAAGATGTCAGAATTGGTACCTGAAGGTTTTTTTTTTTTTAATCTCTAATTGCCTTTAGGACCTATGTGGAGGACTTTTTGACTTATTCCTTACCTGATGGAGTTAACATCTCAATTCTGGTTTGCAATGGTCCTGCAGATTTTGGATTATGTAAGATTCCCTCAATTAGGTCTGTTACCTGTGGCAAGAAAGATTGAGAATGAATCTTTTGTTTAGGAAATTGGCTGTAACTAGCTTGCGGGCCAGTTCTTGCTTGTCAATCATGTTCTTGTCTTTTCAAGATAATGCATCTGTTCTTTTTCTTCTTAGCCCCTGGCTAATGAGTGATCCTAAAATTGAAAAACAATAAAAATTATATGTAGCAGCAAACTTAGTGATATTAAGCAAATATTAACCTGAAATGCTCCAACTTGCAAGGACTAGATATTAAGTGATTATGTGCCAGTTTGAAGATACAGGTTATTTTGAAGAAATTGAGGTCAACCACAAAAAATTGCCAGAAAAGTGTTTTCCAGTATATTTATTTTTTTTTATTTTTTTTTTTTGGTAAAAAACACATCGCTTCTTTAGAAGGAGAGGGCCAGTGTGATTTTCAATAATTTGAAGTTCGGACTAGAAAAACAAGAAAACTTTAACCTGGACGGTCTCATGAGGTGTAGATACGTGAAGTTCTTCTGCACCCAGCCTCAGCTTATGAATCACTGTTCACTCAAACCATTCCCATTGCAACTGACCAGCAGCTGCAACCTTATCAAACTGAAGCAGCATTTCCTATGCAATGCCTATTTATCAAGCGTGACGCTGCCTTCTGTACTGATGCTTCCTGGGTTGTGTAGTGCCTGGGACTTAAGTTTATGCACTTCTTGCTTTTGTCCATCCTCTTTCCTGCCTGCCTCCCCCTCCCTCTGAATTAAATTCCTTCTTTGCTAAATAGTTAGCTAAATAACTAGCCAAATAGTTATATTAAAAGACAGAAAGAAGAAATATGAACTATAGAGAAGTAATATTTCAATAGAACAGTGCATGATTTGACATTCTTAAATGTAAGTTTCTTCCACAACTGAGGATCATTATTAAGCAATATGATGGGTCTGAAGACTCCTGAAGTGATTCATTTGGAAATATTGAAGCAGGGACCCTTGTAAGAGCCACACAAGTGCTACATAAGTTACCGTGCTAGTCAGCTGAGCACAGCAGAAACCCTTCTCTGAGTGACACTCAACTCCTATATTACGAGGTAGTTGTGCGTGTGGATTGGATGGGGACTTCTACTAGAGGCAGAATTGCAGAGGCGGGGAAGGAGACTGGAATCTGATATCATAGGTGGAAGAATACTAAATATTTCTTTTTAAAAATGAGGATCTTACAGGATAATGAAATCTGTCATCTTGACATTGGGAGAAACAACATAAAACTATTATAAAGACATGGACATTTTTTGAAAAAAATTCTCCACCCTTACTATTTCCACCATCTTTTCGGTGGAAAGAGAGAAGTTTCACCAGGGGTGTTTCTAGTGTAGGAGTTTTAAATTACTGCCCGTACATGCCAGTGGTAGCATGTAAATGGGAAACCACCGTTTTCACTCAGAAGCTGTAGAATAGAACAATAATAGCTATCTGGGTGCTTGGGTTGAAACTGAGATCCATTAGTAAAGGAAGAGAAGACGATGTTTTCAGAATTCTGTACAAGTTGGTTATTATTAGATTAATAATTCATTTTGGAGAGCTAGGCAAGGGGTGGCAACCATTTGGGGGCAGATAGGAAGTTGGAATAAAGGATTTTGGCCTCTTCAGTGGAGAGAGGACTGAGACGAACTTTGCATCAGAATAACATGAGAAGTGGGTACAACTAGCAAGCAAGAGAATGTCCGCTTTTACAGGGAGAGAAGCACTTGGTCAGGAATGAAATGAATTTAGGGAAATAGAAAAAGATTAGGAAACAGTTTAAAGATTGTTAAATGCTCTAATTTAGAGGTGGTTTCGAGTTTAGGGATTATTAAGTGCTATCAGTCAACTCTATGTCTACATTAAACCTTTTTGCTGATTTTGCTTATCGTATAATAGGGTAAAAAAAAAAAAAGGTTGTTACCTAAACAACTGGCATTAAGATTGCTTTTATGAAGGGAACTGTCTTTAGCTGAAATTTTATCTAAGTGTTTGCAGGAGTCATGCTGGTGCCCAGGCATCAGAGAAAAGGGCAAATAGTCTAGTTGAAAATACTTTTTTGCTCTTCATAAAGGGAAAAGATAGCTGTGGGGGTCAGAGAAGAGAGAAAGGTAGAAGAGAAAGAAGTCGTAAGATGATGTATTCTGGATACTCTCTCAGGAAAGGTCTAGGAGACGCCTTTATAGTAGGCTGACCGTAGAGTTCTTTTGTGTAAAGAAATTTCTTAAATTCAAATGTCTTTCTGATCCCTCAAAAAACAAACAAACAAATAAACAAACAAACACCATAGTCTAAGCCAAAATAGTGAGTTTGTGTGCAAAAGCATTTTTAAACTATGTCTCTTACCTTTCTCTCCTTCCAACTGATTGCTGTCAGCCTCCTTCTGTGTAGAAATAAGGAGTTACAACAGACTCTGGCTTTTCAACAAAATCTATTATATATCCACATTCTTTGTGTGGGTTGGGTTTTGGAGAAAGTGATTGTAGGGACTAAGTGCCGTGTGCATTTTGATGCTGTGCTCATTAAGTCACTAACTCCAGTCACACTTTTTTTTTTTCTTTAAGTAGTACTGAAATACCTTTGTTTTTAAAAGATATTAGAAACATCATTCTTTCAGGTCCAATCTATTGCTGACAGTCTCACACACATCCTCAATGAGATATAGCCTAATTGTCTTTGAATTGTTAAAAATTATCAAACAAAAAAACAAGTGTAATGTGGGTTAAACATATTCCCTCCAATCCCAATTGGTTAATAACCTTGCTCAGAGAAAATTTGATATTCTTTCAGGTCTACATACAAATGTCTATCTGAATATATAAAATGTATTATTTGTCATAATTCTCTTTTCCAGTTTGAAAAAGTTTGTATGGTGACAAAATGGCTATGAATCAGTAGAAGAAGAGCCAAGACATCTGGGTTCTAATCCTAGATTTACCAATAACTTTTCTGTGACATCGGTAAATTAGCCTGCCTTTCTAGCTCTTAGCTGCCATACTTCCAAATTAAGAGGACCTCTAAGGACCTCCCTTCTCTCAATACCTGTAAATATTTGAAGCTACAACTGAATCAAATGACTGTTTAGAAGTCTTATAAAGATGTCCTAAGGCTGTAGCTATACCCCTGGAAGAGCTGCTGCCATCATTCAGGTGCTTTACATCATTCAGCTAATTTAATTTAATCCCTGGGTAATTAAAGCAAATGAGTTAGAAACAATATATGAATTTGAGCAGTTAAGGCAATAGGCTTGGATCTAATCATCTCTGAAAACAAACACTTCCTAATCTGTTTATCCAAAAAGATTACATAAAAACAGGTAGTTAATAATTACAGTAATTACAATCTAGCCTAAGTTTCAAAAACAAGGTGCATTTTGAGAGGAGAATGAATTCATCTAAGAGTAACTAAGCCAACTCTTCTAACAACACAGATAAAAAATTCAACATCACTAGTCAGAGAAATGTTAAGTTGAAACAAACTTTTTTGCCTGTATGTTGCCTTTTGTTCTAAATAGAACAAAAATAACTAATGCTGATGAAGGTGTAGTGAGGTGGGGAAATACAAATTAGAGCAACCAGATGCAGAACTTTTTAAAGCAAAGAAAAATAAATTATGGCTCAAATATTGCCACTCATTAACTCAGTAGTATTCAGAGTGTAGTTTTACTATAAATCAGCAAAAGAAGTGGCACCCTGCACACATATACGTATATTATATATGTGCATAATATAGCATGTATTACCCATGTGCATCAGTGCATGCATACACACACACACACACACACACACACACACACGCACACACAGTTGACCTTTAAACAATATGAATATGAACTGCTTGGATCTACTTATATGCACATTTTTTCAATAAATTATTTAAATGTATTTTCTCATTTTTTCGTAACATTTTTTTCTCTAGCTGTATTTTAAGAACACAGTATATAATAATATAACATACAATATGTGTTAATCGACTGTTTATGTTATTGTTAAGACTTTCAGGTAACAGCAGGCTATTAGTAGTTTAGTTTTCAGGTCAAAAGTTATACACAGATTTTCAACGGCCCTGGGGATCATACCTCTAGCCCCCATGTTGTTCAAGGGTCTCTGTCTGTTTGTTTGTGTGTCTGTCTCTCTCTATATATGGCACTGAGATTCAGAATCTTGAAAATTCAGAAAGATGATTGATCTGTATGACTACTGTAGGATTTAAGAAAAAAGACAGTATTCTGATACTTGGTCATTGAGTGAAACTCTAAGGGAAAATTTGAAGTTGAGAAATGCATTGGGAGATGGCAGCATCAGCCTGGGGTCACTTTGAAGCTCTGACTATGAAGACTGAGGGAGCAGAGAAGGAGTGGTGGCAGCTAGATCCTGATGAGGATCAAGGCGCAGAACTTCAGAATTGTCTGTGGTGTTGTTATGCCTTCCATGTCACCAGAGAGAAGGCTGTGTACATCCCTGTCAAAAATGGTGACATCAATAGATGTTTAACACCTGAGAACTGGTTTTTCATATCTGAATTTTGCCATTAAAAAAGAATATTTTAGGACTAGATGTGTAAGAGGTATAAGGTCTCACTGGGAAAAATGGTTCTTCATCTGATAATATCCTTCTTGAATATAAATATGAAGGTTAGAATGTTTAATAAATTATGGTAGATCTTTCTCCCAACCTAGTTAAGTAAAAGTTGGAAAATCCTGCATAAGACTTCTATTTCCAGCAGCATAATGGGTGACATAGTCTGAGGGATCCATTTGCTAAAATATAATGAGATCCATGATAAATCACCAAAAATGTAATATTTAATGAATTATTTGATTCACTATAAAGTAAGAGAAATATCCAAGGGCAAAAATAAACTAACAAAAATAAAATCCAGTGAGATGAAAACACCTTAGGGAGAAGTAAGTTGTAATAAAGAAAGCAAACTGGAGTATGGTCAAGTATGGTTACAAGAAGGAAAACACCTGTAGCGGAACTGGTATCTCGGGGTTTGGGTGCCTGGTAAAGTGAGGAAGCTGAACCTGAGAATCCTGCATTAACCTCTAGCAAACTTTTCTTTCTCTGTGGAATCTGGTGAAGCCTATAGGTTTCTTCATGTAATAGTGATCCCTAATTCATGAAATAAAATATATACAAATATAAGAAAACCAATTACACAGAAAGAGTTATCAAAGTATTTTTTTAATATTTGTGAAAGTAACGTGTTTTTATTAGTAGTAAGATCTAGCGGTGGCTCTAATTTAAAAGTAGGTATAAATGTAAATGATATTTTGAGATTTCTGCAACTTTATAAATATAATATGTAAATACCTGTAACTGTTATTAGACTCAAATACTAGTTTGGTTTCTTTTCCTAGTGTAAAAGAGCTTAAAATTAATTCATCTTACGAGAACAACAGAATATGCACACGAGAATGTAGAAGAAAGGCTATAATTACATTAGGAACATAGATTAATTTTTTTTAAGTCAAAGAAAAAGAAGTAGGAATGACACAACTAAAAGTTGTTATTTGAAAAGATCAATAAAATAGATATCTGGTGAGATCAATCAAAATTAAAGGAGAAGGCAAAAATATCCAATATTAGATATGGAAAAGGGCTATAATTACAGATGCAGAAGAGATTCAAAAGGTAATAAGAAAATACTATGCACAAGTTTATTTTAGTAGGTTTGAAAATTTTTATGAATGATACAAATTCTTAGAAACACATAATTTATCCAAACTGATTCCAGAAGAAATAGAAAACATGAAAACTTCTGTACCATTGAATAAACTAAGTAATCTAAATCCTTCCCACCAAGAAAAAAACTAATTGCAGAGTGTGTTACAAATAAATTCTACCAAACTTTCAAGGGGTAGTTCTAATATTATACATCTTTAAAATAATGGAAAAATAAAAGAATATTCCCTCAACATAGGTAAGGAAGCTAGTATAATATTATTTCCAAAGCCAGACAAGAGCACTATGAGAAAAGAAAATAAAAGACCATCTTACTCAGGAACATGGATATGCAAATTTGAACAAAATATTAGCAAACTAAATCTAGATATGCATATCGCAAGATTATATAGCCTTAATAAGTAGTGTTCCCCTCCCCCCGGAAATTCTAGCATTTTGTTTTCTTAAGCAATCTATAAATTAAATTCACTATATTAACAGATTAAAAGAGAAACAAACATATAATATTCTCAAAAGTTGGAAAAATGTGATAAAATTCAATACCTATTTATAGTAAATATTTTTTAAACTAGGCATAGAAGGAACATTTCTCAACCTGGAGAAAAGCTATTTACTAAAATGTTTTTAAAAACATCATTATTAGTGAAAAATAGAAATATTCTCTCTAAATTAGGAAGAATTCTCTAATGACAACAAACTGCCTCTATTCAATATTACTTTCTATGTTTTAAGTGCAGCCATAATAGTAAAAAAGACAAAATAAAGTAGATTAAGAAGGAAAAGTTTCGTTATTTGCAGAAAATGGTTGTCTGAATAGAATAATCCAAAATGTCTTCAGACTTATTAGAATTAATAAGAGATTTTAACAATTAATAAGAGATTTTAACATCTACAAACAGATACATAATTCAGAAATTATAATCTTTACAATAGCACTAAAGTAAAAAGGTACATGGGGACATGTCTAACAAAAATGCATGAATTGTGTCAAGAAAATTATAAAACTTTTGAAAGACACCAAAGAGTAATTGAATAAATGAAAAGATGTAATATGCCAATGAATTGGAAAATTTAGTATCATAAGATGCCTGTTTTTTTCAAATTAAGCTAGAAATTCAATGCAATTTTAATAAAAAATACCAATAGAGATTTTTGAGAGACATGACAAGCTGATTTTTAAAATTTAAGAGGAAGAAAAATGATGAAAACTTTCCTAAAGAAAAATCTGGTGTAAGAATTTGCTTTATAAGAAATCAGGACTTACTCTACATTTACAGTATTTAATGCAGTGATATTTAAGCTTGGTAGGCAAATTGACTCATGAATAAAGATCAAGATCCTCAAAACAGAACCTACAATTGTGATATCTTGATATTCAATAGAGGTGGGATTATAAATCAGTGGGAAAATTAGCGCTAACCATTTGTCATCTGGGGAAAAATTAAATTCAATTCTTACATCACACTGTATACATAATACAATTGTGGCTTATTTCTGAAGGGCAAAACTATAAAGCTTTTAGGAGAAATTATGAAATACTACCTAAACTTTATAATGGGAAATATTTCTTAAAATTCCTGAGAAACAAAATGTACACGAAAAGATTAATGAAACTGACTGCATCAAATTAAGTACTTCTTTTTCATGTAAATTTACCAGAAAGAAAGTAAAAAGACAGGATATTAATTGGAAGATATTTTAATAATGTACAACAACCAAATATTAATAGCTGCGTGATGGGCAAAAATAGGGAAGATGAAGACAGCTGGCGTCCATATCATTATTTTAAGAGCTCTGGAACCCATGGGCCCCCTTACTCTTGGACATTCTATACCACATTGAATCAGATCTTTAAACACGTACTGATACTCTACCGCAAATATATTTTTCTGTTAAAATTGAAGTAATTTATTATTTTTATTTTGAGATTGTTTTTTCATAATTAATTCATTTAATGGTAATATATTTTCATCACAGACTCAGGCAATTCAGACCAATTCTGTAATGCTAGTGATTTGTTCTTAAGAGGACAGAAAGGCCAGCAAGATGGAGAGGTTATTTGCCTAAATTTTCCTACAGGTTTCTGCTGCTTTTTTTGGCCAAGTTAGTCCCACAAATTTTAGGATTTCAGTTAAACCGTATGGTTTTGACTGTTCACGTGGGCACTATTTTTGACTTGGCCTGCTAGTGGGCAGGACCCACCAACTGCTCACACACTAGCTAAACAGAGCAGCTGCCTCTCAAGAGAGGTGCCAAATGTGATATTTCACTGCTTTAAATAATCAGATACTTGTGAGTCACGACTGGGGCTTAGGACGCCAGCTTGTTGGGTGTTTGTTAGTGCCGAGGATTACTGAGGAGAGAGCGAACATGATAGGTGAGAGTTGATAGCAGGGATCTTTCGCTGTGTTATGTATAGACTTGAGATGGGGGGGAGGGAAGAATCTCAAGTCACATTTTATACTATTCCGTGTGGTAGCTCGAATTTTTAGAGACTGGTTAAAAGTCACCAGTTATTTAAGCATTGACTAGTCATTTGTTGGGGTTTCCATAGCATGAATTCCCCACTGACTGACTAAGAGATTGGACCAGGATGACCTCCAATGGGTTTTCCAACTATGAATTCCCTCAGTCTAAACAAAGTAACTGTGGAAATGGGGCGGTGATAGGCAGGACGATTTTTCATATAGAAAAAGAAGTCTTTTCAAATTAAAAAGAGCAATTGCCTTTGAAAAGGGTTAGAAATACATTTAATACTGTACGGGGAGCTATGAAATATCAACTCCAATCTGTGCTCCTAAAGCTCACCAGGCCGACCTTGCAAATAATGTCCTGTATCTAGGCAGCACCAAAATACCTGGTCATCCCAATGGGAAGGTTAATCTAGTGATTATCTTGGGGGATGGGTGTTTTATTTTCAGAGGACTGCATCAGCACCTTTGATGCATGAAATGTCCAGTGTGCCATTTTCATTAACAAAACAAAAAAAGCTTGAATCACACTACTATGAACCAATTTGTAATATCACATTATAGTCCTTTTTTAGTTTTACAGTTTCTATGAAATAAAAGATATTTGGAATGTATTTTGAGCTAACATTGTTAACTTAGGAGGTGGCAGAGCTTGTGCAATTCAAGGTAAATAAATAAGAACTATATATTGCTCTTTTTAAAAAAAGATGACTTTTTTTTGTAATGTTCATCTTCATTCCTGTTGGGAGTAGGGAATGGTGAGACTCAGTGGGAATAAACAGCTTCCTCAGGCAGGTAGCTCAAGGACAATCACAGAGATACAAACTTCTGGGGGCCTGCGGACATGTTTTGATTGGCCTACATAGAATTTTAAAAAGTTAAAAAAGATTTTGTTTGCCAATGTACAAGTCTGATTTTTAACACAAAAATTTTACTAGCTTTTTCAAACAGTGTGGCAATAATAGGCCCGAGGTCCTTAGTGTAACTTTGTTGGCTGCCCAGTTGGAGCGGCCACTGCTGTCTTGGGTGGGAGCACACTCTTTAGTGCCTCATCGTACCCATCACTCTGTAGTCTGGTCGGCTTCAGTCGTGGACATTATTTATGTATCCGGTCCTGTAATTTATTTGAGTTTATTAATAATGGCATAGTCTTTATCTCTAGAATCTCTACCTACCAGAGTGATTCTCTCCACCTAATAGACTACTCACAGCCTGTTTTTTCATAGTGTCTGTCTTCTCCTCCCCTCCCACCTCTTATCTTTTTAATTTTATGTGTTGTAAAGCTGGGGTCTATAGCAGCATTGCTTTCTTATTTTAATATTTTATGTGATGGCTTCTCAGGTAGTTTTCTGGGATCCTGGGTATCAATAGTTCTGTTGGCCAAGTTCAGTCTGTCTTTGGTAAATCATAGCTCTTTTATATTTATTGCAGCTGTCCTTACTGGCACTGGTTGATATGTTCATGATCTCTCACTGGATATGTAGCTCCCTGGGTACAGACTGGGTCCATTATTTGCTTCCCTGGTCATTTCTGTTTCCTCCAGGCCTTCCTGTACAGTGGCTTTCTATGGAACCCTCCAGAGTTAATTCCTCTGTGCTGTATGTTTTTTTGGGGATACTGCTTAAACAGAAATTATTCAAGGTCTTGATGATTGTCTAGAGGAAGAAAGACAATCCCAGATCCTTTTCCTTCTTGAATTTCTTCTCTTGACTCAGAGTCAGCTAACTATTCCCATTGGTGACTTCTTAATGAAAACAGCATAGATCGTGTTACTTTTTTAAGCAATGTCAAACTTCAGATTTCTAAGGAACTTGGCAATAGTTTCAAAGTTTTTTACATTTGTACTATGAGCAAAAAGGCATATATATAAAGTATAAAAAGACTTGTTTTTAAAACCCGAAGTAAATATTCAAAGTGCGCTCTAATAACCACTTAAATTAAAGCAGTCTATATGGATAAAACTTCATTTGTATAACACCTTCAATCAACACTTTCATTTATTCAGTCAGTTTGACAGACCAAACTAATCTTCATGTTATAGGTTTAAGATCCCAATACTGTTTTCATAGTGGAGACTATAGTCATATATTAAATAGTTTTTATTTCTAATTCAGCTTTTTGAATTAAGTTTTAGTTTTTGGAAAACTCTATATTTAGGATGAAAGAATGATGTTACTGCATAGTCAAGCTGAGAGTTATCAGAGTTATAATGATATGTCATAGGCTGTTAATAGGACTCAAATCAATGGGGAAAAAAAACATTAAATAAAGACAAAGATTTTAATTTAGAAATTCCACTTCTAGAAATTTAAATTAAGAAAATATTTAATAAGAAATTTAAACTAAGAAAGGTTGATCTTGGTTCCCAAATTGCAGTGCTGAGTTTTCTTCTCATTTGTTTTCTGTGCACAAGCTGTAGCTTTGCACATCATGTCAGTGTGGCTGTCTCCTGCCCAGTCTCACCTCCAGCCAGTGCTTCTCCAAGCTGTAGGCCCTCCCTTCTTCATTTGTCTTTCTAAGGCTCTCTGGGTCTGGCACATATTCTGCAACTGTTTTCAAATCAGTTGAATCAAGGAACAGATGAGGTATAAACGGGATTTTAAAAATATCACAATATTTCAGATCCAAATTTAAAATCATCAATTAAGCCTGTTGTGGTTCTATCAATTACTTTTCCTTAAAAAACAAACAAACAAACAAAAACCTAATAAAACAAAGAATTTATAAAATAGACAAATTACAGAATAATCCTTTACAAGAGGGGCCTAATGTTTCAGAAATGAGTTCATTCAGTATCAAATCAGAACTTGACCAACTGCTGTTTAAGGTAGTAGGATTTGAAGGGAAGGGTCATACACAGAGTTAAAAATCCACGCTAGAATGGATTAATGCTAATCAAAATGTGAAGGGCTGGTGAATTAACAAGCACGTTGGCAAATACTTATATTCCAAAATCAGTGTTATGTGCTCTTTTGAGGATAATGCTAAAAAAGTAGAAGTTGTATTTCTTGTTTTAGAAGGATTAATTTGTTTGGGAAACACAAAGAGATGTGTATATAGCTTAAGGATGTATGGCATATGGTCATCCACACACATACAAACATACTTTTTTTGGGAGGATATGGAAGAAATCATTAAAAGTGGTCAGAACTCAGAAGAGGTATTGAAAATGGTGTGAACTGAGCCAACTAAATATCTTTTTTGTATTATTTGAATTGTAATATGCGTATGTTTTATTCTTAAGGAAAACAACTCCAGACTCTTATCTGGGTCAATCCAGTGCCTGACATAGAGCTAAGCATATAGGAGGTACTTAATGAGTATTCGATATCTTGCTTTGCATGTGAAATAATTTTCAAAATGTTAAATGGGATGAAACATTAAAATCAAAACTACACAAAATAAGAAAAGTGAAAAATGAGTAGGAATACTGATTGAATGGAAATAGTTGCTTTAGTTGCGTGATCATGGTGGTTTTTGTTGTTTTGGTGAGGAGGATATTATATGTAAACAAATTTGTAAACCCATTTTGCAAATGTTCCCCTGGGGGCTTCGGTGTGCCTGTCAGCAAGAGGTGGGTCCTGCAGAGAACTCCAGAGGAGCAAGCTAAACAGCTATTCACTTTAATCTTGTGCTTTGCATTCAGATGAGTATGCAGATAAGTTCAGTGAAATGAGCCTGGTTACAATATCACTTTGAAACTCATGTTAAATTATTTTAAATGGGCAGAATACAGACTAGCTCATGAGTTTAATTTATCTCATTTTAAATGTGGTTTTGGTATCATTTTGAAGTGCTGCTGATTAGTCCATTCTGCTCCTTACCACTATTTTTCTCTAGTTTTAAATTAAGAAGCTCTGACATAAGGGCAAATGAGGAGTAAAACACCATTTTTTAATTTTTTTTTGAAATAAATGGCCAAATGCCCAATAGTCTAACTCAAAGCATTTCTTTTCTGTTAGAAGATGCTAGAACATCCTTTAGGTAGGTTAGTATGGAAACCTAAGTAGGGACTCCTGTTAGTAGTAGTCATAACTTCTACATGTATAAAAATGGCTGGTCTAAAGAGCAGAATGCCAGTCCTCTTACCCAACCAACGTCATGGTCAAGATCTGTACCGCGGGCTTTGCCAATCCAATGGAGGAGGCATGCAGGATCAGAGTGGAGACCACGTCTGGCCTGTCTGGGCCTGGCTGAGGCAGGCATGAAGACAGACCATGAAAGCACAGGAGAGCCTCTTGGCATGAGGGAGAACATATAAGGCTCTGTGCCTTTTAGGGTGTAGCATCCCAGCCCACTATAAAAAAAGGGCTCAGTTATGGTCTCAGATTCTGCCCATCAGATGAGGAACTTGTCCTCAGATTGGAGACAAGCTGAATGAGACTGGACAGAGAGGAGAAAGTGTTCTTTTGTCGTGAAGTGTGGGGAGGGTTGCCCATTCCTCGTTCTCTGATAACACCAGCAGTGGCGGGTAACAGTGTCAGAAAAAAGAATAATGTCACTAATGTGGTTTGCCTTGTGCCACTTCAAACAAGTTTGCAGAAAAAGATACATTAAAATGAGTTATTTATTACAGAAATGAAGAGAAGTAGCTTATAGAAAAAAAAAGAATTTTCTGGGAGGAGATGAACTGCTGTGCTTTCAGTTGGGTGGCAATTAGGACACTCTGTGGGTTTCCATAGGAGAGGTTTGGGGACCTCCCTTCTGGAGTGCGGCCATTAAAATGATTCCATTCCCATGACTACATGTCACAGTCTACGGATGCACTGGATGACTCTCAGAACCAGCCCAAATTTCAAAGATGAGCACTTAATTGCTCCAACTTGGTTCAAATACTGACTACTGATTAATCAGTTATTGCCACATCACAGCCCTGTGATAGTGACATCATCATGGAGAGAAACAACCAAAAGAAATGCTCCCAGGGAAGTGTCCTAAAGAAAGAAGAATTGTGTGTGAACAGACACCTAAAATGTGTATACTAGCAAGACTTTTTAGCCTGTTTTCTTTGTCACTAATAACAAAGGGTAGTTTTTTACTTTACTCTCAGAATGTAAAGGTTTTAGTGAAAATGGGATTATCTTCATAAAGAAACTTTCTTCATAAGATTTCAACCTCATGACCTACTTAATGTTATCGATCCCTGTAGTACTCAACAGTGGGGATAACGACAAACAGTGGGGCGGGAAATAAAATGCCTGTGGGTAGAACCTTTCAAAGAGACAGGTGGTTAAGCCTCCCTGTGAAGTGAGGCAGAGTAAACAGGATTTCTGTACAAGATCTGTCTCACTTCCTTCAGGGAGACCTCAAAGCCCATTTCCCTACTGCACATTGCTCCGTTGACAATGATGACAATGAAAAAAAAAAAAAATCAATGCTTTATGGTAAGCACTCTGAATAGAGAAATTTCCTTTGGGTAAGTATTTTCTTTTTTTAGAGCACTTTTAGGGTTTCTGAGAAAAGGAAAGGAAGGTACAGAGATTTCCCATATACTCTGTGCACCCTCACATGCATACCTTCCTCTATTATGAATGTCTCCACCTGAATGGCATATTTGTTATATCTGATGAACCTACATTGATATATCTTAATCACTCAAAGTCTGTGGTTTACGTTAAGCTTCACTCTTGGTGGTATACATTCTGTAGGTTTGGACAAATGTTTAAGAACATGTATCCATCATTATAATATCATTCAGAGTCCTTTTTAAAAGGCAAGTGATACATCCATGACTTAAATTTTCTTCTGAGAGGAGCATAACTTCCTTTAGTTTCTAAAACCAAAAAACCTTGACAAGGAGAAAAGTTCTTGGAAAACAGCAGAAGAATATGAAGGCAAACTAAACCAAAGGATCAGTTGGTTACAGTCTCCTGCACATGTTTCTCCGATAGAAACACCACCAAAGTTCAGTCTTAGTAATGCATTAGCAAAATTCAAAAATTCATTTTGATATCTATAGACAGAAATTATATTTTCTAGGCTCCTGACAAGGTTGCTGTTGTTGTTGTTGCCTGTATAGAATAGACCAAACCAAGTATGCTCTCAAAGGCTGTTTATTAGCCAGTAGCTGTCCTGTACAAAGGAGCAGCCCCGAAATGCCAAGATACAAGGTTTTTAAGCCCTAAATCCCATTCTTCATTCTATCTTAAGCACAAAGGTCTATCTTTCTCTTATTCACTCTCTGTCAACCTACTGGTCAGGTGTGCAAGCGGGGAGTACAGAAGCAGAAAGCTTGTTGTTAGAATGTTATGTTCCTATGGGTGATTGCCTATGTTCCCATGGGCAATAGCCAGTATTCTCATGGGAGATGGCCAAACAGTAATTTTCAGCTTATATACAATTGATTATTTTTCATGCCACGCAAGCAAGCAGGGTTACACAGGCTAAAATTGGCAGCGTATGAGCTCATTGTTACAAGTTTCATGATTAACAGAATGTGGTTAGGGGTTCCAGAAACTAGGCCTAAGGTATAGACTTCCTTTGTCCAGTTTCAGGTTTTAATTATCCTTTAGCCCTTTCACATTTCAGCAGGCTATCACATTGCCAGGAGTTGGAGCTGACTCAGTGGCACTTAACACACATAGAAGGAGTTAAATTAATTTTTTACAATCATGTCTCAGTTCTTTATTTTTACTTTAACTCGTAAGTAGGTTGGTTGGGAGGATTTTCTTCAGCAACTGTGTTGATTGCTGGAAGCTGAACTCAGATGGACCATCGAGAGGGAAGTTCAGATGTTTGGGGAGGGAGAGTGAATTAAGAAGGAGCACAGTTTTACCTGTGCTTTTGCTTTAGGGTTCTCATTGTGAGTGAGGTTGTGTGTGTTGAGCAGATTGGTTGGTTAAAGCCATGAGAATTAAGGGTTAAAGTAGTCTCCTTTATAATTATGCAATTAGTTTCCAATCCATAGATTATGTGGAGCAGATGGAACAATATGGATTGAGCAATGCAAATCTCCTACAAGTCATTTTCTTTTTTGTTTATAGGGTTTTTTAGATTCATAATCAGAAGTGACCAGTAAAGAGAAATATGTTTCCTCTCTTCTGCTCTGTCTTTTGTGGTTCACAAAATTTAGGAAGACAGTTCAATGTCTCTGGGAAGCTAGAACTTTTCTGTGGCTCAGAGGGAAGTATTCTTTAGTCTGTTTCCTGGAGCTTCGAGTTGGCATCAGAACCTGTAAGTGAGGACACAGGGTTCTTGGAAGGGCCGGACTGACCACTAACTCCTCCTGCTCACCCAAGTGCACTTTGCTTCTGCCATCTGTTTCTGACCCTCAAGTCTGCCCCATCTAAACTCCCAGCTTTCTATCCTCAGTGTCACTGTCCTACTCCCGGCATCCCCCCTGACCCCTTTTCCTTGCTAACCTTGTGTATACTGACTCTGTAGTATTAACATAGAGGCCAACCTAGAGGGATCAGCTACTTTGTTTGGTGATAGCTGACTGTTAATGGATTAGTTTCATACAAAAAAATTTTAATAATTAACTATTTACTCTCAAAAACGTGAAAGAGGGAGGAGGGATAGGTAGAGTATGTAGAGTAGGATGTTATATAAACACATCTGGGGAAACGGGTAGACTGCTTTGCAAGAATGGTCTGCTACTGTCTGTGTGCTTCTTGGAGAGAGTACTGGGGAGAGAGAAGGGCAAGTTTATACCTTAGTGGGGAGGTCGTCAAAATGGCAGACATCTGTGCTATCCACTGCTTTTTCATTTCACACAGAATCACCCATTACTTTCGAATTGATTTGAGATGATGATGTTATCTTAATAAAGATAACTTTGGTGACATATTGATAATATATAGAACGATAAAAAATAGAAAATAAAAGGATGTATAATCCTATCATCTGTAAATAGTCATTCATACACTGTAGGTAATTTTTCCACAGAAAAATTAAGTAACTTGTAGAGAAGCTCTTTGGGAAAGAATTCCATCTTCAACTAGACTAATGTTAAAATGGCATATCTTTTCCATACTTTTATTTTCAACTTGCTTTATATCTGTAAAGCAAGTTTCTTATAGGTGTTTTTTTTTCCTCCATTAAGTTATTTGATTATGTTAACATCATAATTTTTATTTTTGTTTAAGTCCAGGAACTTGACAGATCACTTTTTAAATCTTCCCTTGGTCAGAGAAAACTCTTAAGTAAATTATTCATATTTTGTTGAAGGTTTTTTTAATCTGTGGTCCAGTGCGAGTTCAGAGAAGATGCTGGATAAATGTGAGAGGATGTTTATAAAGTGAAGAAATGTTGAAAGAAGCTTTTAAAATTATATATAAGTTTACCTATTATTCAGAGATGTATTTTCTTAATGTTGGTTTAGGCATTCAAGGGATAAACATTTTTAAAAAATTTTACTGATAATAGAAATCGATACTTTACATTTTACAAGGCACATGTAGTTGTATTGTTTCGCTTAATTAATAAAACAACACAGCATGGAAGGTGACACATAACTGATAGAAACACTGAAACTTTCAGAAATTAATTTCCAAATTTACAAAATTACATTAGCCAACCTAGGACTCATTTAAACTTGGGACTCTTTAACTCCAAGTCTTGTGTCCTTTATGTTGTATCACAGATTAAATACAGACTATGAAAGACACAAATCTTTTGAAATGGTACCCCTGTTACCCATACAAAAATTATCCCAGTGATTGTGGATCTGATCCTTCCTCCTGGTAAAAGAAACTTGCAGTCAGCGTGTTTCTCCATTAGAGGGCACAGTTCTGGATTGACTGTTCTGCAGTAGAGCAGGAGAGAATATAAAACGTCTTCAAACGCTCTGTGCTCTCTTTCATCAGCTTTATAGCGTTTGGTTGAAACTCTGAAGCCCTGGGCATAGAATGCAATGAAAAACGCTTTTAATTCCAAGTGGACAAAATGAAAGTTTTACTTTTCTCTGCTTGGCAGTGCTTTCCCGAGGACGTATACTGTAAACCGTGGCATCCGTTAGAACATGCTGTTTCACTATTAAGCAAAACCTTTTCTTGTCTCTGATGTTTGTTAGGTTGGCAAGAAGAGTGAAAATTTAAGATCCATTTTTTAAACTACATTATTTTTGTTGACCTAAGAGACTCCAGGTAATTAATATACCTTGAATGAGTTGATGGTTCCCTTTTGCTAGAGCTGATGAAGAATAAGCAGGAAATAATATTTTATAGAAATTCCTTGAAGCACAGAAGATCAAATCTGGAAAAGACTTAAAGGGTCCAAATTCCTCATTCTGCGGATAATAAAACCGAGTCTCAGAGTGAGAATTGACTTGCCCTTAATTAAAAAGACCTGGGCCTAGGACCTAGGTCTTATTGTTTGCATGGTCCTTGCCAATCTATCAACCTGTGTACAAGTATTTTAGTGATACTGGTTACAGAACCCTTTGGTGGCCTGTTAGTACAGCCTGATCAGAGATTCTTGATAATGCATTTTGTAATTCCATCAATTTCTATCAGGAAATACTGTTGTTGCACCAGTTGGTCCACAGCTCCGTAAGATAATCCCATGCCCATGTCCATTAGATCTCATTGGAGATTTCTCCTAAGGATATCCCAAAGATGCATGCTTCCTCATGCTGAGATCTCTGGAAACTGAGAGCTCCTAGTTATGAGATTATCTAACCCTACCGATTAAGGAGAATTGATTAAGTAATCTCACCTTGCTTTAGTTGCGGGAGATAGGATAGCTTCAGAGATGGGGTTGGAGACATGGGGAATAGTTTAAGATTGCTGCCCTTTTTTCATATGATGATAAAGTATAAGAGGCCTATGTGATTCATTCAGGGCTTTGAAATTAGATGTCAGAAGAGGCATTACATGGTGCAATAGAAGCCTCATAAGACTTGCAGTCACACATATTGTAAGTAATGATTTCAGGATATAAGTGGGTTCGCAAGCCTGAGATTCACCTGGACGCTTTCCTTCTTCAGATGTCTTTATTTTCCCCTAAGTATTGTCTAAATACCTCCTCAATATAGTCCCCTTAAACTCTTCCTCTCTATCTCTATCTTGTGCCTTTTTCATTCTTTGTGTCTAACACTCTCCAGTTCACCCCCAATATTCTAGTCAGTTAGTCCCACCCCCAAAACAAACATGATCACACCTCTCCCCTGATTAAAATTCTTTATTAGCACCCCACTGTCCATACTGGTAGCTGTTGACCTGCATTTCAGATGGGAGCAATTCTGTATGTGGAGCCAGAATATGTCCTTCTCCTCTTCCTTTTCTCATTTGCTTTCCCACATGAGAAGCTTCCTCTCTGGTTTGTCCTTCATTTCTTGCTGAAATTACATTTCTCTGTGATGAAAGAGACTGGAAACTGAGGGAGATTTTTTTCAGGAATGAAGTTAGTCTTAGCTTCATGCTGCAAAAGGAGGTATGGTACTTTTAAATTAGGAGCAAGAGAGGCCAGCACAGTATAGTAAATCAAAAAGGTTCCAAAAGGTTACACCTCCAAGAAGAAATAATATACATACATACACACACATATATACATACATACATACATACACACACATGCACATACATACATACATACATACATACATACGTATCTAGGATGAACAGTCACTAGGATCCTGATGTGACTTGTCCTACGTTCTTTGTCCTCCAGGGGACCATATAAGTGTGCCACCTCCTTTCTCCCCTCTGCTTGCCATACTGTGTTGTCTCTGAACATTTATATTCCACCTCCTTCTTTTATTTGTGGTAATTTTATATGTGACAGCTACTAACAAACTAAGGGAAAATGATAGAGGGTCCTATTTAAATGATAAATGCAAGGCTGTTAGAACAAGCAAGTTCCCTGTAAATAGTAGAGTGTCCTTGGCTAAAAATTCTAAAGTAAGAGAGTAGGAGATATTCCATAACAAAGATTTGTAAAGCAGAGGAAACAGGGGCTTCACTTCATCCCAGATTACCTACAGATACACCTTGGAGGTGCACGGAGTTACATTTTTGAATTCATATACTAGACCTTCCCTACGTGCTACCCCCACCATAGATAAAAGTTGGTGAAGGGATTTTTCTGATTTTTCCCATGGGACAGGAATTTGCAGCAAACATAAGAGGTCATCCAATAATCTGTTCTTTCAGCTTGTGTTATTACATAGCTCCCAGTGGCCAGTACCTTGCCAGGTTTTGTGGCTGGAGATACACAGATGATGAGTGATATGGCCTTGTCCTCCATCCCCTTACAACGAATGGACAGTGCTTTTCGGGGAAACTGGCACGTAAACCTATATGCACATGGCGTGTTATATGCTGTAATAGAAACATATGTAAAGCACTGTGGGAACAGAGTGAGAGAAGACATTGCTACAGACGGCAACTGAAGCAGACTTCCTGGGGAAGATGATGGTGGCGCAGGCAGAGGCTCAACTGTGAGGAGGCAGAAGATGTCACTTAGGAAGAGGGGCAGCATGGGCAAGTGTATGGGTTTCTTTAAGTCTGGCATATGCAGTAATGTGGAATCACTGAGGTGCAGGGTTCAGATGGGCTGTGGTTTCCTAAGTGGGAGGGGGTTGGCCAGGAAGCACTGATGGACATCAGGAAGTTGACCAAGCAGATGTACAAAAATTCACTTTATCTTTACCTTAGTTTTCTCTTTTAATTAAATTATTATTATTAGTTCATCTTAATTATAACTAAGTATAAAGTGGCAGAGGATATCATTCTGTTAATTAGGTAGTACATCGCTGTCATATCCATGGTAAGCTATCCAGACCAATTTCCAATTGACAGAATGAGAGGATATCTGCCTTGTATAATATTTGGAATGAGAGGATATCTGCCTTGTATAATAACATGCTGGATATCTGCCTTGTATAATATTTGGCTCTATTGAAGGTAGAAATGTGGAAGAAAAGAAAGCCCAATGAAACTTAAGTATCCCTTGAATTTCCTTTCATCATCAGTTTTGATGGAACACCAAAACTAAAGTGTTTCTTGTGTGATAAGGATCTTGACCATAGAAGTACGAGGTCAAGAAAGCAAAGAACACTCTTTACATTAGTCAATTCTGAAAACATGTCGAAATTGAAGCTCTAAAGTTTATTTCATGTCCAAGCAGAGGAAGACATGCTTTTGGAGAATCCTTGGTGAAATACAATGACCTAAACCTCAATTTGTTACTTACAACTCAGTTTGTTACTTACAACTCAGGTAGAAGTGTATTTGGGTGCTTGTCAGGTAGAAGTCTGCTTGCAGTTTTTTGTTTTGTTTCCTTGTTTACAAAAGGTAGTTTACCACACACTAGAGAGTTTTGAGGAAACAATAATGCTATGAGACTTAATCCTTGACTTAATTATATTGATCAAAGAGGAAAATACTTTTGCTATGTGAATTGATGCTATTTAATGTCTATATGCTATTCAAAACCATTTTGGAAACATCTAGGAGCATGCATTGCACTATTTGTGAAACTGGCCCTCTTCACACGTTTGTGTTTCATACCAATCCAACCGTAGAATCCTACAGATCCCAAATATCTAATCTGATTTTTGCCTTAGAGCTGCCCCCAAATGTATGCCACAGAACAATTTATAATAAGGATTTTCAAGTGTTAGTGTCAAATTAGTCTTTTTATGGGCTATGAAATACCTTATGTTGATTGTTGTGCAGATCTATCTCATTGTGGATTGAGTCGGGTCGGTCTGTCTGTCTGTCTGTCTATCTATCTATCTATCTATCTATCTATCTATCTATCTATCTATCTATCTATCTATCATCTGTCACCCACCCACCCATGAATCATACAGTTTTATGATTCGGCGTGTAAACTGACATGCAAGATTTCCATTGTCTTTTTAATTATTATTGGGAGAAATGCACTCTTTTTTCTACCTCCTTTTACTTATAATATTCCATGGCCATTGACACATAAGGCTAGATCTATATTAGTTAAAAATTTAAAGCTTTGTTTCATATTTCTTTGCTTAAAATATGACATTGTATAGATGTTTGCTTCTAGGCAGATTTAAAATATCAGAAATTTGATTTGTTTCAAGCATTTTAGAAACTATAGTCTTATACATATGCAAAGTGGTTTTACTAATGTGTTTCCAGCATAAAAAGAACAAAAGAAAAAATATAAATATGACTGTCTAATTGAAATTTTAAATCTCTCTAAATGACTTCTTTTAATTTCACTATTTTCACCCTCATATTCTTTTGCACTATTGATAATTTTTATAATAAAACTGAAATATAAGTGCTTGACATTGGAAGAATTAACATTTAAGTTATTAAAATAATAGAATTCATAAAATAGATTTAATAAGAGTTCTAAATCATTACAAATGTTTATATTTTGTAGAGCATTCTGATTTTGTCCATTGTTGGGTGCCAACAATTAGTCATTGGCCTATAAATGTTTTTTAGGATGGAAGCATGGAAAGGACAATTACAGTTTACAATTTGCCAATTGGTTCATTTGTTGGTTGGACATCGTATTGTATTTTGACTATTATTATTAGTCTAGTTTATGTACACTGCACAGAATGCTAGAAGGAGGTCAAATACATTGAAAAATAGTGAAAAACACCCCTTAAGCGGCTGGACACTGACTGGCCAATACTTTCTATCGTAAAAGTGTAATGCATACTTTATATTTCTTAATGGGGCCTTGCATCATGAGAACATTTATTTGCCAATATGTGAGTCAACATTGCTTAGGGAAGACAGCCCCTTTCCTCCCTCCCTCTCTCCATCTCTCCCTCACTCCCTACCTTCCTCCCTCCCTCGTTCTCTCTTTCAGAATGGTTTGTAAGCTGAAAAATGGTTGCCCTATAGAGACTTTTGCCAGCACATTGATCCATTGTTTATAAAAGTTGGCAAAATATCATATGTCCATGACAGATACATTCAGGCTTAGTCTGTATAACACATCTAAATCAACTGTTCTGTCATTAATTTTTATTTTAGCTATCATGATAGACAATGACCGAATAATGAAGCAGATCACTGCCCAGTTTATCTGAATCTGTTTTTACAATGACAGGAATAATTATCTCAGATATGTCACGGTTTTAGCTATTTCGATAACCTCTAAGAACAAATCAAATCCTCTATATTTCAATTCAATTGATGTTACAAAGATCAGCGATTATTTCAGTTAAGAAAATGAATTGACTATGACATAGGGCTATCACTCTCTACGTATCATTCTAGTATAATTTAGCTGTCCTTCCATGAATTTTCATGAATTCAAAGAGAAGACAAGTTTAATTAGGAGTATAGATGATTTGGAAAAAGATCCAATGCAAGTTCAATTACTTTGGATCATGCTGATGCACTTGGTCCCCCGCTGGATACACAGCGTAGTGACTTTTACTTTGCTCAGCTCAGGAATCTGGGAATTTTAGAGATTGGTAATATCTGCCCATTTCGAGTGATGAAATCCAAGTTAATGCCAAGGAAGTCGGAAGAGTGAAAAAGTCTGGGCAAGGCCATCTCATTCATAGCTCCAACTCAGGTCTTCAGGCATTTCAAAGCCCTCCAACAGACACATCCCCATGGAACCATTTTGGTTGCTGAACGAAGACATTTTGTCCAAATGGATTGTCAGCTGATTGAGAATAATCAATCCTCAATTGATTACATTACATATCCATTCTTCTTTTGGATATGTAACGAAAAACTGGTAATCTAAGGACATTTTTCCTTTCCACCCTTTTAATTTCTAATTGTGCTCTCCTAAAATAGATATTGATTGAAGAAAGATGAAAATTATCTTAAACGAGGGCTCTTGGCAGTGTCTTCAATAAATCAATTTAAAGAAATATAGCCACACATATATAGGCACTGTATCTCTCTGAGGGGAGGATCAAAAAGACAGTTACTTAGTATGGTGAAAAATAATACCCCTACTAGTTTAACTGGGCTGAGACTCCTGCGTAGTTTAACCAAGAGGTTAAATTACCACTCTAGGTTGTGTTCTGACTTCTCTAAATTCTTTTCTACATCCACAACCAGGGGAGAAATGGCCAAACTGATTTGATTTCTAAACTAGTGGCAGATAGAGGTGAGAAAGGGAGGGGGAAATGAAGGAAGAGATGTTGGGTAGGTTCCTGGGTAGAATTTTCCATACGCGTGCGATGACTGTTCATACAGTACACTGCGGGGGATTTTTAAAAGGTGGGTAGAGAGGTTTCAGCTCAGCATGTTTATTGTTCCCAGAAGATAGATTCTCCTAAACATTTAACTTGGAAGGGCATGCCTTAATAGAAGTGAGAAGAAGGAGTTTGCCTTTGAATGGTTGGAGCCTTACTTCTCTCTTGCAGCTGTAGAAATATCAACACCTACCCTTCCCACCCTCCCCACCTCCCCAAAGAAACACTCATATACTGGCTCCTCCAAGGGCAGGCTTCTTTGCTCTCTTCTGCCTTCCCTGAGTGTGGAGTGGCTTCTTCCAGGCTGAAGCTGGATCTCTAACAGACTCCTATGGACCTCCTGGAAAATCTACCTGCTGGCCATCTATCTCACTGATGAAGCTGGTATCTTACTTAGTAATACACTTAGAAATTGCATCTTGGCCTGAGTCCGAGGGAGTGTGGAGTGGATTTTTATTGTTAGAGTCATGATGTCCACCCTAGGGCAGTTGATCAACCCTCCCTTTCCTAGAGCTCTCCCAATTCCTCGAAGGGCATATTTGCTCATCCTATGGCTCTAGGTCTCCTGGTCCCTAAGGGTTCTGGCTGTGGCAGAGGCCAGCTCAGTCAAACTCATGCATATACTCTAAATACCATTACTGATTCTCTGTAAAACAATTCCCTCTTAAATAGGATATAAGTTCTTACAGCTCTCTCAGTAACTACTCTTAGGCACAAATATCTCGTGGAACATGGAGTTCTAACCTTGCAGTTCTATATTTCTGGAGTCCTATTTTACAACTACCTTCCCCTTCCCTTTTTTTTTTTTTCTGAAGAGAAATGGAGGAAATGAGTTTCACTGCCTTACACACTCCCACCAAGAAGTAGCTCAACAGAATGCGGCATAGACATGCTAGGAAACAGGTTAATGCGTAATTCCTAGCATCCTCGTTGTAACTCCACGCCTAATTCCTCCTGTTGTGGCTGAGTAGTTGGGAATCTGTGTTCTAGAGCAGCATTTCCCAAACGTTAACATGATTATGGGTCACTTAGGGAACTTATTAAAATGCATATTCTGATTTGGTGGGTTAGGGATGAGATTTAAGATTTTGCTTTTTCTAGCAAGTTCTCAGGTGATGCCAGTACTGATGGTCCATGGACCATACCCTGAGTAGCAGGCCTCTAGAAGATAAAGCCATATATATAATCTGGCCTCTCTGGTTCTTAGGATATATTTATGTCTTGACATTTCCATCTCTATGTATTTAATATTTTGGTATTTTCAAAACTGTCATTCATTATTGCATTTGTCCTTGCATCCTGCAGGATAGCCCTTGTGATAGGAACCTTGTTATCATCACTATCCTTAGTCACTATTCAGAAGAAAAGGTCCAGAGAAGGTATCTTGCCATGAACTCTTATCCCCATTTTACTCTCTGCTTCTTCTCCTATATTTTTTGAACCAGTCCAGAACGTACTTTCTCTAAGCATTAAATTATCATTCGAGAAGTGGTGCTATAACTGGCATGCAGTAAAGGCTCAATAAATATTTATATGAATTGAAACATCTACTCTGCATGGCCCTCTGACTCGGTCTCGCTGGAGAGCAGGGACTCCCTAGGAGCCATGGTCTGGAGGTCACTTCACTGAATGGCATGGTCTAGTGGTATGGCTATTCTCCCAGCTTCCTTCGGCTCATTCCTGACCATCCTCATGCCAAAAGTCTTGGTCATTTGTGATTCACACCACCTCAGTACTGCCCTCTGGCCTTTCTTGTTCACTTTCTGGATTGTTAAAGTCATAATATGATTCACTCTCTTTCTTCTACTCAGTCTCTTGCCATCATGATGTTATGTGCATGACACAAATAGTTACCTAGTCTCAAAGATGATTAAACTCAACTCCAGTGGCCTTCAGCTACATTCTTCTTCAGCCACCTGCTTGTGTGGCTACAACTTCACGTAGGGAATTTGGAGTATACTCCAAATTTTGCTGATTACAAAGTAATAGAAGTTCATAATTCATAAAGTAAAAGCCTGTCTTTATGGACTAGAAAGTGAAAACTACATAATTTTAGCCAGGTATAATTAACATTTAAAAACCTAGACTTTTTCAATTGAAACATAGTAAATATATAGTATAGCATAGCATCTTGTAAATATATTTCAGTCTCATTTTCACTTAATAATATATAGTGGCATAGTAATACATAAGAATAAATTCATCCTTTTAAGCAGTTATCCAGTATTTCACTTTACAAATAATCTGTAATTTATTTAATACAATTTCCTCATTGTAGGCATTTAAATTATCTGCAGTATTGTAACAGTGCTTCTTTAGACATTTTTGTTTGTACTTCTTCGTACTCTTTCCTAACACCCTTAGAATATTTGTCTAGAAGTGAAATACTCAATCAAAAATACGTACACTATATTAGATTGTGATTTAGAAAGTTGAGAATTTTATTCTCTTACAATTTGCCCATGTCACCATTTCCCATTACCAAGAAATATTATTTATCTTAATTTTTACCAATCTATTAGATAGACAATATTTCATTGAGTTAATTTACAATTATTTGACTAGTACTGAAGTTTTACGTATTTTCATACATGTATGTATTGTCTATTTGAAAATGCTGGTGTTTGATTACAACCTTCATTTTTTCCTTTATATAAAATACAAGTGCTTGAGGGGTTTTTTTTTTTTTTTTTTTTGCCTCTTGCCTTAGGCATTGGGGGTTTAATTTCCTTTGGTCTTTTTAGGTAAGTCCAGTGTCTGGAATTTTGAATGCCTGGAATTTTGAATAGGGTGTAATATACGGGTTAAAAGTAAAATTGTCATGTCTATGACTTGATGACTTCCATCCCATCCAAGGATGATAAGAAGCCAGATTTCTATATATATAAATGTTTAATGAATCTCTTCTCATTCTCAGATTCTCTCCCCCAATGCTGCATTTAGATTTATATTTTAATCAAACAGAGTCAACATTTAATTTTCACTTGCTTTTAACTATTGTGTTCAATGAAGCAGAGAATTCATCCATTTTAACAAATACAGAGAAACACAAATAGAGCAAATAAAGAACTTCAGACATGCTGTGTACGCTCTCTGCCTCAGAATAAACAACAGCTTGAAACGAGTTTCTTAACATGCCTAGAGTACATGCTGTGAGCTACCTGGATACCTAAAATCAACTCAAAAGATCAGTCCTTTTCTCCTCCAGTTGTTGCTATGATTGTTGATGTTATTCTACTATCCATAAATTCTTTATTAAGATGTCAATTACCTCCCTCTCTTAATTTTCTCTTACATGCAATGCTAAATCAGAGGTAGCATTAAATTTATCAAACCCAAGTTAGGATTTGTGTTTGGTGATAATTCTACTTTATCTTTTCGGTCTGTTCTTTCTCAGTGTTCTTCCCTCTTTCTCTTTCTTCATAGAACTGTTCGCTCTCTTAATCTAATGGCAAATTCTGTGGATGTCTTCCCCTAATTACCTCCCTTATTAATATCATGAAAAAAGAAGCAAGGCATTCGACTCTGAAGTGTATTTGAAAGCATCACCTTCTAGCTTTTGGCTCAGCATAGTCAGGTATTAAACCATCCATCCTAACATCAAGGCTTTTCTTACTCAGGCTAATTTGGGTACGATTCCTTAGTAAGAACACTACATTTTAGGCAGCTTGGTGTCTTCTGCTATTCTCTATATATTTGACTCTTTTTAAAAAAACTTTGCAGCATTGTATCATGATGTGTTCTGTCCCTCCTCCCAACATACCCCCCTTTTCCTCCCCTTTTTCTTTGCCATATATTTTCCACCATTAAGGCTGGATCAAATTCTACCTTTCTAGTATTCTAATCAGTAACATCTAGTCCCACTTCTCACCTAATAGTACAGTTCCTACTATGGTATCTCTATACAGCCTCTGTACTATGACCCCAGGCAACACTGATCGGCTTTATGTCACTATAGATTAGTTTGCATTTTCTATTTTATATAAATGGAATCATATACATGATTATATAATCTATTACAAAGGATTTTTCTCAGTTGGGAAATAGATTCTTTTAAAGGAAGTCAGATTATCTCAAAACTATGTTTGTACAATTGAATTTTTAAACCTAACTTCAAGTGATTTGTCATTTTAAATGTTATCATGTTGGTTTCAGTCCAGTGTTCCTCTGTGTCAAAATAATTTTGAATCCTGAATCTGTCATCCAAATTATTAGCTAGCTATCCTTTCTAGCTGTCGACTTTCTGTAGGTTTGATAAATTTGAATACATTATTGCAGAACACAGGATCATAAAATATTAGAGCTAAAAGAACCTAACTCATGGATAAAATAGTGATCAGAACAACCAAGGATAAAGCCTGTGGCCATACACTAGATTTGTCCTATTATCCTATCATCTTGTTTTAGAGCCAAGGGCTGGCTTCCTCCTTTCCTTTCTACCTTACTTAAAATACTATTACAATTATTCTATCTACCACTAACTCTAACGTATTTTCAAAGACAAATAAGCTTGTCTTCTAATTCCTTCACCATCTTTTTCATTCTTCGCAAGTACCTTCTCTCTGTGTCTGTGTGTTTAAAACCTTAATTTCTTTTTAGGTATAGTTCACATTTAATAAAATTCACCCATTTTAAGTGAAATTTTGATGAGTTTTGACAAATGTAACCATTTTTGTAAACTATTACTCCAATCACTATGCAGAGTATCTTCATCACTCCAAAAGTTCCCTAATGTTCCTTTGCATTCAATACCTCTTTACCTCTGTCCCAGGAAACCATTGATCTACTTGATGTCTCTGTAGATTAGTTTGCATTTTTTAGAGTTTCATTTGCAGTATGTATTCTTTGTATCTGGCTGGCTTCTAGAATGTTTTTGAGATATATCCATGATATTGCCTGTACTAGTAGTTCATTTCTTTTTATTAATGAGTAACATTCCATTGAATGAGTTTGTTTATTCAGTCATCTGTTCATGGCCATTTGAGTTGTTTCCAGCTCTAAGCTTTTATGAATAAAGTTGCTCTGAAAATTGCAACTTTACAAGTCTTTCTATGGCAACATGTTTTCATTTCTCTTGGGTACATACCTGGGAGTAGAATTACTGAGTCATATGTTTAATTTCATAAGAAACAATATTTTTCAGAGTGACTGTACCATTTACATTCCTACCAGCAATATATGAGAGATCAGTTTGTTCCATATCTTTGCCAACATTTAGTTTTCCTTTTAGCCATTCTGTGGATGCACATAGTAACTAATTGTGATTTATATTAATATTCCCTGATGAATGATGGTAAGCATCTTTTGATTTTTTCTTTTTTTTTTTTTGCTAGCTGTATATCTTCTTTTGTGAAGTGTCTGTTCAAATCTCTACCCAGGCACAATGCACAACTATCTCCTCCCTGCCCCTCTCTCTCTTACTCACTCACTCATTTACTCACTGAGTTGCTATTTCATTTTCCTCTCAATCCTTATTATTTTTTGGATGGGACATATCTGCTCAAAAACATTTTCTCTGAGCATAAGAATAGTCTCAGTTGTTTACCCAACAGTAACACCAATCCAGGGACTCTACTGGGTGAATGTGTTTACTAGTGGGAGGGAAAAAAATGCGCCATGAAAATGTGGAAAATACTTGTTCATTGAATGAACAACCTTTCTGGCTGGTCTCTCATATAAAGCAAAATAAATCAGTGTTTAAGAGACAGTTGGAAATTTCTGCCACATAAATATTGGGCTTTGAGTTGAAGTAGGTGAATAGAACTGAATTAAGAAAAAAATTTCTCCTGTGTTTTCCTGGGCTGATATCATGGAATTTGTTAATAAAATGGAATTTGGTATCGATTTTTAGCATTTCTTCATGAATTCTTTTAGTTTCTAAAAGCTGTAACTCATCTTGACAGTAATTCATAGTCAACATTTTCTTTGAACAGATTAAGAAGTTTCAGTTTTTTAGAGATTTGTTTTGCCAGCTACCTCGACTTGGAACAATTTGAGAAATATTTTTCTTGGGATCTCCAACATTAAAACATAGGAAAAAAAATAGGGTGGTTGACTACTGAGGAACACAGTTAACCAATTAAAAGTCATAGCACTGCATTCCACCTCTATAAGCTTGTCAGACTGTAAAATAGGAATCTGCCCACCACCTATTATGGCACAATGATTGCACCTTATCCAGGGATTGCAGAAAGTCTGTCATTAGCATGTTCTCTTCAGTGGCTTTCCTCTCCCTATCTGGAGCCCTACTGCTCCCCGGTGATCCTTATGTTAATGCTTCCCCCTAGATATCTAGGCTTCCCACAACAACGTGGTTCCCCACCCAAGCCTGCCCTTTCAATAATTCTGATCTGAATGATCACATTTCCAGATTTAGGGGTAAGGAGACAAATACCAGTTCCTCTTTCTCTAGGCTTCAAATTTATTAAAATATGTGAGCTCAGTTTTTCTCAGTTTTCTCTTTTTCTTTTTTTTTTTAATTTTAAACATAAATAAATTCCCTACATTATGTTCCAGATATATGACATTGAACTGTCTTAAGTGTTTGTATTAGTTTGGTTCAATAGTTTGTATCTTTGTATTTTTGTCTATTTGATTATTTCTGCTTTTCAAAAAAATCCCTGTCTTAGTCGACTTAGACTGTTATAACATAATACCACAAACTGAGTGGCTTATAAACAACAAGGAATTTATTTCTCACATTCTGGAGGCCGGAGTCCCAAGATCAAGGCACCAGCATGGTAGTGTTCTAATAAAGGCCAGCTTCCTGCTTCATAGCTGGTGTCTTCTTGCTGTGTCCTCACATCGTGAAAGAAGTAGGGCATCCCTTTGGAGCCTTTTTAATACAGGCATTAATCTCATTCATGACGGTTTTACCCTCATGACCTAATTACCTCTCAAAGGTCTCACCTAGTAATAGCATCACCTTTGGGAGTTGAGATTTCAACATATAAAGTTTGGGGGGACAGACATTCAAACTAGAACAATCTTTTTCTTTCCCCTATGTTTGGGGCTTATATTGTTAGTTTAACTTTTTAAATTGGATGCATAGCTCTCACTATTTCTCAGTTTTTAAAAAATTTTAAATATTAAGTTTGATGACTAAATTTTTCCTTTAAGGATAACTTTAGCTACACTAATACATTTAAAATATTTTCATTGGTATTCACTTTTAAGTATTTTCTAGTTTCCATTATGATTTCTTCCTTAAGATGTTCTTTTTTTTAAAATTTATACAATCTAGAGTTTTTCTCATTATATTTTAAATTAATTGCACTGTATTTAGAAAGAAAGCATAGTCCATATTTTTTCCAATTCTTTTGGTGTGTGTGATGTGTCTCATGGCTTAGTTTCAATAAATATCCCTTTATGCTGAAAAAGAATGCAGTCTACAACATTGAATATGTGGTCCTGTACAAATCCATTGATCAAGTTTGCTAATTGTGTAGTTTGAATTTTCTTCATCTTAAATGATCCCTTTTTTATTTGGCTGATCTACTAATTACTGAGATTCATCCATCATTGTGGGGATTTATCAGCTTCCTCTTATATGTCTTTTAATTTTTGCTTTATTGATTTTGAAGCCATATTATTTGGTGCCAATAGATTTCAAATTGGTATATCGTTTTGGTAAATTGAATTTACCTTTATTAATGCCTTTTGCTTTAGGTTTTTGTTTATCTGAAAGCAACAGTAACTTCATTTTGGTTAGTATTTGTCTAGTACATAATTTCTCATCTTTTCTGTTTTTATGATATGTGGGTGTCTTTTGAAAGCAATATAGCACCAGAAATTTAAAAATTTTTGAAATCTTTTTCCTTTTAATGAATAAGCTTAATTCATTTAAATTATTTGGATTACCAACTTTATTTTTTCATGTTATTTGTGTTTTCCGTTTGCAGCACATTTTGTGTTATTTTTCCTCTTTCTTGTTTAATTTGACATTAAATAATTATTTTTTTATTTTTTTCCTACTTATTTGGAAGTTATACACTTTATTTTTAGATTATTAATGATTACTCTTGAAATTTTATTGTACATATACCTCAAATACCCTATTTCCCAAATATTTTACTACCTTCTATTTTAATATGATTTTACTTGGATAATCCTACAAATTATATCCTATTATATTTATACATATCCATGTTGACACACTTATCCACATGCATACAATTATTTTTTGCCTGTCATTACACCTTTCATAGTAGACCTTTCTTCTGGGATCATTTTTTTTCTTCCCCAAGTACATCTTCTAGGTTTTTCTTTGATGAAGGTCTATTGGTGGTAAACTTCCTCAAGATCATTTTTGTTTTAAACCTGAAAATATTTTTATTTTGACTTCAATTTGGAAGGACAACTTTTTCTGGGTATACAATTTTAGGCTGACAGTTATTTTCTGTCAAATCTTTGAATATGTTTTTTCTCTTTGCTTCTAGTTTCCACTGTTGATATAGAGAATACAGCTGTCAGGATAAATATAGAACTTTTGTATGCCATTTCTTTCTTTTCTTTCAGTATCCTTTTAGATATTTGCCTTTGGCATCTGCAATTTTACTATATATATCAGCAAGGAGTTCTTTTAATTAAACTATGTGGTATTTTGTGTACTAACTCTGACGATTTTATCTGTCATCCATTTTGAATATTTTCAGCTATCGACTATTCAAGTATTGCGTTTCCCTAGTCTCATTTCTCTTTCTGTAACTTACCACAAATTTAACTTTTTAATCTATTCTCTCTGTTTTCTAGTCTGTCTTTTATATTTTCTATATTTTCGGCTCCTTGTTGCGTATCATATTATTTTACAGATTTATATGCTAATTCACTAATACTTTTTAAAAAAATGGTTACCTATTTTTAACTTACATGTTGATTTTTAACTTAATTCTTGTATTTTTATTTCTACAAGTTTTATTATTTATCAAAAGAGCTATGTCAAAATAATGTAAAAAGACATAAAAATTCCTAAGGCTTTTTCGTGAAGCATCGTTACAATGGCAAAGGAATGTAAACAGACCAAATGCCATCAGTAGAGGAGGACAATTTGTCTAGCATGATATGTTCATACAAAGAGTATCATGAAGCTTTATAAAACAATGTTGAGTATCTCTATATATCGCTATGAAATGGTATCCAGATACTAGTGAACATTAAAAAAAAACCATGAAGATAAGTGAGTATAACATATTGAAGAGTGTATATTGTGTCATTAAAAAAATTAGTGCCTTAAATAACCATTATTTATAATTTTCTTATGTTCCTGAGGGTGGTTCTTTTACTCTTTTTTCGGGAAGAGTCATATGGCAATTGACAGTTGTGTGGCTACTCTCACATGTATGAATGAGCCTCAGCTGGGAAGGCTAACAGCAAGAAAACTTTAAAAAACAAACAAAAAAATATTTATTTTTACTGGAAAGCAGGGATGATTTAAAAGGCTGTAAGAGCATGTTAAAAAGACTCAGGAGTCAGCTTGAAGAAGCTACCACTGGCCAAATTTAGGACACTTTTATAATCAATAAGAAAAACAAATGTAGTGGATTAAAATACATCAAATATATTTAAATCTATGAGTTAATAATAACATTAATTAATAAATAATGGTGTCATTGGATATCGTTGAAGAATGGTAGAGATCCAATGCATTGTTTTGAAAACTGGTGAATAAAGGAATAGAGTAAAACTTTTATCCTGTTTTTCCTTTATATTTTGCTTCAAGGTAATCAAATGTAGTTAAGAGGAAGTTCTCTTTATAGATCCATTTTAGCAAATGAATGAAGAAAGAATGATAGAATTGAATATTAGTATTTCTGTAATCCCTACTGAAATAATGGGTCTAGGCAGAAATTATGAATTGTTAACATCAAAAAAGAGAGGCAAACAGGCTTTATATGTGTGATTGAATTGTGCAAACCACTCATAAAACATTATTGCCAAAAATAAAAATAAATACAACAAAACTTTGAATTAAGCCTTTAGATGTAACTACCAATTTACAGGTTATACAGGAGACAGAGGAACATATTAAATGACCCCACAGAGAGTCATCAATAAAATTCAGTTTGTAGTGAACTATATAAGATAAATGGCCTGGCTGCTTCAAGGAAAGGAGAAGAAAAGATGAAAAAGCGCTCTATTGGTTAAAACATACTTAACGGGGATTGCATTGAAATCTGTATATTGCTTTGGGTAATACGGCCATTTTAACTATGTTGATTCTTCCAATCCACGAACACGGAATATCTTTTTATTTCTTTGTGTCTTCAATTTCTTTTAATAATGTCTTGTAGTTTTCAATGTATAGGTCCTTCACATTCTTTATTGTTTATTCCTAAGTATTTTATTGTTTTCATTGCAATTGTACTTGTTACAAAGGGCTTTTTAAAATTTTTTCCCCCCGAAATTTCATTGTTAATACATAGGAACACTTTGGACTTTTGTGCATTGATTTCGTATTCTACAACTTGACTGTATTTGTTTATTGTTTCTAATAGTTTTTAAGTACAGTCGTTAGGGCTTTCTATATAAAGCATCTTGTATGCAAATAGTGACAGTTGACTTCTTTATTCCTAATTTGGATACCTTTCTTTCTCTTTCTTGATTGCTCTGGCTAGTACTTCCAATACTATGTTGAATTACAGTAGTGAAAGTGAGCAGTCTTGTCATGTTCCAGATCTTAGAGGAAAAGCTTTCAGTTTTTCACTGTTAAGTCTGATATTAGCTGAGGGTTTGTCATATTTGGTCTTTATTTTGTTGAGGTACTTTCCTTCTATACTGATTTTATTAAGTGTTTTAATCATAAATGGATGTAGTATCTTGTTAAATGCTTTTTCTGCATATGTTGATACAATCATATGATATTTATCCTTTATTTTTTCATATGGCATATCACATTGATCGATTTGCATATGTTCAACTTAAGACCCCTGGCATGAACCTCACTTGATTGTGGTGTATAATCTTTTTAATGTATCATTGTATTTGATTTGCTAGTATTTCGTTTAGGATTTTTGCATCTGTATTCATCAGAGATATTGGTTTGCAGTTTTCTTTTTTTGTGTTATTCTAGTCAGGATAATGTTGGCCTCATAAAATGATTTAGGAAGTATTGCCTCTTCTTCAATTTTTTGGAAGAGTTTGAGAAGGACAGGTATTAAATCATCTTTGAATGTTTGGTAGAATTCGCTGGTGACGCCATTGGGTCCTGGACTTTTTACTTTTTGCAAGGTTTTTGGTGATTGTTTCAATTTCCTTACTGTCGATTGGTCAATTTAGATTTTCCAGTTCTTTGTGAGTCAGTCTAAGAAGGTTATATATTTCTAAGAACTCATCCATTTCTTCTAGGTTATTGAATTTGGTGGTATATAGTCAGATACTGCCATTTGCAATAACATGGTCGGATCATGAGAATATCATGCTATGCAAAATAAGTCAGATGGAAAAAGTTGAGAACCACTTGGGTTCACTCATGTGGGATATAAAACTGAAAGCAACAAATGAACAAGACAAACAAAGAAAAATTTATAGACACTGACAACAGTATAGTGGCTACTAGAGAGGAAGGGGAGAGGTAGAAAACTGTAAAGGGATCAAATATGTGGTGATGGAAGGAGATTTGACTTTGGGTGGCGAACACACAGTGCATTATACAGATGATATATTATTAACTAACGTCACCCCAATAAATTAAAAAGCACACTTAGTGAACATAAAAATAATCACAGTGTATGAATCCCATTTGAATCCTGATTAAAACAAATTATAAAATAACATTATGAGAAAATTGAAGAAAACAGGAATCATTTTCAAGGGTGGTATAGTATTGTTTTATATTTTTAAAGAATATCTTTTAGAGATAAATACAGAAATGTTTATAGATTAAATAAAATGATGTCTGGGATTTACTTCAAAATCCAGTAGGGATAGTGCAGGGGGAGAGGCTATGGATAAACAAGAGTGTCTTTTAGCTGACCACTGCTGAATATTGTTGATAGGTAAATGGAGATTTGTTATATTATTATTTGTTATATTATTCTCTCACTTTGATATATATTTGAAGATTTTGATTTTTTCAAAAAGTAATGCTGAAAAGGAGAAAATAGTTTTCCGTCACAAGGTTGAGCTTTGAACAGAGATAAGAGTATAACCACTGTGGACCAGAAAAAAAAAAAATCTGATAAATTTTTGTGGTTTCATCTCTTTGTTACCAGTTCATATCTTTGATTGCCTGTTTCACCTCTTTGAACATACTAAATTCGTTTTTAAAAATTATATTCTGTATTTGATAATTATAATAAATTTGGTATTTTAGGGTCTTATTCTGCTCTGTTGTTTATGTAACTCAGATTCTTTAATCATCTGCTTATTAGATTCTCAAAAAGTTACTTAAATCAGGAAAAAAGTTAAAATAACACCACTTGATAGTGAAATAGTCTAAGGAAAATAAGGTGACTTTCAAATCAGAAAAGAAATGAGGCTACAAGTTCATCACTAACCATTTGAACTTGGACAGAGTATTTAATATTTTACATCCAGATTTTCTCATCTGTAAAATGTAGATGATAATGCCTACTTCATAGAATTCCTGCGAGAATTAATAATGCTTGGAACACAGCATAATACCGGACATGCGTAAGCATTCTAAAATGGTAGCTTTACATATATGTCTATAATTCCTGAATTGCGGAGTAGTGTAGGTAAATCTCATATTTGCATGTAAACCCACCAAAGGATTTTTCTTTCGTTTATAACACCCTGACATCTTACCTGTGGACTGGGAAATTAGATATATAAATAAGAATGCCACATTTAAAGCTGGGCTTGGACTGTACAACTGCCAACAAATACTCTTAAAAAGCATATTTAACATTTTGGACCAATAACATTGAATAGCAGAAGTGAAATATACTTGCTCTTCCCATTAACCTTTCTTAAATAGATTACTTATCTTCTCTGTGAAAAATAGATAGCTAAGGATTGCCAAACTGTTGATGAATTTGTGTTGAGTGGTTTAATCCTTGGCAGAGATGATTTAATTCAGGGCATGGGTAGAATCTACTGTTGATTTCTGAATGATGGTCTTAGTTATGGTCTAAGCATTAGAAATTAAATCACTGTGTAGTTTTATTTGTTTGAAATTAGAGCCTTCTTCTTACCCCAAAGGACTATAGGGCAAAATGATTCAGTTATTAACTCTTTCAGTACACCAGAGTCAGTCCCCCAGTGCTGCCTTGGCAGCCCGAAGAGACAATTCTGCATACGTTGCTTCACCAAAACAACATAGGAAGAATTTCCTATTTGGGTTTGTACTTTGTATGACAAAGTCCTTAGACCAACTTTCAGAATCTCAAGGGCAGAGATTGTATTTTTGTTGGAATCAAAGGTTTCATCTACAAAGAAGACAATCTAAAGAATGACAGTGTCTTTCTGTTCGTCGTGCTTAGTAATAGTTGTACTAAAGGGTTCATAGAAGAAGATCTAGCACATCATTAATCTTTTATTTTTTTGTCTGAAGGCTTGCAAGATATCTTACTCTTGTGCATTAATATGGAAAGCGGAACTTATTTTAAGTAAAAGTGTAATTCAAGTTCCCACACATGTCTGTGTTACTAACATGAAATTTATTCTGGTCACCAACTATTTTGCCTTTTCCTCATTAGAAGACCAAGATTCTGTTTGGATCCAGGTAAATTTCCCTTGTCCTCTGTATTTATCTATGCTGAGACAGACCAGAAAACCAAATAGTTAAGATGGATTTTTCTTGTTATTCATTTATTTCACAATCATTTAGTATGTACCTGTCAGCCACGCTATAGGACCCAATCTTGAGCCTACTGGAAAATATCCTAACAAAATATACTGGGTCTCCATTGTATTTAAGTCCAAATGTGTGAAAAACATGAGAAGTCAAAATAAAATGAGCATGTGCATGTGGCATTCCCAGTGTATATGCATTATCTTGTTTCTTTCCCTCCACTAATCCTGGCAAGTTAATTAAAATGATAACCGATTTTTAAAATCACCCTCAAAGCTGCCCTTTGTGTTAATATTTATTGAATTTTGCTTCTTTGGGATACAGAAAAATCAGGAAGATCACATTTGGGGGGCTCTAAACTACTGGTGGCTGCACAGTGGCTCATGGATGCATCCCCAGAGAGTTTCATCATATGGGGCTATTACGAAATTTGAGGTTAAAAAAAAATGCACTGTGTGTATGTATAAGGATGATCCTTTCTCTATTCTTTATCTCAGCAAGAACTGAAGCAAAATTGTCACATCTCTCTTCCTTGCAATATACATCACTTTGAATTGCTTCCTTTTTTATAACATTTTCTCCCTTTCAAAGCTATCCTCAGTCTGAAAGTAGAAAAGCACCTATTAACCTGTTGAAGGTGGGAAGAAGAAGGCTGTGATTTTTCCTGGTTTATTCATCTATTAAAGAATATGTGTGAAGATAGACTCTTAACTCCCTGTTAAAGAAATTAAAAATAGGTGAAGTTTGGACAGAGACTTTTTCTAGGGAGCCCTGAGATCTTATAGCACTGTATTTTCGAGACTATCTTTGTGAGACTATTGATTTTCTCCCAGATACTTCAGCTTTCTCCTAGTTACATGGAATTTTTAAGACATTTTAATAGGACCATGTTTTTACATGATGATGTAGTTAGATTATACACTAAGGGCTTATTCGTGGCTACTCAGAGGTAACCTTCCAATACTGGGAACTCACTGGTCTGTTTGCCTATGAAGCTCAGGGGAGGGGAGGCCAGAAACCAGGCCATAGGACACACTAGCCATCCATCCAAAGCACATCAGCCAGGGGAGAATGAGACTACATCTGTCCAAAGACCAATTTGATGAAATATTTCATTGATTTGTTCTGGCATTACATCAAGACACTGTTGCCCAGATTTGATACATGAGATTTCCCTCTCCAAATATTTTTTGTTCAACATTTAGACTTATTTAAATGTATTTGAAATATATACTTGGAGACAAAATTCCATGTATTTAAGCGAATTCAACCCCTTGGAACTGATAATAAAAAGAAAAAGTTTGAGCATTAAAATGTAATAAAACATGAGGCTATCGAGTTATATCACATGCATTTATTAAACCATGAAGGGGAAGAATTGTAAAAACCCAGCCATACAGCTTCCCTAGCAAAATTGTCTTTATTTGATGGTGTTAGAAGGTGCAGTCATAGTCTAGCTGCCTTGATAAAATGCAGTTGGCTAACAGATGGTACAGAATGCAATCTTAGATAATAGAAAGAGCACTGAACCATTATAGGTTTATGGTCTTGGGAGAGGCCAAGTTACAATATAATTTTAAAGGTAAGACTAGTTCATATTTTAAAAATTTATTTCTCCTTAATATGTGTTTAGCCAACAAAATGAGTATAATTATAGTAATCATTCAGCAATCATTTTATGCACTTGGCCTTGCTGAACACTGGAGAAAGGCTCAGGCTATGAAAAGCCATACATTTCTTGCCTTGCTCTCAAGACACTAACTCTCTGAGGAAACCAAACTAAAATGCACTGAAAAATAAGTAACAGAGAGCGAGCTATCACAAAACATTCTAAGAGACCATATGCTTGTGGCAGACCTTACGTAGAGAACTTCCATTCTTTAGTGGGATGCAAACAATTGTCCTAGTTATGACCTCCATCATTTGTGCCTCTCAACTTCCTAGCCTTGGTCTTTGTAAAGCACAGGTCCTCTGACTTACTCTTTCATTATGTTAAAGATAATGGAGCTTGACAGTACAATTGTTTACAACAGTGAAAATTTGGATTTAACTGGAATGTCCAAAAATATGTTATTAATAAAGAATTATGGAATATTTATCCAAAAGAATATTATGTAGCTATTAAAATGATTTTGGAGCGCTATATTTATTGATGTGAAAAAAGGTTAAGATACCCAGTGAAAAAAGCAGGTTATAGAATTTTTGAAAACCTATTATATAAGAATTTTTTTCTTCCACATTTTGGATATAAGAAGTACCACATTTTAAAATTTCACTGATATTTATTTAGGTGGCAGGTCATCTGACCTTATCACCATGGGGTTTGTTCGGGCACAGAATCTGTGCTGAGCCTGATTCAGGCCTCCTGAGACGTCATTGCAGCCATTCTTTCTGGTTGCCCTGTCTTGTCCTCTTGCATGGCCTAGGGAGATCCCAGTCAAGAGACCTTGATGACCCTCTCCTCCCAGTCAAGAAAAGTTTCTTTCCTTAAGGGATTGGAAGAGAAGCCCCAGGTGTGGCAAACTGAGTCTGTGAAACTCAAATTTCTAGATTCCCTGGGAAAGAAAACATGAATCTGTTCTCATTCTTTCTGAGCTCTGTATAGTCACGAAAATAAAGAAAAACCATCAGTAAGTTGCCTTGCCATGCCATATATGCACATTGTTTATTATGCATGCATTTTACGATGGAAAAATTGAATGTCCTGAGGCATAGATACACCAAAATATCTACAGGAATTATTTTAAAATGTCAAATAATGGCATTTATCTTTATTTCTTCCTTTTTTTAAAAAAAGATTTGTCTCATTTGATTTTTCTCAGATTTGTTTGAGACTAGATATAGATCGTTTCTATAATAACAAAATGATGAATTTTGGTGCTAGAGTCTTATCCTTCATTATCTTTAAAATTACTTAAAAATCGTTCATAAGTAAGGGATACATTTAAAAAAATAACATTTTTAATCCGCACAATGACACTGCAATGTAGGTATATTTTCCCCCATTACCCATGTAGAAACTGTATTATGGGGATTAAAGATTTGCTAAAAGTAACCTGAACTTGTAAATGGCAGCATTAGAATTCAGATATGCTATCTCAATATAAATGTGTGCTTGTTTCTTTTACCAGTCTGATTTTAAGGAAAAATACTAATTTGAGTAATTTGTCCTTGGAAAATTTAAATTTATAGGATGCATCTGCAGAGCATAGATTTTCCCTTTTATGGATCCTTTGAAAATTGCTTTTGCTGTTTTAGAGGAGGAGGAAATGGAGTAGAGAAGATAAGGAGTTATTTAAATACCAGATTAGTGTTGTGTTGTGGCTGTAACAAATTATCACAAATTGAGCGCTTAAAATCACCCAGATTTATTATCTCACAGTTCTGTAGGTCAGAAGCCCAGAGGCTGGAAGAGTTCTGCTTTAGGTCCTACAAGGCTGAAATCATGGTTCTGGCCGCCCTGGGCTTTTTGGAGCAGGCTTTGGGAGAATATGTTTCCAGGCTGGTTCAGGTTGTTGGCAAAATTTGGTTTTCCGTAGTTGCAGGACTGAGGTCTCGATTGCCTTGCTGGCTATTTGCTAGGGGGCATTCTCAGCTTTTAGAGGCCTACTGGTTCCCTTCCAGTCTCTCTGCCTCATCTTCTCTGACTCCAGGTGGACAAATTTCTCTGCTTTAAAGGGGATAAGCGATTAGTTTGGGCCCATCTAGATAATACAGATACATTCCCTAATTTGAGGTCCATAACCTCAGTTACATCTGCAAAATTCCTTCACAGCCCTACCTAGATTGTGTTTGATTGAATAACCTGAAGACAGGATCTTGGTGGGAACATCTTTCGAATTCCGCCCACTGCAGCTCTTCTTTTCCTCAAAACTTGGGATAGAAGTATTCACATTCTTTTAAAAAGGTTAATGCAATATTGATAGCTGTCAATGCTTATACCTAAACATTTGTCATGTTTCAGGATTCAGAGAGAGAGTTCTCCCAAATCCACACCTTGAATAATTTTGTCTGTAGATATTTCAAAGTAGATTTTTAAAAGTCTCACATGAGTATCTTTTATCATACTTGTTGATAAAATGGAACACGGATATGCCGTTCCCAGAAGATATATTATTTCACTGAGACTTTGGCTTCTAGGGGACTTGGATAAATTCCAAGGTCGCGGGACATTGTTAATACACACGTGACCTGGTTATTACACAGGTTTACATTTCCACTCTGCTTTCCAGTTCAAAGGACAGCTGAACTGTTAAGTCTCAGTTCTATGTGTTTGTCTTAATCTGAACTATGTTTATCACCTTTACTCTGGCCGGGATATACAGCTCTACTGTGAGTTCGTTTTTATGGACATAAACTAGATTCAAAGAGATAATCTCTCAGGATAGTAAACGTTAGTTAAGTCTTCTTGCTAACCCTCTTTTTGGGAGTAAGAATTAAAAATCCTCATTTTTTTTTTGTCCTTCCTTTCATTAAAGTAATTTAATTTGACTTTATAAACTTTATCCTGACCTGCCATAGACTACTTCCAGAAAAAGTATTACTTTCTTTAAGGGATAGATATATTCCCACAAATTAGCTAAAAAGTGGATCCAGTTTTGCCATTGGGAATTGTACATTCCTCTAACAAGTCGCTTTCTTCCATCGTGGAGGAAAATACTAAATAGAGAGGTAACACCTGGCAATAAATCAGAGATAGATAGATAGGTGGGTAGATAGATTAAGAAATTAAGGGCAGGAGGTAATGTGAACCTAAGCAGTTGGACAATACATTTTGACAAGGAAGGCTGAATGAATCGCAGAATGGAGATAAAATAACTGGGTATTAGTAAGTTAGATACATATTTGAGGGAAATTAGTAAAGAAACTTTAAACTTGTAAGGACTAAAGTGTCCTTCTGAAAGGAATTAATTAAGGAATTAAGGCTATGGCTCTGGTTCTCAGGGAAGGGACACAGAATTTACTTTGCCCTTTATCCACTAGTAAGAGGCATACATGGTGGGAGCAGAACCTCCTAGTATAAAGGACCATAATGCCAATATCACACCTGCTAACTACTGTCATGGTTTGATACATGACATACTTTTTCTGCCTGAGCAGGTGTATGAGTCAAGGTTTTAGAGAAACAGAACCAATGTGATATGTATGTATATAGAAGATATACATACCTATTGCATTGGATATATATTTATATACATACATTTATATGTATATAAATCCTTAATTTATATTAAGGATTTGGCTCAGATGGTTATGGAGGCTGGCAAGTCCAAAATCTGTAGGGTAGGCTAGTAGGTTGGAGACCCTTCAAATCTGAAAGCTGTCCATTGGCAGAATTCCCTCTTGCTCAAGGGAGTGCAATTTTTGTTCTATTCACCTTTAACTGATTAGATGAGGCCCTCCTACATTATGAAGGGCTATCTGCTTTACTAAAAATCCACTGATTTAAATGTTAATCTCATCCAAAAATATCCTTACAGAAACATCCAGAATAATGGCTGATGATATATCTAGTTACTGTGGCCTAGCCAAGTTGACATATAAAATTAACTGTCACAGGAGATTCTAAGTTTTATCTTTTGAATGTTGTGATCTGAATTCTTACCCATTTAAAAAATTTAATTAATATACTATAAAAATGTCAATGCTACTTAGCCTAACAACAGCAAGTATATGCAAATTATTTCATATCTATTATAAATACTAATATCTGTCATCCCAAGTACCTACCATGTGCCAGGCACTGCACTGAATATTTTATACAACAAACCTATGCAACAGGTACAGTTACCCTCATTTCATAGATGAGCAAACAATTGAAAGTAATTGCTGACCTGCGTAAGACACAGAGTTAAGTAGCAGAGGTGAAGCTTAAAGCCAAGTCTTCTCTTATGAAATCTCACACTTCCACACCATATTGCTCTGCCTTCTATATACCATGAATGCTACCTGGAAACTCGTTCTCTGTTATCTGTTTAGAAAATCCACAATCTGGCTCTTAACATTATAGCTTAAAAAGCATAGAAACATCATTTATTTTAATTATAACTTAAATTTAATTAATATGATCAATGGAAATAGAAATGTTTAAAAGCAAATGTTTAAAGAACCTGATTATTATGTAACAGTTTTTAATTGTTAGCTGAAAATAGGATATATTTTAGCATTCTCAGATGGTTCTTATCTAATTAATATGAATAACATCACTGCCAACATTTCTTGAATAATTGTGTATATTCTACATAAATGGTTGCAGCAAAGGGACTGTCAGAACAGCAAAATAATTCTCTCTAGTGTTGGCAGAAGCACGTCTAATTTAAACCTCAGTATAGGCTGGCTGGGCTACTGTCTTGCTGATTCTATTAAAGTCAATGCTCTTATCTGCCCCTCTGCGTTCATGGCAAGGGCCATGTGATAGTTCCCAAGGAACCGAATCTGAGTAGTCCTATAATTTATTTGTTCATTTCATCCATTTATGAAAGGAAACAAGAGCACCAGCCATTTGGGAAAGGATTTACATAATTTAATTAAATGTGATCACTGCCTTCCTATCTCAATCTGCTGATGCAACTGATAACATCCAAATGTCTTTAGTCCTGGTCTCCTATCTACCTTGAAGTCCCTAGGCACACATGGCGGAGGAGGTAGGCGTGGTTTTAGTTGGATATGAGAAGTGAGCCTATGTTCTACCAAGAAGAACATATTCTTGTACCAACCATCAATTCTGACTGGTAAGTATAACAGACACTCCTGGATTCCAACCCAATAGGCTTTCCTCCTTCCTGGCTGGTTGAGTGATTTTTCATTGTAACTTAGGTATTAAACCTGATTTGCCCAAGTGATTCATACTAATTCCATTACCTTTCTTCACTGATAGGTTTAGGAAGGGGAATATAAGGAAGTCCTGGCTCCTAAAATGTAGGAAGTTAGCTGAAGATTTGCGGAGGGGTGGGAGGGGCGTGGTGAAGGATTTATTGTTCTAAAAAAGGACACAGGAAGAGATGTGCCCCTTTTTTGCCCACTGAATCTTGTTGTATCTCTGTGGATGAGATGCTTGGAGCAGTGGCAATCACTTAAGTGACCATGACGGGAGCTACCTTGAATAATTGACATATCGTTGATGTTAGAGTAAAAAATATCCTGAGTTCCTGATATATAAATCAATCACTTGAATAAATCAACCCTAGAGATGCTCCCTCTATCTCATTATTTGAGATAAAAATGTTTCCTAATTTCTTAACCTGTTGATTCAAGGTTTTTCTGTGACTTTTGCCTGAATGTACCCTTTCTGATATGATTGACCCTTTGAATTTCTCTTGGTGGTTGTGTCTTTTTCTTGGAGGATGTATGCCGTATTTACTCGGTTTTTCTACCAGCGATCTTACCCTTGTATGTTGGTGAGTCATGAACAGAGTCTCTGAGTTCTAAAGAAGCATGTGTTGTGGAGGATGTGTTACACGAGAGGCAGGCTCGTGCTGCACTATCTGATCACTGCCCATGAGTGCCTGTGATGTGTGCAGAATACTAACCAAGTATATAGTATGGACGAACTTACGGATGAACCGCTCCCACCACTTCCCCCTTCAGCACACACGTACACACGAGCACATATTCACAGGGAAGGAAAATAATTCCCAAGAACCTAAATCTTTGCTCATTTGGAGCATATGGCTAAAGACATTCACAGTTCTATATGTGTTGGAGGGAGAAGCGGTGGTAGTGGTTAATTGGACCACAAACAGTGCAGTATGTCCAGAATATCACCTTTATTGTCGATTAAGATCAAGGTTGAGGACTTGACCTTAGGTTTATGAACCAAATGGAATTGTTAATACCAAACTCAAGAGTCAGGCAACTTATCTCCCATGGCCTGGTGAGGTTTATAGCACGGACGAGCAAAAGAGGACTTAGACTGTGGTGGGTGGGCTCACTTTCAAGATCAGAAAGAGCACTGAGCTGAGCATACTGCTCTGGATGAATCGTGTCCCCTGCAATGTGATGGCATTTGAAGATGGGGCCTTGGGGAAGTAATTAGGTTTAGATAATGTCATGACTAGGGAGGACACTCTCTTATGAGAGACATAAGAGAGTTTGTTACTCCCCTCTTCCTACTACGTAAGGATATATTGAGAAGGTAGCCTTTTGAAAGTGAGGAAGAGAGCTATCTGCAGGAACCAAAGGGGTGGGCACCTTGATCTTGGACTTGCCAGCCTACAGAACTGTGAGAAATAAACATGAGTTGTTTAAGCCACCCAGTCTGTGGTGTTAGAGCAGCCTGAGCTGTCTAATAAACATAGCAGTAATTCTTCCAGACTTACCAACCATACAGGACCTCCTTAATGAGTAAACAATTGAAGAATGCCCGAAGGTTGTAGTATTTGCCCTACTTCCCCAGAAGGAACCTTCAGGAGTGGAAAAGATGCATCTCTTACTAAAATTGTATTTTTCTTCTCCCTCTTGACGTGAATCTCTGTGGAAGCAAGTGCAGTGGTTAGTGGATGTGCGAGAGGGGCCATTATTTCCTTCCACAGTTCAGTTATTGTGCAACAGGGTTTTTCTTTTGGACATTTTTTTTTTCTTTTTTTCTGCCCTGGAGAAAATGGCCCAGTTGGTAGACAAGATGTTTGTCTGATGTACTCCCACAGAGAAGGAGGGAGTTTGAAGGAGGACCCCGACTGGTATTGCTGGTGCATTACAGTGTCATCTACATACCTGGGGTGTTAGACTTGTAAAGTCAAACTCTTTGACTCTGTTCTGGAAAGCTGAAACTTGGGTGGGTAGTTGTGTGCTGACTCAGGCTACTCGTGGCAGAGTTGGGGCTTCATGGCACCCACTCCCAGGAATCAAAGATGTATTCTTCGGCTGCCACTTCACAGGTTCTGTCTTCATTATATTTTGAACTCTTTGAAGCTGCCAACCACAGGAACAAAAGTTACTAAGCATGAAATATATTTTATTCCTTTCACTCTCATGAGTTTATTGCTAAGTGTCTCTTTGTCTTTAATTAAAGAATTAATGTGAACGTCTTTTTGTTTGTCAGAAGATCGCTATGTGAAAGCACTTTATATCTTTGATTTAATGCTTGTCTGAATTTCTTAATAAAGTGTTAAGAAAGTTCTTCCTACAGTGTATTCCAAGTTAAGTGAGGAAAAAAGAGAAACTCATGTTATCTTAAAATTTTTTATCTTAAAATTTTTTGGAAGTATAAACAGGATTTTGTCAACAGCATTTACCTCTGAGAAGAGGACTGGATTAACTGAGAGTGAGGCTAGAGGGGAACTTATATTTTTTGACTTTATATACTTATAATACATTTTCTCTGAGTTTAGTTATAAATGATTTGTTCTTTGGGAAGAGAGCTGTATAGGCACTTATAAAAAACAGGTTTTAGTATCCATAGGAATCTGAATAACTCTCATTTATTCTACTTCAGGAAGTTATTAGTTATTAAGAAAAGCACTCATCTGAGGAAAAGTTTGAATATGAAAACCAGATAGGGTTTGACTTCTGATTCTGCCTCTTCCTTGATGTAAAAGCTATTGAATTGATACAAGCTATTGAATTTCTTTGTGTTTCCTCATATGTAAAATAAGGGTAATTATAAAACACTACATAACTTTTATACGAATTAGAAATAATGTGGTTGACCCATGAACAACACAGGGGTCAGGGGCACCAAACCCTCACCCGCCCCTGCCGCGCAGTCGAAATATACATAACTTTCAACCCCTCAAAACCATACCTACTAACAGCCTGCTCCTGACTGGAAGCCTCACTGATGACATGAACAGTTGATTAGCACATATTTTGTATATGTATTATATGTTGCATTCTTGCAATAAAGTAAGCTAGAGAAAAGAAACTGTTATTAAGAAAATCATAAGGAAGAAAAAATATATTTATAGTATTTATTGAAAAAAATCTGTATATAAGTAGCCCTGTGTAGTTCAAATCCATATCCAGGGTCAACTATATTTGCATCACATCTGTTACAAGGTAGACATTACAGATGTGCTGGCTATGTAGGTAGGGGCCGGATCATGAACTGCCACCTGTGGAGACTGTTGGATATCTTGTGACAGAGGCTGTCCCAACTTACCCATTATCCCCTTGTAATTATCATTGGCACCCTTTTTATTCTCAAATCATTAGATGACTAATTACATGGTCACCCTATTATAAGCCATGCTAAGGAGTTTGGACTTTATGCTGAGACTTGTGGGGAGATACTGAAGGAGAAGAATAGGCCCCAGAGGCAGTGTGGTTTCTGAAAATTTTACCAACCACAGGGACCCGTATGCATGTTTGTAAAGTAGACAGTGGTGTGAGCCTAGAAGGAGGAGACTCCGATGGTCTGCGGAAGCACTGAAAGACGAGTCTGTCTGGTGGTGGAAGGACACAGGTATGAAATGAGGCCGCTCTGGAGCTAAGCTTGGTATAGCTGTCTTCCTCTCTTTTCTGGCTGGTTTGTTTGCTTTCTAAATTTCAGTACTGACAAGTCTGAAACTGAGTATTCCCATGAATTCAGATTAAATTGAATCCACTAGCTAATACAGTGTTATTATTAGAGACTGAATCATTCACTCTGAAACCATTATCTGATCCATTTCAGAAATAAACATTTAGTAGATGTGCCACTTTTCCTGTTTTTATTTGCTGGTTGGAATACAAACATCAAAAGGTCATATGGCATATGAACTTGATGACAGGGTCATCTCTATGGACATAGGCAGACATGAAAGGACATCCTCAGGTAAAGATTTGGACTTAGAGACAGTCTCAGGTGCAGACATTAGCAAGTTACTCTTTCAGGGTTTTTTGAAGCAGGGAAGACTGTGTGCAGGCTGGGTATGTCTCTGTTTATGAAGGAGTGAAGAACCAGATCAGGTTCCATTTTTGTTCTTAGTCAGGGGATGCATCAGCATTACCCAAGAACTTTTTAAAAAATTACAAGCTGAAGCACCACTCTAGACCTACTAAGTTAGAATGGGTGGGAGGAGCAATAAAGAATCTCGAAAACCTTCCATGTGAGTCTAACATGTACCCTGGGTTAAATATTAATGATCTAGCCTCTTGGTTCTTAAATTTTTGTGTGAATCAAAATGACCTGAAAGTCATGATAAAACTCAGATTTCTGAGCTCTACTTCCACGTCTTTAATTCATCTGTGTAGAGTAGGGCTTGCAGATACACATTTCTAACTGGTTCCAGGTGATGCTGATGCTACTGTCCTGCCCACACTTCGTGGCCATTTGTCTGAGCCATAGTCTCCTTCACCCCCATCCTCGCTGTTCTATTTCAGGAGGTCTCCATCATTTCGCGCTTGGACTATTACTTTAGGTTCCCATCTTGTGTCACTACGTTCTACTCCAAGTGCTTCTAAAGCGATCTTTCTAAATAGAAATCATACCATGACTCAATACCTTAAAGTATTTCGATGGATTCCAACATAATCGAGTCCAAATATCATCTGTGGAATGACACTCTGGTCTCAGCTTTCATACCAGCCTCATGCTTACCTTGAGAGGAGACCAGCCTCTTCCAGATGGTAGTGCTTTTACTATGCTGCTGCAAAGCAGTTAGAATCACAGCCTTCCAGAATTCCTATTCAAACTTCGACATAGCCACTTCCAGTTTGTAGCCTTGGACAAGTTATTTTTACCTCTTTGTTTTCTCATCTGTAAAGTAGAGTTGACAACATAGTTCTACCTTTTAGGATGATGTGAAGATTAAATACGTGAATATATACAAAGCATTTAGAACAGTACCCAGCAAATAGTAGACATTGAGATGTCACCTGCTGTGGGACCATTTCTTTCAGGGCACCTCCCACACATCCTTGAATACCAGTTTGCATAACACATCCTTTGAGTAGACAGTCATGTATTCTCTACATAACGTGTTTATTTCCTTGATCACAAGCAGTATTTAATTTATGTTCCCATTAAAACACTTGCTGGTTCTCTCCATTTATCTAAAGTGCAGATTTTGTTGTCTTTGGTGATACTGCTGTTCTGGAAGCCCAGCTACAGTGCTTAAACATCCTGATTGAATGATCACTTTGTTGAACAGCCAACTGATAGGCCCTAACCACAGCGTCCTGGGATCTTCAGAACATGAGAATAATGGTTATGAAACAAGAGGAAACCTGAAACAAGGAAGCCAGTTCCACGTAGAAGAGAGCTGGCTGCCAGTTGCCCTCTTCTTTTTGTTTCTTTCAAACCATGTATTGGCTGTTTACAAAGTCTATTATTTATTTTTTCTCAAGAAAACCTAAGAAGGGAAAATCTTAACAAAGAGATGAAGAATCAGAAATACTTGAGGTTTTGTGTAGGAAATTAAAATAATTAAAAGACATTTGGATAAGTTTTATTTTGAAGCATAGAATAGACACAGTAAATGCACAAATCTGAGTAAATGCACAAATCTAAATACACATTAAATGTACAGTGCACGGCATGATAAATTTTTACAAGGTAAACACATCCACGTAACTAACACTCAGACCAAGAAATAAACATTTCTCTCACCTCAGAAGCCTCCTTAATAGCCATTCTCCCTAAAAGGTAACCACTGGTTTTTTTTCTGTAATCACTTTTGCCTCTTTTTGAATTGTACATAAATGAAATTATTGAAGTATTGGAAAATGATCTCTCCTATTATCATCGAATGGACTTGGCGAAGCCATTTATTCACTCACGCCAGTCCTCGTTAGGTCTTTTCAGAGTACTGTGCTTCCACATATGAATTTTAGTTTCAGGAGGATCTGGATTCAAATACAAGCTGTGAAGACTGAGAAAGATATCCAACCTCTCTGTCTTAATTTCCCCAGCTGTAAAATATCCATAATAGTATCACTATGAGATGACTCTGAGGATTCACGAAAATGATCTCTATAAAGCACTTTACGTAGAATCAAGTACACATTAAGTTTAATAAATATTAAATTATTATCATTTTATTTGGGTTAGTAATACAAGTGATATTTGAAAAAGCTGCCTAGTGGATTTTGTATGCTCATCTCATCCTTTCAACTTCTCTGTAATAGTTTTCATTGTAAAAACCACAGATTTATAGAATGAATTTAAATGGCTTACCACTGTCCAGAGAAGGAGATATTTTTCTTCTTCACGAGGGTGAATTATGTTTTCTTTCTATTTATTTTAGTAATCTATAGTTGCATAACAAAATACTACAAACCTTAGTGTCCGAAAGCAATAAACAACTTTTACCATGCAGTTTCTGTTGGTCAGGAATCAGGTGCAGCTTAGCCGAGTCCTATGGCTATAATCAAAAAGTGTCAGCTGGGGCTGAAGTCATTTCCACACTCAGGGTGCATCCCCTGTCCAAGCTCGCTAATGTGGCTGTTGACAGGACTAAGGCCATTACTGATGGTTGGCTGGAGGTCAGCTCCTTGACACATGGGCATCTCCATGTATTACTCACAACAGGGCAGTTTGCTTCCTCCAGAGAAGAGGGTGGTGGTGGTGGCGGGGGGGAGGTGGGGGTGGGGCATAGAAATAGGTAGGTAGGTGGGTGTAGGTGGACATGGAAGGTACAGTCTTCATTAGCTAATCTTAGGAATGACATCCCATCACTTTTACAATATTCTATTAATTAGAAGGAAGCCACTAGGTTCAGCCCACACTCAAGGGTGGAGATTACACAAGGTCATGGATATTAGGAGGTGAGGCTCATTGGGTGCCATCTTAGAATCTGCCTGCTATTCCATTGGAATGAAATTCAGATCATTCAAAATGTTCCATCCTCCATTTCAACTTGGTAAAGGGAAGAGAAGTAACACCAGGTACATACCAAATGGAAATTGTTTTATGTGTGATTGCATGTAACACTCATCAACTTCACGTATTAAATATTTTTATCATATTGAAAATTTGGAAGAAGTAATGTAACCCTCTCCAGGCCCCTTCCCCTCCAAAAAAACCTTTCCAAACCTTTTCATTTAAACTCCAGAGATTAACAGGTTATATATTAACAGGACTATTACTTTTAAAAAATAAACAAGTAGCTTTTTCTAGATGACTTTAAATTTTAGAAAGAATATAGATGCTGGGCTGAGCTTCCCAAGGTTAGGTGGGTAGGACAATATCTTGCCACACCTGGGCATTTCAAGATTGCAACAGCTTCCTATTAATCTAAGAAACAGAATTGTCTCTGAAAAACAGAAGAACTGATTAAAATTTCTGTCTCTGTGATTACTTACAACATCTGCTTTGTGCCCTGGGGTCCTCCTTTATCCTTAATCTGTCTAGAGTTTCAAAGATTTCTTTTTGCACCTGGTATCAGATGAATCTGTGACTCTCATCAGAGAAAATGTTAGAGTTAATTTATTCCACAGAAAAGCAAAGACACCTATGCTCCTCAAAGGTAACTAGCACTGAAAAAGGAGCACAGACGTTTCTGTTCTTTTGTTCTGTTTGTATAAGGCAAATAGCATGGGGAATTTAGAATGCAGGCATGCTTAATTTAAATTAGTCCAAGGATGCTTAATTATAAAGAACTGACATGCAGATAAATAAGGGCATTTAACAAAAGTTTAACTGCTAAGCCCTGTACTTCTTTATGCTCTAGGCACCCAAAAGAGTTGTTGAGAACACATCAGTCTCTTTGAATGGATGTCATCTTTTAATTTTGCATCTTCAAGAATGGCTTGGGATCTAGAACCCTGTGGGAATCTTGAAATCTATGGACACTCTTTTTAGAATAAGGCACGTAATCACATGCATGTAAAATTTAATAGATTTGGGAGGCTTCGCAGACTCATATTAGTCTGTACATGGACTTCCAACTGAGAAACATTGCTGGGAGGGAAAAATGGAAATTTACAAAATTAGGACATTTCTGCTGGAAGAGGCATGTATTTGAGGAGGGCTTTTGAAAGTTCCCCGTGAGATCTTATGTGAGGATTGCACATTGGAGCAAAGGAAGTATTTCTGTTGTAGTATTTATCAAGCATTTTTACAAAAGAGAATAACCTGAGAAATGTGTTAAATATGTGCATCCCTGGTCTCTACCACAAATATTGATTTTGTGGATCCTGGGTGAGACTCAAAAATTTGACTTAAAAGAAGTTCACAGGAGTTACTAAGTCAGGGAGCCCAGGAACAAGCTTGGAAGAATGTCTTAGAGCAACTGCCATCAAATCAAGTATCAGAGTCTCTCTCCCACTCAGATGAGCCAGGAGCTGTGTGTCATTCCTGGAGGTTTTCTATACTCCATTTGAAATATATCTCAAAAAAGTGCAGTGAAAGGGAACAATAAATATAACAAGTGTTGAGATCGGTTCCCTAAATGGTTTACTAATATTAGACTCTAGATTAAATCAGAATTACCTACCAGTACCCAGGAAGACTCCCACCATGTAGAAGTAGTGAAATCTCTCAGTACAGACTCTCCCAGGTGGTCAAAGGGTAGGGTACACAAGTTTGCTCAGGCTTCATTCTCAGGTTTAGCCAGTTGATAAATCTCTCCACCTCCACAGGAGTAAGTAAAGGCACCAAGAATGGAGCTAGGAAAGATTACTCCTCTTGGACATGAAGAATGGGGAAAAAACATTCCACCCAAACATCCTTGGTTCTGTTAATACTTTCACTTTTTACTGTGATTATTTTTATGTATTTTGATAATTATAATGTTATAAATAAAAAATGTTATATTTTTCCCCTCTTAAAGGGCCTCAATTTAAAAAGACACTCAAAGCTGACACAGTCTCTCTCTCTCTCTCTCTCTCTCTCACACACACACACACACACACACACACACACACACAGACATATGTACACATGCTGCAGACAAAGTTAGGCTTGATTTACTATTTATATTTGGCATGATGCATATGGCCAAATGCAAGAAATTCCATTTTTCTTTTTACAAGAAATTGGCCTTTTAGGGGAGGAGGTTGGAGCGGACGGTTTTCTGAAATATTGCATCCTTGAAGGGCCGGGAGAGTAAAGGTCAAAATGTGATTTCACAGCTAAGGCATACAGCTTTGAATAGTACTAGTTTTATTATTATTAGTTTTTAAATTTCTCCACTCTTACATACGTTTTTATTAGAAAAAAACCTTTTGAAAATACCTAAAATATCAGGACTACTCATCAAAAATGACCATAACTACATGACAGGAGAGGCAGCAGCATTTAGTCAGCAAAGCATTTGAAAATAGGCGGGGCTTCTGTATAATTCTGATCCTGAACACATGGGTGATTTTGATTATTTTCATCTCTTCCTCACCCTCAGTTTTTCATACATTATGTTTTAGGTAGACTATAGCTTCTTTCAGGCAAAACAATAGCAAATTGATTTTCTAGGCATAATACTCTCTAGATCCCTTTGTCTGTCTCTGATGGCAAGTGTGGATCTCTGCAGGCCTCTGTTGCGGCTGGGACTGGAGTGGACCCAACAAGACAAATTGGCTACAAACCCAGGAAAACCAGATTCATTCAAGGATCGATAACATTCTCCAGAGTTCCGCCCCAACTACACGCGCGCGCGCGCGCACACACACACACACACACACACACACACAGAGATCGGTCATACCCAGATTGTATCCTCACAAATGTAACTACTAACGAATTTACCGTGATTCTGTTATTTCATTTCTCTCTGTTTTGCTTTTCTGACCTATAAGTTCAAAATCATCTCAAAAGCCCCTTTTGGTTTTGTGATCAAAGGTTTATTCTGGTATAGCCACCTGTTTTATATTCCTTTGTACTGTCGAGATTTCCTAGAGAGTATTCTGAGTCCCCAGAATTAGGTGGCTTTCCAGGATCTGGCGTAACTTGGATCGGACCCTCCTTCATAAAAATACTACCATCCTTTTAGAGAATACCACATGGACACTGGTTTGCCTTCCTTTCTGTATATTAACATGCCCCAGAGTTCTTTTTGATCAAAGATTCCTAGTCTATCATGTAGTCCCTGAAGCAGGAGGATTGAAAAAGTGAGTAATAGATGGGTTGAGGCTTACAGGATGTAAGAAATAGCGATGGTGAAACACCAGGACTAGGAAATATCTCAACTGTGTCAAATCACCTGGGAGATCTACTAAAATGGTGTTCCAGAGTCCAACGCAGACCATTGAGCAAGGATGGGGTAGGAGTGGGGACAATCTGCATTTTAAACAATTTTGCCAAACATATCTTATTCGCAATGATATTTGAGAATTGTCAGGCTGGAAGTTAAGGACTCAGAGAATTAAAATATTCGGTGGAAGTAAAAAGGATAAATAGAGTATTAAAAATAAGGCAAGCAAAACATGGAAGGGTGTCCTCCAGCTCCGCTTATTTGGGGCAGTTTTTAGCACCCTCCAGGACCCATGCTTTCTACTGTGGGACTCTTATCCCTAGCCAATCCTTGTGGCAGGTGTAGAAAACAACTAGTGGCCTATTGCAGTGGTAACTGCTTCCCTTTACGCATTCAGCTCAATGCTTGTTTCAAAGTCTCTCTCTCCTTGTGAGTCTGTGAAAATCCTGGCAGGGTCAAAAAATCAGCACAGCTGCCTGTAAACTTCAGTAGAACAAGAATAGTTCCTAATTAAACTCTATGTCTTTGATTTAAAACTCCATTTAATTAAATTATTCACCAACTTAAGGCAGTTGTTGATTACAGGGATCGTATACCCTGAATCGTTGTGAGTTATAACCCCCTTCAAGGCCTCATCAACCTTCCCAGAAGGAATACAGCCCATGCCTTCTTAAGGAAAGCTGAAAATCTTTCAACATTTGATTTCTTCCTCCTCATGGCTCTTTCTTAAATCATGGAGAGGCTAAGCTGAATTTCAGGTGTAGACTATCATTCTTGCTTTCGTAATTTCCAACCTGACTTTAGGGCCTGCCATAGCTGCTGTGTGATTTAAGGATGCAGATAAAGTCCACAGCCTCTAGGTTGCTAGGAAGCTAGTTGTAGTGAGCAGATGAGATGGGATAGCGGCACTGGGGTCTGTTGCTCTTTGGGGTTTTCCTGTCTCCGGTCCTGTTCCCACCAAGTCCTTGAGCAGAGATAGGAAGATCACTTATGAGTCCTTTCCTGTCCCTTGTCTTTCTCGGGCCCCTCTGGAGGCGACTGTTCCTAGGGCTTCCTCCTCATGGTTGCCTGTTAAAGTGCAGTGTCAGGAAGAGAAGAAAGTGGTAACTGTTCAAAGAGAGTCATTTAGGAAAGGGCAGCTGGTGACCCTGTCCCATTGGAGTCTTGGCCTAGCCGGCTGCCGGTACAACTATTAAGGCTCAGTAAACAGCACAGCTGTCTTTGAGGTTGAGCTCTGTGAATGTGGCTGTACAATACAGGTAAGAAGCCTCACTGGGTGTTTGTCAAGATGCCACAGTTTGACTCAGAAGCTAATAGGAGGGGTAATGCAATACAGTAGGAGGCATAACATCTTTTGTTTAAAATTCATGGCTTTTACTAGTTGTTTCTAAGATTTATTTTGAGAGGTTAGTCAAACTACCTAACTGCCTTGCTCTCATTACCTATCAAGTCAACTTTTTTTATCTTTGTACAAAAGGTAATATAAGATGCATGGCTGACATTTATCAACACTTGAATTCTTGATATGTTTCGAGGTGAGAGGGCTTATGCTATTGAAACAAGTGACAGATGAAGCGATGTCACGGGGTTAAGGGATCCTCTTCTGCTATAGAAGAAGCACACGGACTTGAGAATGGAGACTAAATTTACCAAGCATAATAAGCCATATTTTTTTGAAAATATGAGTCATGCCATATAGACCTATATTAATGATATTTAATTCTTGTCCTGCCTCTGTCAGCATCATTTTAGGTGTTCTGAGTAATGTCCAGCTCCTGTAATTTTAATTAAGTTGTGGCGAATGTGTGGATAACATTCAAGTTGCTTCATTTTTATGTTTTCTATCTCTGAAAGAGTCAATTATAATAGATCAAGCTATGAGAAGCAGTCATTTCTATAAGCTTAACAATCTAATTATGAGGATAAATTGCCTATAGAATAGTGTGGGATGCAATGTGCTAGCAGTGCTTTTTCCTCAGCCTTTTGAGATAAATTCTATTTTTCACTATGTTAGAGGCAAAGAAACTGAAGTTTAGGAAATTTGAGTAATTTGAGTCCATCAAGCTAATAACTAGTGGTATTAGGATTAAAACCTAGGTTTGTCTTAATTTATATCAACCTTTGATCTATGCCACAGTAATTTTCCATGAGTTTCTGGAGAAACCAGTGTGATATGTCATTTTCATATGGTATTAACGTATAGATACCAACTGGCTATATATAAAGCTACTTCAGTTTAGTACATGGTGGAAAAGGACACAAACAGTATTGCCACAGTGTGCTAGCTCTTCTTCCAAGAAATCATCCTCCAGTATTTGTCTGACTCCAGACACATTGATGTATGCCATAATGCTATACTACAATCCGTTGCCAGCCAACAACTCTGGTATCCTGAGAACTAGTCCAACTTTCATTCCAATAAAATGTTCTTATATCAGGTGAGTTGTCTCATGGCTGCTACTGCCCTGCCTCCCCCTTCACCTGCCTCAACGGGTTTACTATTAATACCTCCCTCAGGAGGAGCGATGTGAGCAGCCAAGCCATCCAACCCACTTGGAACCTGGATTCCAGTTAGCTCTGCTGTGTCCTCTCAGCAGAGTTTCAGGTTCACCGTGAGACTGATGGCTGGTGAGTGGAGGCATAAGTAAATTAGGTGCTGCTCCTCACCCGCTGTTGCTGTTTGGGTGACATCTCAGTACAGGTTCTTAGAGTGCTGAGAGGAATTCTACTAACTTCTGACGTGGGGCCGTTATTTCCATTCAAGTGGATGTCCACCCTGGGAGTCACATTCCTCTAAGCCTCTACATTGACTCTTGTGTAGCCACACTGACTCCAGACACAGGATCTCTTCCTCTACACGTCCTGATTGATTTCAGTGGGTAAGTTACAGGAAGCTCCCCTGCCAATTCCCATCTCCAGGGCAATTCACTCAGCGGTGCTCTTTAAGTGTCTGGTTGCCTTTGGATGGCCAATCAGGAGATGCTACTTCCACCTTCATATCCCCACGCCTCAAACCTGATACTCTTCAGTTCAGAGTTGGCACTTTTAGATTTCCTGTGACATTCGCAATCCCGTGAGTTACTTTTCTTGTTCCTCTATGGTTTTCTAGCATTAACATTCTAAATGTCTGAGTTTAAGTTTCAACTACAAATTATTCTCTAGATCTATATTACATGCCATCTGAAGGCTGCTGAAGCATCAGCTGAGCCAGATTCTTCAAACAAAGCTTATTCTTTTAGTTACTCAAGCAATGTGTGAGTGTGGCTGTAGGAGCATCTGTAGGTTTTGAACTGAATGCCAGTGGCAATAGAAAACTTCAGGTGTAAACTACTGTGACCAAGTAGAGACAAATTCAGTAAAAATATAGAGTTGTTAGGAAGAGTGCAATAGCCAGCCCTTCAAAGCCTAATAGAACAACCTGGATTTTTCCCGGGTGTTAGGACAGGCAGGGAAAGAATAAAGTATAACTTGTAACCGTGCATTTAAGTTAACTGCTAAACATCTGTGTTAAGGAACTAAGCACTTCACATTACAATTTTAATTTAAGAGGTAGTCCTTTTCTTTTTTTAAAGTGAGGTAATTATCAGCTATTAATAATGACTAAGACAACTGGCATATTAGCTTTTTAATCAATATCCATGTCTCTTAAGCTGTATTCTTTCCTAATTAAAGAATCTAGGAGAATTCTCAACCTTGGCTGCATGATAGATCATCTGGGAAGCTCTCAAATTCTAATATACAGGCACTAGCCTACAGCAATTAAATCAAACTCAAGGGTGTAGAACTCGGATACTAATAATTCTGCTACTTCCCTGGTGATTTCAGTGTGCATCTACAATTGACATGCTCTGGTCTAGAATAAATGCTATTAACAAGTAGTTTAAGGAAAGGTTAAACTAATACCTACTGTTGTCCACTAAATCATATCTAACTCACTTTATTCAGTAATAATACTAAGCTTGGAAATAACATTCAAAGCTTATTAATATACCTTCCCAATACATAAATCTGTCATAATATAGGTGACATCTGACACCTGTATTACAGGTGGCTTCAGTAACTTAGTTCCAATTTAACCTTATTATAGACTCCTTAAAAATTATCAGTTTTGTTTCTTTAGTGCTCAGTTAGGCTTCAGTAATTTCTTCAAAAAAGTTGCCTTCTAGGTGTTAAAAAAAAGATCAACTCAGTAATAGATTAGAGTAAAAGATTAGAGTTATCTGTAATGGGGACAGAGCAGTGAATATGAGGCTGGAAGCTCAGATACGCTTTCTCAAGCTTATCTTGGAAAGTTCTATTTCTACTCTAGCTTATTTAGGGAGAAAAGTATACATTTCTAGTGTGAACTCAGTTTGCTGTCCTCTTTACTAGGTACGGAGCACTACAGTCAACATGTTGTCTTATGTAGGCCGTGCATATAGTACACCTGGAGCTTTATTCATTTGAGCAGGAATTCAGGCTCTGAGTAACATGGAGAGCACTTGGAGCTCTCTTTCACTTAGGCCATCTTTACCATTGAGGATAAATGTAACTGTTTGGTCAGATACCACGATGGTCTTTTCTCTTAGGAAAGTGAGAAACTTCCCTTTTAAATTTTTAAATTTCTTTTCTTCCCCTCTTATCCCATGCTTTTCTTTTTTTTTTTCTTTTCTTTCTGTTTTTTTTTTTTTTTTACCAAGCCTGAGTCATTCGATATAACCTAGTCTTTTTGCTCCTATAAGGAACTCTAATTTGAACCTCATAATCTGAGACTATTAAAAATTTTTCTTAAATCTTAGATGTAGACTCCGCTTGCTTTAGGGGGTTGACTGTACAATATCTAAAATAACCAGTTAAATGATTGATGTCATTCCCAGGTTTCGTTTTTGTTACTATACTCTCCTGTCACTTCTGTGAACTCTCTAGATGAGTATTGTCATATAGTTGACTGTTCATCTTCAGGAGATGTATGAGATTATAACCTTTAGCTGTCATCTTCTAAGTGCTCTCTTCTAGAAAGTAACACTGACATTTGTAACTGCTGTGAGACTTGGACCTGTAGCCAGTCACATTCCTCCCTGAACTGACCCAGAGGCCCCGGGAGAAGGGTAAGTGGTCAAGGCAGGGTTTTATTTTTCTTTTCATAATCACCTGCCTAGGGATAAACATTACATCTAACTTCTCACTAAGAAGAAAAGTTAAGTACTAAGGAATAAGGTACCGTTAGATATGGTTGAAGCTGTAAGGGCCACAACCACTGTAATATCCAAGACTTTTGCTCCAAGAACCAGTTTTTGCCCTTTGGGTTTGATGTTGCCTTTACTGAGAGTTCATGCTCTAAGCTAAGTATGGCTTGAGCTGTGTTTTATTAAAAGAGGTTATTTGACCTAATTACCAAATTCGGAAGCTCTAGAAGAGAGATGGAGGCGATTATGTAAGTTGAACCTCTCTTCATCACTGTGACTCATGACACCAACAGTAGTGCTGGCCAGATGGAATTAGCTTCATCCCAAGGTATGATCGACCATGGAGTATAGATAACAAAGAGTCTAAGCATTCTGGTATTAACATTAGTATTATCTTTTTAACCCTAGTTGAGAAGAAGGAACCAGAAGCTGTATTATTATTGGCATTTGGAGTTGGAACCATACTTCTGCTTTCTTTATAGCATTACTATACAGGAGATTTAAGGAATCTGCTTGAAATAGTTTTATCACTATCCTAATAAACCAATGTATGTAATCAGTGGCAGTTCTATCTCAATGTTTAAGACTTCTAAAAACTAGAAAAGAAACCATAACAGATCAGAACAGGTTTGGACTATAGAGCAGTCTATCTGCAATTTTATCATAGCTTCGGTAATTCACATTTTAGCTAGAATGATAAGTTCTTGCCTCCTGGTATTCCATCCCCTTTCATCTCCCTCTCTTAAGTTAAATCTTAAATCCAGTCAACTTGTTTTCAGTGGAAGCCGCCGGGGTCTTAGTTCTCTCTCCATCCCTCTTCCCATCCTCCAAGCTCCTTTAGCTCTCATTTACTTCCTCCTAGAGCTTTAGGGCTATGCAGTGCTGAGATGGATTTTTATGGATGTACCTAAGAATATATAAGTTTCTTACATAAGATATTGTCTTTAAATTCCTTAGACTGGAAGAGATATGATCGTTGATTCTCGAATTCTGTTTTTAGATGGGATTCATCATCTCTGCTTTGCATTGCTTCCTAGCACAGGACTGGGGCCTAGGTTTCTCAATACCATGTGTTCACCAGAGTTTGTGGTCTACTAGATATAGGATAACAAGTGGGCAGGAGAAGAAGAAGTAGAGAAATAGAAAGTGATAGAAGGCAGTACATCAAAATCATCTAAAGAGCTTTTTCTAAATACCATCTTTATATGCCACACCCATACCCAGAACTATGTCTCAAAACAAATGGTCAAGTTGTTTTGGACCAATGGCAAAGAGAAACAGTGCTGAAATTTTCTCACTTTTAGGGATGCATTCTATATTTGAGTTGTAGGAAAGTCTTCATTGCTTTTTTTCCTCCCTCTCTCTTTTTTTTTCATTGCCTTTTAAAATCCTAGTTTTGAGGGAGGAAAATTAAGCTCTATAACATGTAAGTACTTTAGCTAACTGTACTTTAGGCATTATTGGAGAGAAGAAAAATAGGTTTCCCTACCTATGGGTGTTTTGGAGAATAGCATAAATCTGGTTCTGATGATAGCCTTGGTTTATGCTCTCCTGGAGAAAGAAGATAAGCACAGTACCCCCCCTTTTATGGCATAGCCGAAAACTAACTCAGGAATTCTTTGAAGAGACAGGATAGCAGGACATAAGTTTCTTAAACAGTCTTGTAAAGAAAATGCAGAAAAGACAAGTTCATTTGTTTCTGCTGAACAGGGGAAACCATTTTTAGATGACAGGGCTCTGTGCGTTACCTAATTTGCATTGACCATTTCTAGGTTTGGCATCTTAGTGATTTCTCAGAGTAGAACAGTAAGCTCATTTTAACATAAAAGCATTACTTTTTTAAGTCAAGGCTGTAGTTAATCTCTAGATTCAATCTACAAATGTAGTGATAAGTCAATGCAGAAGCAGCTTAGTGCATAGGAATGTCCATTAGGGACTGTGTTATGTTGCCAGAAATGAGAACCAAAAAAGAAAGAACTGAAACCAAACAAATCAGCTCAGCTCTTTAATTCTGGCTTATGTATGAAGAATAGATTAAAGTACTGGAAACTTTGGGGATGGCTCTAAAATATTAGCAAGCCTTAGAAAAATCATTGGGAGTAGTAATAAATCTCAGATTGTTAGGCCCCATCTGCAGACCTACTGATTTAGGAATACCAACAAAAAGTTCTCAAAGAAAGTTTTTACTGGGGAGGCCCGGAAGAGGGCAGGAGGAGAAACTCTAATCAAGTGAACAGTTTGTAAACCAAGGAAACACAGCCTCCAATGGAAACCAAAAATACACACCACAGAGACAAAGGAGAGGCTGCCTTTTATGGACAAAGTTCCCACCGAGGTTTCCAGTTGGTCCAATTTTATGCAAATGAGCTTTCCAAATTTCTACAGTTCTTATTAGTCCAAATTGAATTATGCAATTCTCATTGGTCAGTATTATGCATTCTGATTAGTTGTATAGAGCAGTTCTGATTAGTCAGTTTAGATGAAAATGAAGATGTAATTATTCAGTTTTGATTGACAGGGCAGGTCTCAGTCCATTGGTTGAAAGATAAAACTAGCAACTTCCTTAGAATAGTTGACTCAGATGGCAGAAGCATAGTACAAGAGGTCGAAAGCTCTGTTTAGCTTTTCTTTGAAATGCGGAATGGGTGAGAGGCCTCTGTCAGCAATGGTGCTAGATTATGAATTTGGGCCCAGTTAACCACATAGTGTACTTCTTTGTAGATATATTTTTTTGAGGGGGAGGGGGCGGTTCACAGGAGGTCTGAGAATCTGCATTTCTAACGAGTTCCCAGATGATGTTCATGTTGCTCGTCTGGGGACCACAGTTGGAGACCACTGGTTTAGAGACAACTTGAGGCCTGGTGTTAATAAGAACATAGGTCACTCTTGATAAAGAAAGAGTTTGCTAAAATTCTCTAGTCACTGTTATTGCTGTCTGGGAATTCCTGCAACATCCCATACCTTGCCCACTCATCTTTTAATGAGACACGTGACTCTTTTCCCCTTTTACTCTACCTCAGGATTTTTCTTAGCCACTGATAAGAGAGTTAGATATGGAAGTAAGTTCCCATCTCCAGTTCTTGTTTTCACACTAACTTGGGACTGGGTGCTTCCTCCTCCTCCACCTTGATATCTTCTGGATCTAACAATCTTTAGGCTTTTTGGCATATTCTCTGTTGAAGTAAGCTAGAATTTCCCTATGGGTTTTTCTTATCTCATAGCCTCATGACGATATCTTCAGTAAAATAATTTCTCATCCTCCTGAAATTCTAACACTCTACATTCTCTAAGGTGTCTGTCTTGTGAGTTAACAGGAAAGAAATTTCATTAGTGCCTGCTTCTGATGCAATCTTTGGCATCCTACTGTTTGCATTCCTAACACAGCAGTATCCTAAAAACTGATTCTGGCAACTCTACCTCAACATATAGTGATGTACACCACCCCCTCCCCCCGCCCCTCCTGCCGCCATTTACTTCAAATACCATAAAACTCAGGCTAACACCTAACAATTGTTGATGAAAACTAAATGGTGTACCTAATAGCATTCATTATCATTTTCTAGCCCATATCAGGTAAAGGACACTGCTCTGTGATTTGTATAGATATCATCATTTCTCACAGAGGGGTCATTTACCAATTAGTTCTTATTCTAACAACAAGTTTATAAGCCACAAGATATGGAATACGATTGATTTAAACTAATAAGGTATTCATATTTTTATTTGCCAATGATTTGTCTAGGGTAGGACATGTGACTAATTCTCACTAGTGACATAAGGAAATCTTAGGTCTTTGGGGGATAATTTTCCTCTCTCAAAGAGAGGGTACAAAAAAGCTCTTTTCTCTCCACTCTGTTTATTTTTCCTTTGTATACTGTTTTGTGAAGATATGTTGCTTGGGACCTTTGCAGCCATCTTGTGACCATGAGGAAAAAGGTAATTACGGAGGTGCTCACTCAAAGCCCTAACATTGCTGAGCCACTGAATCTTCTCTAGAACTGCCTAACTTTGGACCTCTTTTTGAGAAAATATCTTTTATACAAGTCACTCTCAGTATTTTGTTTTTGTATTTTGTTTTGTTTGATAATTGAATTTGAATCAATTTTAGCTGGTCACTAATGAAAGGTATATCAGGTATGTGTTAAATAGCAAAAATCCTGGTCACTTATTTTCTGGGTTTATTTCGGAGTGTGGCCTCTGCTTCCCCGAAGGAGTAAAACTTGGCCTTCTGTTTTGATAGGGAAGCAGATGAATGACTCTTGGCCCGAACTCACCAAGGACAGTGAGAACAGTCTGGCTTTCTTGAGCCTTAATTGGTCTCACCTGGTTCACAACCTCTAGAAAGATTACCTGGTTGATTTTTTTTAAATCATCAAGTACTATGGCAATTACCATAATATTATGACATTGCTAATACAGTATAGCCCAAATGAAATACAAAGCACTCGCCGGAGAGAAAAGTAGAGAGGCTTTTGTTTGAGCTGGTTTTGAACTTTCTGTCCTACCTGACAGATGGGGAGATGAGATGAGAGGTCAAAGTGAGGCTCCCCATGCTTTTCTGTTCCAAACCATCTCTCTGTAGCTATAGTGCTAGGACACCTATTAGCTCTGGAGATGCCCCTTGGCAGACCCTGTTAAACAACTCATCACTCAGTCTGTTGGCTGGCTCAACTGGATGAAGGCTGAGTGTTTTCTAGCTAAGGACCAGTCCCTCAACTGGGCAAAGCTTTGGCTCTAAGGTCCTTCAATCCCCTTCACCTTCTACTTTGCCACAGAGTCTGAAATTTTTCTCCTTGGTCTCTCTTTTAGGTTTAGAAGTTAAGTGTAGAAGGCACTCTGTGTGTGTATGTGGTGGGGGGCAGGGATGGATTGAGAGATGTTCATGTTTTGGGGGAATAAGATGGGGAATAACAATTTATTCAAATAAGGACTTTGTAGCCATGCAGATGAGCTTCATTCCTTTAGATCAGGTGCTGGTGTAGGGATTAGAGCCAAGGACGAGTGATCTATTATCTAAAGAAAGCCTGGAATGTAAACTAGTTGGGATGTTATGTGATACTTGGAAGATATAGTATATGGGCTGAGGGAGGGACAGTACAGTTCTCCCCACGTTATGACAGTAATCGGGGACAGGACTGGTGGTGGAGGTATGCTGTCTTGGATTCTCTCACCACTGCCCCTTAGGCTCCCAGTCCAGCCACCTTTGCTCAGATTACCACGGTTTTCATACCTGTCTGATAAACAAAATCAATTAGTAATTTTATTAAACTACAGGTTATAGGTTCTACATTTGAGCTCCTAAGTCAGAATCACAGCACAGTTGGGAACTACTTACTCTTCTTGAGGAATTACTTTTAGAATTTAAGCTCCTTTTTCTGCGATTCTAAAGTCTAGATGAATCTTAGGGAATGTGCGAACTTGTGTGACCTCTTTTTATGGGGCTCTCAGCCTGGATGATGGTTGAGCAGGTCTGGAATAGTGTCTCCCAGTCCCATGGCTGTGCTTCCTTTTTCTCAAAAGGCCCTTCAGAGGCAGAGGGAGATACGATAGGCAGACTTAGAAAGCAGGAAGGAAAGGCACGTTCAGAGAAGGGTAAATGGACAACCGAAGTCATAAAGCAGTGAGAGGTGATCAGGTAGGAAGTATACCACTTTATCGGCCACAAAGAGCTTTCCAAGTGAGGCTGAGGTTTTAGCAGTTGGAAATAGAGTGTTGGTGAAAGTGCGAGTCGTGTGCAGTGATTTAGGATGATTACTCAGTAGCAACGTCCATTATCTCTTCAAATGGGCATTGATTGGAGAGAGAATCTAGTGCAGATTGTTAGGGTGGCCCATGCCACCTGGATTAGGATGGCAACTGTGATGGCTGAAAGCAGGGAACATGTGAAACAGTGCTAATAGAAAGACTGACTAATTGTAGGAAGCAAGGAAGAGAGGCAGCAAAAAAGATAAAAATTTTAAACCTTGTACTTCAGGGGCAATAGAAGACTATTAATTGAATTGGAAAATATTTTGTACTTGGGATGGAGAAAAGTTTGGTTTTGAACATTATTAAGGAGATGCTAGCGATACCCAGGTAAACAAGTCATTCCTGAATTAAGGCTATCGGTAGGAGATTGTACATGGAGGGCAAAGATCATTCTGTTTTCCCTAAGCCAAACATGTTGCCAGGCACACAACCAACCCTTTAACGGAATGGCTAGTAAGCCTGGAGAAAAAAAAAAGGCGACTTATTAAATGAGTTTATTTAATGGGTTGAACTTTGGCATAAATGAAAATGGTTTTATGTTTTCCAGTCACCATATTTAAACATTCTCTGCATCTCATTTCCATGTCCTTTGATGACATCTTATTACAGATTCTATGGTTTCCTAATTTCTTTAGTTATTAGAACAGTCTTGTTTTGATCGTTTAAAGTCTCGTTGGTACTAAAATTCAGTCCTAGATGACTTAAAAGTTAAGAATCTCATATTCATATCACACTACTTCCCACCTCTTCTGCCCCTCAGGGATGCATGGGAAAGGGGTGTAATCTGTTCTCTTACATTTTTTAGTCTTTCATTCTTCCTCTCACTGTCTGGCCCCCAGGTCTCTGAGGTCATCAGCAACGGGGTAGGAGGACAGATGGCTATGAGAACAAGGAGCTAACATCTTACATGACTGATGTTTTCTATAGTTATCTGTATAGCAGGCATTTAAAAGATGGCTGTCTTCTGAACACATTTTTAGGGGTTCCGTGGCCCGCCCTTTTCAAAGATCTCTTCTAAACAGTTTTATCCCATAGAAAATATACTCTCTGACTTACTGCAGTGTCCATCCCACTCAAGTCCTGCCCAAGCAAAGCAAAGCTTTTAAGCAAGCCAAGGTCCAGCCTGTGTTCCCTCATTTCTCACCATCTCCAATCAACATCTTCACAAGGTGTGTATAAGATCTCCTGAGCCTGAGCTCATGCATTTGTTGTCCCAAATAGTAGAAATACACATTTGGCACTCTCTGACCTTGCCATCAGGCTTCTCCAGAAGCCTCCTCCTCTCAGAATACTCCAGGCCAGAAACAGACACTATGATATTCTTATCCTCAAGTGTTAATGTCAGATGTACGGCTCCCACAGGCAGGGTATGGACTAAGGCCTGGGAGTTTGTGAAACTCAGTAAGCAGCCAGTTGGGAATCAGGTGTCCTCCCATTATTTTGAAGGATAGGCCTCTTAGAGCTACTGTCACTTGGTTTGGAAGAAGGTAGGACAGAAATAAGGCAAAAATAAATCCCTGCCAGATCTATGGTTCCTTGATTCTGTGACTCTCCATTGAATAGCTAGTCTTCTCTCTACATAGGCTGAGGGTAGTAGGGGGACAAAGTCAGTGCACATTGTAGTAAATCCTATGAAGATACGTCTACTAACTTTCCTTTAGAATGTGGGCTTGTCAATTGCTTATTGTCCAGAACTTTAGCTCAACAATCTGAGATATCAGAAAACACTCTCTTGACATCCTAGAATAGATTTATTCAATAAACATTATTTACTGGTTCTACTAAGTGCCAGATACTGTTCTGGGTACTGTGGATCACAAGATCTTTGCTTTTATTGATTGAGCTTATATTCTTGGAGAATGCGGGGAAGGTATAGGAAACAGGCAATACATAAATAGGAAAGTAACAAATTCATATCCATGTTATCTGTGCAAAGTTAAAATGGGATCGATCATTGACTGGATGATTAATGTGAAGGGGGTGGGGCAAGCAAAGAGAGGACAGAGCTATTAAGTGTTCCATATCCACTTGATTTGTTGAGGCCTTGGGAATAGTTAGGTTTACACAGTGTGGTCAGCAAAGTATAGGGAGCCAAATGGAACCTGCCAATTGTTTGTGTAAATAAAGTTTTATTGAGACACAGTCACATCCATTTATTGACATACTGTCTTTGGCTAGTTTTACACAACAATTGCAGAGTTGGGTGGATGAGAGTCTGCAATCCTAAAATATTTATAAGAATAAAATATGCCGTGGTATGAGGACACATTACGCATCTGAATGTAAGTTATTTTTATTCTTCAATGAATTACAGAGTCACATTTATTCCTGCTGTATAATCCATCACAGAACCATTGAATTCCTACATGCAGTGGCTTCATATTGATTAGAATCACTTATTAAACCTGTTTATTGAATAAGCGTCTGGCAACCATGGGGATTTTCCTGGTCTGCCTATCGGATATAATTTGCTTCTCATTAAGGAGGAGTCTTTATTGATTCGAATGATCCTGAATCTGTCATAAATGTCAGAGTTCTCTTGCAGAAAAGTTGCGTCCTCACTTATGGAATGTGAGTATATCAGCATTTGTGCCAAGGAATGCCTTTGGAGGTGCTTAAGATCACTTCCTTGCATATTTTCTTTCTGCTCTTTGGTTCCTATAAAATATTTTTAAATGTTTTGCCTTTCTAATTTGTGCCCTTTATAAAATGTTTGTCAAATATTGATTTCCTTCCACAATGGGGCTTGAATGCAGCTGACGGTCGTTTTGTTTCACAACTTTGATTCATGCAGCTCTTGATGCTGCCAAAGTCCTTCTTTGTGTATCAGCTTCATCTATTGACCTCAGCTCTGTGCTGGGAACAGGGTTTGTTTAATGGTTGCAGCTGGGAATCACACATCCTCTTCCTGATTTCATAAGTTGTGCTGCTATAGAGCTTTTCATCTGTGGCTTCAGTGCCTTTTCCCAGTGTTCTAATAGAGGTAAGCACATAACAGCCCTGCTGTAGGAAATATAATTACGCTCATTCTTTTGTGTAGAAGCAAAGAACAAGGTAAAGGGATTTGTCTGAGTTCATATAGGGAGTTCTCAGTGAGCCACAGACCAAAGCATATGGTGCTACTTTTTCTTTCTGCCAAATATGCAAATGTAACTGACTCTTTTTTGTGGTGACAGTTGTCTCTTTTGTTTCCTAATTCCCACCATTCCACCTCTTGTTAATGGCTTTCCTGTTTGTATTCACCAATTCTTCCTGCACCTTCTGGACCTTTCTCCTGATGTGATCTCAGATTCTATGACCCCAATTTCTGTACTTTTTAAACTCTTTCCACAGGGGGTCCTGGATGCATTCAAATAGGCATAGCTGTCCATGCTCCATCATGCCTCAGCTCTGAGCCTTCAGGACCCTCTCTTTGCTGCTAGTGTTCAGCATGACCAGACTCACTTGTTATAGCATTCATTTCTTTGGTGTTACTTTCTCTGTCATTGTTATTTTTCTTTTTTTTCATCTTGTTCTTTTACTATTCTTGACCTTCATTTGTGTTCCCTGAAAGAATATGTGTTCCATGATTTTTTGTATTTTTTCTCCATTCTTTTTCTTCTTGCTTCTGATTGACTTCATGATTACGCCTTTCATGACCAAAGTTCCCTCAAATGGTCAGACCATTCCCTGTCTCCAAGCCTTCGCTACACTGGATGTTCTAGCCCAGCCATGTAGAGTAGAAGAGAAAGTTTGCTTGGACTTGAGAATCATCTTTTTTACAAAAGATTATTATACTTTCTTATATGTCGTAGTCCTTCCTAGGTTTTAAGGAAAGAGAATGGGAGATCTTTTTTCAATGAGTTTCATTAATATTATAATGTACTTTGGAAACTCGTGCTTATAGAAAACCAATTCCAGCATGGAATGATGGTGTCAGTTAAATATATCCTGAAGTCAAACAAAATATAAGTAAATATTTATTATATATATTTCCAGTTAATATGATCTTTCAGTTCAGAAACGAATACCATGAGAAGAGTATTAAATTGAGCCTTGGGTTTATTTTTTAATATTTCACATTTTATTTTGTTAATTTTTTTCTTTCTTTCCCCAATCCTATTGCTATGTTGCTTGTCATAGTAATCTTTATAAAATGTGAATCTGAATCTGTGATTGCCTTCTCTGGCTAGATGTTGAGGTTTATACTCTATAGTGATCGATGCACACTCTTCATAATCTGACTATTGTTGTTTTTACCCTTCTCTTTGGAATGCCTTCTCCGTCTCTCCCTCACTGCCCCCCTCACTTTCTAATATAGGGAGGAACACCCACTAATCTGCCAGGATTCAGTACATGCATCTCATCCTCTTCTGCTTCTTTTATAATCCCTTTCTCAACTAGAAGACTGACCATCTTTTCTTTTCTGTTAAAACGGTGTGAATATAAGACTTATGACCAACCTCTTCACTTATCAATAGGGAATTTTGCATTATTTAATGACAAGTTTGAAACCAGATACTGGGCCTCAGATATGAGCATAGAACATTTTCAGACTCCAACTAAGTATTTGAAATGAATGAAATCATGCTTAGCCAACCCACACGATGGACTTCTGTAGTGTGTGGGATATAGACAGATACGTGACAAGTCAAACATGTTAGTTTATTATTTTTATTCTAGCAAAACATCTTAACTTGGAACTGAAGTGATACAGCATAAAATGCTGTGATACTTAAACTATGTTTTTGTTTCATTCTAGTGCTTGATTCTTCTATTCAGAACTAGACCAGTGATGCTACCGATATCATGGGCTTTATTCAACTGACTGCATTGCTGCAGTGTTCTGTTTGGAACCTTATCCCAAAAAAGAAGCACATGTGAGACAAATCTTAATTTCTGTGCTGACAATATTTGATGTCTCACACCCTTAGACAAAGTAGTGGCCTGAGATAAACATTTTTTTTTTTTAAATGTTAAAAGATATTTGTTTTCTCAAATTATTTCCATCACAAAGTGATTTATAAATCCTTTAGATGTGAAAAAAAAGAAAAGTAAATTACCCATGAACTATTTTCTTCACCCTCCATTCCCAAAATACAGTGTTATCATTTTGGTATATTTTCTTCTTTTACCTTCCACATTTTATGTTCCTATGAATTTTTAAATATTCTTTTTAAAAAAAAAACATGATATATATGTGTATATATGTATATACATATACACACATACATATATACATATATATATATTTTTAGTTCTGATTTCTGAATTCAGACTCAAAGGCTATTGAAACTAAAAGAACCAAGATGATCTCATTCTGAATGTCTCATTTCACTAAGAGGGAAACTGAGACTTCACAGATGTCATATACCTAATAAAGCGTGGAGCTAGAGCTTGGATTCTGATGTCTCTGTATAAAACTAAATTCTGCTATGAAATTGAAACACACTAATAAAATCCAATCATTGTTTGTATTATTCATTTTGGGTTATTATAGTTTAGTGGTGACATGACATGATTAAAGAAATAACTTTACATTAGCATACATAAATAAAAGTCAAATATTTTGTTTTCATTGTACATTTGATTTTATTAGACTTAGTCATGTCAGGCATTCATAAAATCTGGCCAAATATCTAGGGTAATATAAAAGCAGAATGTATGCTGCTTGGAAGGAAAATTCTCTATATTTATCATTTCAATAAATTGCTTAGTTTAGCATATTGGGGAAAAAAGGAGAAAAGAATACTCTATTATGATGCTACATATTTCAAAACCAAATTAAAAGGACTTGCAAGGGCAAGAAACCAGTCATCTCAGAATAATGTCAGTAATTAGTCACTATCATTAATTGTATTTTTTGTTTTCAGAGTGCTGACAGTAGTCACACCTTATCTTTAGGTCAAGCAGTGACAAAGGAATAATGCAGGGTGCCAGAACAGACCTAGACAAAGCTTGGCTGTCTGTTCACAGTCCCTGGTTCAAAGTGCCTGATGTTCTTCTGTAAATTAGCAGCCTAAATCTACACTTTCCACTTAGATATACAGCAGTATAAAGCTTTTATTTCCTCTCAAAAACTTTAAAAGTAATGGCTACAATTTACTTGCCATGTTCTTTATCTTGATTCCTCCCTTCCCCGTCATTTATGCTTAGGTGTGTATATATAGAAGCTTTTTCCTTACTAGTCACCCATCTGCTTCTTGCTGAGCTCAAACTAGGTAACAACCGCCTCTCTGTGATCAAATGCTATACTCCTAGCCACATATCATGAAAACAGTGAACGTGTCAGGCAGGAGGAGGGAAAGGTGGCTAATTTTAAAGACTAGAAGCTGTGATTTGGACACAAATAGGTCGGTAAGAATCCCTGAAAGTACCTGCCATTTAGAACAAGGGGGAGGCGGGGAACCAAACAAGCAGAGCGGTTATGATAAATATAGTTCTGACTTCAGACTCTCAGGTTTGTAAGGGACTGAAAATCATTCCTTTTATGACATAACAGTGAGGAGGTTGTCTAGTACATATGTGCCCACCTCCAGGGAAGCATGGCCTTGCATGGTTCTGGCAACCAAATATATAGTTGGAAGGTTTCTGTGGTCCCTGGCCTTGGGCTGCCCATAACACTGGTAGGGAGGAATTACTCATTTTATATGGCAGCCCTTCCATTCTCTGCATAACCCTCATTCCCCACCCCAAGCCTTCTCTTCTCTAAAACAAGCATATTTTCACTTCAGACTTTAGGTTTTCCTAACCATCTAATTAATCCTAGAACCTTTCCAATGTGATAAGCTACCTTTACTGGCGATAATACAGTGGGTACGTTCTGAGGGAGAGCACACTGGCGCTTACCTTGTCCTGGTACATGGCTGTGAATTCACTGGAATATTTGCTTTCTTTTTGGTAGCCACATTATGTGGTTGACTTCCATTGAGTTTACCGTCTACTAAATTGTCTCATATTCATGTGTTATTTCCAAAATCCATTATTTTGACTTATAATTGTAAAGAAGTGATTTTTATATATGTCTATTAATTTTTATTTTAATAGATTTTATCAATCATTCCATCTTATTAAAGATATCTTTGTATCAAAAAGTGAACACGAAGTGCTCCCAGATGACAGGAGGGGATACTCAGCAGTAGACATATTGATGATCTGGTTTTTGTGATCATTTGGGAAGAGGATATTGATTTTTTTCTGCTTTTCATTAATGTGCCAAAATGGGAGAGTAAACTAAGGGCCATGATCTACGAGGCTCTTAGGATCATCGTCTGTTTCTCGCACATTTGACTGCAGAGTTGTACCAGGAGACTTTTTAAAACATATTTTACGATGGGCATTTTTAAATATATGTAAAAGCAAAAAGAACAGTATACTAAATTCAGTATACTTCTCTTTTTTAATTTATTTGAATTCAACCATTATGAATACCTGGCCAGATTTGTTTAATCTATATACCGCTAGTCACTCTCCTGTATTGTTTTTGAGGCAATCTCAGAAATCATATTTTATCTCTAAATATTTCATTATATATTTTTTAAAGATTAGGCCTCTTTGTTCTAACAAAAAATATCATTGTCACAACTAAAAGGCATTATCAATATATAAACATTATCTTTAGTATCATTAGATATTCAGGCAGTGTTCACATTTCTGGAATTTTAAACTTATTTCTTTCCTTCTTTCCTTTTTTTTTCCCTTTTTGTTAGTTTGAATCAGTATATACATTGCGACAGGTTTGCATGTCTGTTATTTTTCAAGGGTCTTTTCATCTCCACCATTTTGTGGTTTTTCTTTTCTTTTTTACATATTGCCTTTGAAGAAACTACATATATATATTTCTATAGAGTTTCCACAGTATGGATTTTCTGATTGCATCCATATAGTATTGCTTAATATGTTTTCTATGTTTCCCTGTCCTTTGAATTTCTTATAATTCATTAGATCTAGAGACTTGATTAAATTCAGGTTTCTAGTTATTTACTTTGCAAGGCTACTTCATAGGTTGTGCTATGCTGTGTTCTTCTATTAGCAGATATTATGTTTGGTTGCTTCTCTTTCTGTGACATTAGCAGCCATTAATAAGCATAGTATAGATTGATTATTCCACTTGAGATTGTATGATGGTCATATCCTAATTTTGTCATCCATTTTCTGTTTATTAGCTAGAATACTTATACAAAAAGAAACATCCCTTCTTCAACTGTTATGTTTCCATGATGTGCAGATTGTATAAGAAAAACAAAGTAAACACTTACTTTCCTTTATGTAAGTTTTAAAATGAGGCAATTCTCTAGCATCTTCCAAAGGCGACCAGTGGGGTGTATGTACTGTGGTTAGTATCATTAAGCTCTCATGGACTTAAATATATTGAATGTGTTTAATCTATTTCATTTATTTTTACTGGTGCTTAAGTTGTCCCTTCTTTGGCCAACAGCCATTTAGTTTGGCTTCTCACTCCTTTTGATAGAACTCTGCTAGTCTCTGGTAACTTCATGGCTTTCTGATATTCCAGAGTCATCTTTGTACAGAAGTTTTGAAGGAGTTGTAAACATAGAGTCAGTAACTCTAACAGTGTCAAATGTTCAGAGTATCTTTCTTAAGGGAACAAGAGGAGGCATTTTCATGGCCAGATGAATTCTAGATTTTGCCTTCTAAAACAAAGAGAGTTAAATAAAAACCAAAAAAGAGGACTACAGTTTAAAACTTGGTTTCATATTCAAAGATGAAGCATGGAAGTGCCTTGATGGACTTCTGTTGAATAATAGAATAGGTCGTACCACTAGGAATAATAATATAGAATTTCAGCCAACCAAAATAATGGTTTTAGATTAACCATGTTTCTGTTTTCAGTGACCCTATACTCAAAGTCCATAATAGTGCCAAAATCATGTAATCAGAGAGACAAGCATACATGTAAATTATGATAAAAATATCTCATATTTGTATAATGTTTCAAACTTCCTACAGTGCTTTAACTTACATTATCTCCCTTTGATTGCAGTCTTTATGACAGATGTTTAAGGGGAAGAATTAACTCAAGGATTATGCTAGTGAACTGTTACTTTCTGGGAAAATCTCAATGAAAGAATGTTGAAGTTTGTGAAATAGTAGACAGATACTCTCCCATTTTATTCTGGTAGTCTTGGTGTTGTAGTACTGAAAAAAATGAAGACAGATTTATAAAATTGAAATAGTTTTGATTTTCATCAAAGCGATTCATTTTCTAAAAACATATACTAAAAAAACCTTTGTTAGACATTCTTTTCAAGAAAGTGAACAGAACAATGTTGAGGAGCTAGAACCATCTTGTATGCTGGAATTTAGAAATCAGAGAGCATCTTTCATTCACTTTCTTGGTGCCCATGGTTGTAGCTAATCTCATTAGTTGAGGTATGCTTCTCTTCCTTACCACACTCCCAAAAAGGCATGACCATCAATGAATGGTTTGAAAAATTAGAGTATCATTTATTTCTGAAAAATTGTCAACATGATTCTAAATTCCAGACCATGGGTCAAGTGTTAGAATGTTCATGGCTTAAGCATCACTAAACTGGACAAGATAAGGTCAGCTGCTCTTCTGCTATTCTGTTACTCTCCACGAAGCAGGTGATATGGAAAACTCTGCTTTTTAAACCTTGTTTTCAAAAGGAATTGCTGATCAAAAAACTTCCATTAATATACGAGATTATTAACCTTAACCAAAAGGTCTAATGTTGACATGTTACCTCTACGCCACTAAATCTTAATAGTTTCTGCCTACGAAACCCTTTCATAAAGCTTTCATCTTTAAATGCACGTAAACTGTGAGGTTTAGAATCTGCTAAGGTGTCCTAATTACCATGAGTTGCTTTTATGGCTACCTTTAGCAACACTTTTTTTCATATTAGATTTTCTTATTTCAATGCTGGTAATTTCAGAAACTCTAAGGCTCCAAAGGCTATTGTATATCTAATTTTTGGCTAACAGTTGGCACTTACTAATTGAATAATGAGGTCACTAAGTTACCTGGTATCTAGTACCTTTCCAACAACTAACACTTTTAAACGATGAACTATTTCAGGTCTAGAGCATCCTCAAGGTTCATCAAGGAACACCTTTGGGCAATAAGTCTCTACCTTTCAGTGACAGTTTTTAGGAACTTGCCATTCCTCTGATTAATGTATACATATTTTTCTGTAAGCCTCTGCTTTGCTGTCTTCTTTCCAGTTTTACTTTTAGGTGAGTAAATTCCTCTTTGCTCCAGGTCTCCGTATATGCTACCATGGACTTCACAAAGCTAGTTTCTCACAGTATGTCGTCGTCAGTTGTTTAGGTTAGTCTAATTATCAACTTCAGCCAACAAAATTTTTTATACACCTGATTTATAAAAACAAACTCTAATACCAAGGAGCTTCTTGGTAGAAATTTAGGAGTTGTCTTCTGAGCTTGTTCAAGTCATGTTTTCTCTTTATACCCCATAAACCATTTCTACCTCATTGGAAATGCTATTTCTATAGTTAATTAGAAAATATAATGTCTGGTTCAAAATCGGGCATGTTGTAGAGATAAATGAGTGGTTGGTAACCTTACACAGTGTCATAGACTCTCCCTAGAAATGTTGATGAAGGAGCTATCAGAGAATGGGAGAGACCAGAATAAAGGACTTTTTGGAGAGAGATACTATATATGGTCAAGAAGATCTATAGTTATTAAGTTCTTTAAAATAAAATTTCTTAGTACAGTTAAATAACCAAGAGATTTAAAGACGGATGGTGTGGAGGTTGTGTTAAGAAATTTTCAGCTAATGTAAGGAACAGTCACCTGAATATTTGGGGAAAATTATGCATCTTTAAAATACATTTCCACAAAACAAGAAACAAAAAATAATTAAAATGCATCTTCTTTGTAATTTTATGATACAGGAGGCTTAAATATACATTTGAAAGTCCTTAAGTTGGTAATTGATAATTTTTTATTAAAAAATTATATCAAAATTTCTAATCACTGAAGGATAAAAGTAAACAAAACCTAGACCAGAATGTAAGATAGATGACAAAGGAAAAATCAAAAAGGGATGAAAATTTAAAGTACAAAATATGAGGAAATATAGCTGTTATGACAACGTATTTAAATGGTAAAACCTAGGTTTATTATAAAAGTAGTGTTTGGAATTGCATTAAAATCAACAGCACAATCTGACACTTGCAAGATACATAACAATAGAAAAAGAACTTAAAGGAACAGTCAATAATATAAACAGGAAAGGAGATGTCAATATTATTAATCAGACAGTGAGGAAGTCAAAGATGAGGCTAAGAGAGTCACTGTGTCAATAAAAGAACTATAATGAAACAGTTTTAATTTCTACTGTTAACCATCCACAGTGTATGATATAAAACTTACTATGTTTCGAGGCAATCAGGAATCTATTTGTGGAAGATTTTCATTCCTTTTATCTACTACAGACCAACAAGATGTAACACTGTTTTGGATAAGGCAAATAAAGCTCAGAAAAAACACAAATTTCTTCCCATAGAATGCAATTATGACTCTGAGTTGCATAAATTTAGTTTTAATTGGATAAAATCTTCAGTTTGGGAACTTATTTGATTTTAATTTAGAAGATGGGAAAATTTTATAGTTAAAAATAAACTGGTGGCATTTTAAATTAAAAAAATACACAACCAAATATTTTTGGGTTGCATCATTATAAAAGGTTAATTTGGGCATGGAGGGACTGAAGATTTTGTTTTAATGTTTGTCTTGACCTAGCTTCCATGTTACATGATATCCTCTGCTTTTCTCTTATTTGGGAAAAACTAAAGAGATTGCTGAAGGTGACTGGAAAGTGTTTATAATTTTATTGGAAGATAATTCATATCTTTTGATATTTCATTTTAGAATATGAGGATATTTGTACCTCTGCCCTTTCTTTAACTTTTCCTCCTTCAGTTCTGCCTTCTAACTTAAGTCATTTGTACTTTACTTTAATATTCCTAAGGTTGAACTTAATGAGAATTTAAAAAGAAGAAGATATATTAAAAAGGAGACAACATGGGATACAAGAAATAGTAGCATAAGGATAAAGGGGTCAAATATGTGATGACAGAAGGAGATTTGACTTTGGGTGGTGAACACACAATGCGATATGCAGGTAATGTATTATTATACAATTGAAACTTCTATAATTTTATTAACCAATGCAACCCCAATACATTTTTTTTAAAAAAGAAATAGTAGCAAATGAATCATAATATAGATCAAAGTAGAATTAGCTTGAGATAGTTAAATCCTTGTGCTCAAATGGAAGGTGGCAGTCTGCAAACAAGGAAGAGTCCTGAAACCTTGTAGAACCTTGATTTCTGTTGTTAAGCCACCTTGTCTATAGTATTTTGTCCCGGTAGCCAGAGCAGACTAATACAAGTATCTAAAACAAATCTCACTATAGACGTTCATTGCCTTTGTTTAGAAAATTATAAAACTTTATTGGAAGACATTGAAAAGATTTAAATAAATTGAAAGACTAGATATTATAAAGAAATTGGTTATCCTTGACTATATCAGTAATTCAGTAGGATTCTAATCAAAAGACAGAGTCACAAAATTTTGATCAAAAGCAAAGGTCTAAGAATGATGAAGACACATTTAAAGACTAAGGGGAGGTGACTTGCTTTACTAGGTTCCAAGGCTTATTGTTAGGCTTTGAAAGTTGAGTAGTTTATTGCTAGAGAGCATGACCGATAGATCAAAGAGAAAGATAGAGAGCTCAGAAACAGATCTGTGTATGGTGGTGACCACTTTATATCTGACCAAGGGTTGTTGTAGACTAATTGAGAAAGGATGAACATAAAATAAATGGTGCTGGGAAACACATAAAGAAGTGGATATGTACCTTATATTATATGCAAAAGAAAGTCCATGTCAATTAGATACCTAAATGAGAACAAAATTAAGCTTTCTAAAAGAAAACATGGGAGTTTATTTTTTTGACCTCAGGGCAGAGAAAAATGTCCTAAATCAGGAGATAATTGCAGCAAATGTAATCAATGAAAGGGTGTTTATGTGTGTGTGTGCGTGTGTGTGTGTGTGCATGCATGCGTGCGTGTGCACATAAGCTCTTGGGCTGTTAAATTGCCTGGCGATGAAAAATGGTACTACCCAGATTTTTACACAGTGCTTGACACAATATGCACTTCTATAATAGTTTGAATTAATAAGTGATTGTTTATTTTTATTCTTCTTTGATTTTTTTTTTTTTTTTTTTTTAGTTTTCTAACTTTTGTTACTTGATCTTTGAGTTTATGTTTTTCTTATTTGGAGGCTATGTAATTCTAATAAGTTACCTTTTAACTTAATAAAGAGATGGGTTTAAAGCTATATGTCAAATATAAATGTGTTTATATATGTATGTGTGTTTGTATAATATGTGTAATGTCAAACATGAAAGCAAATATATTGACTCTTTTCATTACACATAATAAAGTTAGTTCATTTGTTACCTCCTTTCTTCTATTTTTCTGCTTTCTCTACACATGTGATCTTAGCCCTATCCTAGACCATTATCAACAGTTTATTGCCATTAAAAGGTAGATTTCTTTCAGAATTTATAAAATATCCATATATTTGTCCTCATTAGGTGTATTGCTATTGACCTTGTTTATACATTTAATCGGATTTATTGCTCTCTGCCAGGCCTTTCTTTCCATAATTTAACCACTTAACCAATTAGAGTTTCCTTATCCTAATTTAGCTTTTGGTTCCCAGGATTTTCCATCTTTAAGTAGGTATGAAATGAAGGAAACATTTCTGCTATATTTCTTGATTTTTTTGTTTGCTTAGGTAAATGTGTTTCAGTTCATGAAAATATCCTCCAGCTGGAATAAAAACTTAGATGTGCATAGAATTTTTGAGTTATATCCCTTTGTACCCAACACTTTGTAGATCAGTGTTGTGGTATCTAATGTTGCTTGGAAGAGTCAGCTTTATTCACGAAGTTTTCTTTCTGAAATACCTGTAGGCTTTGCTTGGATAATGGGCACCATCAAGTGCAATGCATAGTTTTTATCCTTTGATAACCCAGTAAGTATTACTAACACCATTTTACAGATGAAAAGACTGTGGCCCAGCGATGAATTAACTCCCCAAGTTCTCACAGATATTAAAGGATAATTAATAATTAAATGAATCTTTCTAATGCCACAGTTTATGCTTTCTTCCTCAAGATATTCAGTAGCATAGCTGCTATTATTTCTTTTTTTGTTATTTCTGTAAGATATTCTCTCCATGATTTGAAAGACATTTCTCAGAGTTCAGACAAGATGTATGCATGTTTTAGAATATAATATTTTGAAATTTATGTTGTGCTATAATTAAGCTGAAGAAAGTTTCATAATCTTCCTAGTAAGTCCTGACACTCTTAAGGTATGGAACTCATCTCATGATCCAGTGTGGCTGCTAGAGCTACAGTCATTTATGTGGAGGGGAAGGAGAAAAAAGAATGTCATCGAAATCATTTGGCCACTTCTAGTTCTTATTTAAATGCTAATTTCTTCAGAGGTACATGGCGACTTCAAAGAATGGGCACATGAAATAGATGGCAATTAGAGTTTGGTTCTTACAAAATTCACTGCAGCCTGAGAGGGCTGGAGATCAGTTATATGAGTGAAAGCTGAAAGAAACTATAGTAAGCACCATTTAATAGATTCAGAGGCTACAAAAAGGAAGGTAGAATAATCGACAGTGCTTTATGCTAGAAATACATCTTTGAAGATTATGATGAAGTGACCTTGGATAACAAGGTTCCCATTTTGAGAAATACGGCTTCTTTATTAAATGAGGGGACACCTGAACATCATGTGGATCTTTAAATCTATTCATTCATCCAACAACTACTTTAACAGCTTTACTATAAAAGTGAGATATAATTCACCTGCTATAATGTTCATCCATTTAAAGTGTACAATTCAGTGGATTTTTAGTATATTTACAGAGTTGTACAATAATCACCACAATCTATTTTTTAAAAATATTTTCATTATCACAAAAACCCAGTGTTCATTAGTAGTTACTCTCATTTCCCACTCCTCCTTCATCTTTCTCCCCTGGTAATAACATAGTCACATTAGTCATACAGTTTAGACAGTCACTAATCTTTGTGTCTTTATAGATTTCTCTATTATGGATGTATGATATACATGGAATTATATGATATGTAGTCTTTTGTAACTGGCTTCTTTCACTTAACAAATAATTTTAAAGACCTCCATATTGTAGCAAGTATCAGTAATTGATTCAACAGATATTTTTGGTTGTGAATTATGTACCAGACTCAGTAAGACATTAGGTACCTCACTACAAATGGGAGAGACATGGTGCCTATCTTCAGAAAGCTTTTAGCCTAGTGGGTGAAGATTTTAAACAAATCATCGCACCAATATCTATATCACTATAATTTTGATAAAACTACTATGAAAGTCTTCACAAGGCCGTCAGAGTTACTGAGGTGTTGAGGAAGGCCTCATGATGAAAGTCATGTTTAAATTGAGGCCTCAGCTCTGAGAAAGAGTTGGCCAAAGAAAGAGGCCTCAACACATAATTATTGAGCTCCTGCTCTATACCAGGCCAAATGCAAAGTCAGGCATCAGAGAGATAAATGACATGATTATTGTCTTGAAGCAGCTTATGACATAGTGAGGCATCACAATAAATAAATATGTAATATAAATATTGTGATAAATTCCGTAAGAGTGCTATACTCAGTGCTGGTTAGGAGCTTGGAAGAGAGGCATCTGATCTGGCACGGCCAGGGGATTGAGGCTTAGATAAGTTTTTCTGTGAAAGTTGATGTATCAGCTAAGTTCTAACAGAGAAAAAAAGCCATCCACTTGAAGAATGACCAGAGGGCTGTTCCAAGCAAAAATAGCAGAATCGGCAGAGCCTTGGATGACAAGAGAGCAGGCTGCTTTCAGGAAATACGTCTTGTAACAGAGCTTCTGGAGAGCACTCTGATTAATTCAGGGATCTTTAATGGGTTCTAATCTTTTATCTGTTTTCTAACACCATTTAACTTTGGACTGTCACCAGTCATGAAAGATGCAGCTCCATATTTTGCATGTGTTCATTTTCTACAAAGCACTTTAATAAAAGCTGCAGTGTTCTAAGAATGTAACTACCTCGTCACATGAGATTGTTCTGCACTGTTGCGTGTTAAAATGAATCATTGTGTGTAGCACTTATTCCATATCCGGTAGATTACTCTGTAGATCCATATTTAGTTAGGCTTATTGAGTTTGGCTCATATTCTTAACATTATTATGAAACTAATAATGGATGTGTGTTTCATTCTCCACTGATGGGGAATTCTATTTATAATACTCGAGCAATAGCTCAAGATATATGTCCTATTAGGTATCCCATTTATAGTCTCTAGTACAAAGATAAAATATACCCCTCTGGAATAAAAATTTAAGTTTACTGAAGTGAATGTAACTTGATGACTAAAAGGATATTCATTGAGTCATGCCAACTCGATCTTTGAAGTAAAGGTTAGAGGAGAAGAGAACTCAAGGTTGAGACCAGGAACTATTGATCAAGCGCTCAGCTTCCAGATAACAAAGCTGATCTAATATATCAGCAGAATAGGAAAATTCATGAGCCTCAGATTCACATGAGGAATTGGTCTGGGAACCATTTGGATCCTCACTCTAATTCTGTATTCTATTTCTAGAGTGTAATATGGAGAGGAATTAGTGGAGTGAGTTTGGAAGACAACTGTGAATGGTCAGCAGAGTGAATCCTTCTCATAGAAAACTTTTTTTTTAAAAACCTTTATTATTCAGAATGTGTTAGAGGGAGATGAGGAGCTGTAGCTTCTATTTTTTTTTCTTTGAAAGAGTTAAGATCTCCAACATACCTCTTATACCTGTTATATATTTAGGGCAACCTCATACTTCAGTTGAAATTTGGGTAAAATATAGATCTCTGGGCTGCAATGGAGGAATCCAGTCTCCTGCACTGCTAGGAGGAACCTTATCTCTGCTCTCATCCCAATTACCAACTTAAACGTATCAAATAGTTTTCTATAATATTTTTTTTTGGTGGTGGTTTATTTATATATTTTTTGTACTTGGTGCCTCAGCCTCAATAATGAATAATGTTTAGCAACAAAAATTACTAAAATATATCTTCATGTATATAAATACAAATGGGATCTTGTGGGATTTATTTACCCAATTAATATTTGTTGAACAGCTACTATGGTCCAAACTATCTTAAATGCATGCGATTGAAAATGAAAAAGTAAAACAAAGTCCCTAACTTTGTGAAATGTAGATCCTAGAGTTTCATCACAACATAGGTCACAGGATTAAGAAGGGGAATCGTGACAAGCTGAGGATCCTTTATACGCCTGAATCACTTGCTCCCTTGTATTTAGTGTTCGAACATGCAGAGGTTAGAGGAGTTGCGTTTAGGTGGCGAGTACTAAAGAAAGTGTCTGCTACAGGAAGCCATAAAAGGAACTTGACCAGGACACAGCTAAAGAGTAAACCCCTTTTTTAGGAAAGATATCTAACTTCAAGTTGCTTTACATGCTCTTAATTTTGCTTTTCTTTGTCTATCTTAAAGTCTTATTTTTAATTACTTATTTTCTTCTACATTTTTTATTAACTCGTTGACCTTCCACCATTAAAGTAGCTTAGCTGTTTTATGTTCCTTGTCTCTAGGGATAGATAAAACAACTTAACTTAAAATAAAAAAAAGGATTTTTTTCTTTAAGCTGTGTTTCAGAAGCTTAGGTCCTGAGGAAAAATAAAATCACATACAACAAAGGTAAGAGAATTGGATGCATAAAGTAGAAGTAATTTGAGCAGAATCGTCAATTTCTCTGGATTGGCTATTCCCCTGGATAAACCTGGGATGAAGGAAGAACTCTTTGATATGTCTGAGAAGAAGACGTATCTAAGAATTTCTGGGATCACAGATCTCCCAGGGAAGACACCGAGACCCTAGGGAAGAAATGGCTGAGTGATATATATGGTGAGAGGTAGTCATAGGTAATCTCACAATTTCCTAAGCCCTAGCATGTTGTCAAAGCAGCAAAACGACTGCTTTGTACTTATGATGACAGAAACATAGCAGAAAGGGCTGTCAGACCTGAAGGTGCCATATGAACAGAAATGCATGCCACCTCTGGAGCAGCCTGTGGGGTCAGCTCTCCAAGGACCAGGAATGGTGACAGGTGCCTCAGTGGATTCATGTTTGGTCAAATTATATTGACTGTCTGGCATTGCTACCCCAATACTGTTGGAGGAGGTCATCAAGAGGACATGACCACCACTTGACCCATGACTGGAGACTCCTTGGCTGCACCCCTGTTCTTAGAGTATATATTCTGCCCACCATTCCCACAGAAGTGTCGATGTAAGAACGTCCAAACCTATAGAAAATTTTATAAGAGTCCATTAGAGTTTATTTGAACCAAACTAAGGACTCGTTCAGAAGCAATGGACTGAGAAAATGCTTCAGAAAATAGCAGTTTTGTAGTTCTTTGTATGCATTTGTAATCAAAGGAGGGAACATAAGTAAGATTATATCAAATCCGTTGGTGGTAGATTGAGGAGGAGAGAGAAAGCAAGGTGGGGAAATTTCTATGATTGGATAAAAAGTAAAATGGAGAGGTATACACTTTACATTTGTAAATAGAGGATAGTTGATATTTAATATTTACAGTAAATAAGGATGCCATATAAGCAACAAGGTCTTGTGTTCCCTTGAGGGTGATTACACTTCCAAGGGGTCTGGAAAAGAGAATTACTTTGGTATTTCAAAGAACAAAGAACAAAGAACAAGAACAAGAACAAAAGACAAGGCTTGCATAAGGCGAAGATAAACCTTTTACTAAGAAAGTTATAGGCTTGGGCGTGACTACCCACCATGACCTGCCCAGATAAGGATTTATGATCAGGTCATCATGTGAGGTTAATGTCAGTCACTGAGCTTGTAAGATTTACTATAGAATCTCTCTTTCATCCACAGTGGGAACCATTTTCAAGGATGCAACCTTGAGAGAGTAAAGTGTTGTTGAGACCATCTGGACTAAATATGTGACAGAACCCTGTTAAGGCCTCTTTCTAAACTTTTAAGATTCTGGCTGGCACATGTGGAGATGGACTCGTCTTGTGGATGCCCAAGACAAGCTTCGTAAGTAACTTCTTTTGCTTATTAGGACTGCCACCTACTAATCTGCCTCTTTCTTTAGTCTCTCCCTGCATTCTCTATTTGGGGGCCAGTTTTAGATTTCACCTAGGAAACTCCCAAGTTTGCAAACCAACAAGTGCATGAATGTAAACTCTTGTCTGATATCTGCATAGACCCCACCTGTGGCAGAAACATAACTCCAGCTGGATAAAAGGTCTTAAGTAGAAACAACGAGAAAGAAGGAAGGAGGGAGAAAAGGAAGAAAAGAAGTAAGAAAGAAGATGGAAGGAAGAGAGGAAGAGGGCAAGGAAGGAAGGTAGTCTGTAGGTGAAGTCCTTTCTTGTGGTACTTGCTTTACTGTTTCAGCCCTGTCTCAGTGAGGCTGGAGGCCATTATGGGAAGGGCATTGAGGACCAGCTTGAACTAGAGTGTTCCAAAGTAACGGAAGCTCCTTCTTTTCCCCAGAGCTGTAGTAGAGAGAGATTCACTGAGAGAGTAATTTGTGGGTACTGTCTGATGATGCTAGTTTAGGTCACTTTTCCCATGTGAGGGATGTCCCTTTATTTCCAGGTTTGGTAGATCTGGCTTTTAATTAAAAAGGTAGTGATGTATTTTACTATAAGGTGTCACTTTCTCATAACAATAGTTCTATGGTATTTGGATGCTTGTTGCGCCCTACTGTGCTTGGTTTCCTCTAGTCTCCTCCTCTTTTCATGCTTAAAAAAACTATAAGGTAAATATAAACTGCTTTCCATCTATGTTCCATATTTGTGTACTTCACCACTTAATAGAAACATATCCTTGACATATTATAAAACATAACCTGGATCTTAGGGGATGGGGCTCAAGTCACTTTTGAATTGTTACTTCTCACTTTTCTGTAACTTGCCAAGTCAGTGTCTCAAATTAGATTTCCTTTATTTATAAATAAAAAAAGATTTTTTTTTTTTTTTTTTAATCATACAAGGCTTTGGGGTGGGTGGGTGATGGGAAGCACTACAATAAAAAAAAAAATCGGTACTTTTAGCATGTATTGATACTGTTAAGAATGACTTCTTAGATTCCTTACTGGGAAGATGTGTCTTATAAAAAATGGGGATAAAACTTCTCCAGCCTTATCGCAGTTTAATTATATCTCTAAGCACCTCTCTAATTGAGTTTTTTTCCTATTCTCTCTTTTTGAATAATTAAGATCTGTTATGTGTAGTGAAGAACGAATCTGAAAAGACGCCGATGGTTTTCATTTAAAAGATACAAAAAAGGAATGGGACGCTGTTATCAAAAGCTTTGTTAGGTTGTTAAATGAAATGGAAGGTTAAATAGGAAATCCATTGGATGTAAGCTATTGGGAAGATGTATTTGTAGTGGCATTGAATAATTTTACCTTCACTTTTGAATTTTATATTTAAAAATGTCTCTGTGAATAATGAGATATTTAGACTGATAAGTATGCTGAGGCCACAGGGAGAGGAAATAACTCTTATATGTGATGTGCAAGAGAGGGCCGATGTTAGTTATCTGGATTCTTGGATTCTGCGTGAGAAGCAGGAAGGACATCCAGGGGGGGAATTATTCTATCTGGGGCTGCCCTGGTGTATCTGTTTCATTTCAGCGGATGGGAATATGAACAGAGTGTGTGTGCAAAGTGTGACTATCAAGGAATCAGAACAGGTTTGATAAGGAAAGGATGGTTGTGGAGTCAGCTTCATGAATTTATATTTTATTAAAGGATTGCCTGCATGCCCTGTCAGTGAGTTATGTTTTCTCTTGGTTTGAAGCATAGAAAAGTCACCCTCAAATAAGCTCCATGCCTGATAGTGCTTCTCTGGAGGTTTCTGACACGATCGCAGAGGCTTCTGTACCTCTGGACAGTTATTTGCCTTATTTTTGTTCTATGGCACAAGCCTCACACTGGTAACGAGGGATTGGGGCCAGGCTGGTAAATGCTGGCGTGAGAATTTTCCTAGTGGGTGTTAGATTGACTCAAAACGTTCCCTCTCAAACTGGAAAGCACTGTTTAAGGAGTAGACAAATCAGTGTCTTTAAGAAATGTAGCGCACTAATGAAGAATATAACAGAAGGAAAATAAGCCAATTTTTAAGAAAGGTAATGAAGAGAATGATGAAGTTAATTTTTCTTCAGTTTACTATGATAGAGGTGACTTTCTGATGGCAACATTCAAAAGAGAAAAAAATGTCAGTATTTCACATAGACTGGTAATGTTGGCTTAAGTTTCAGGTCTAACATACAGTTGCCATGTAAATTCAAACCAAGCCATGGAGATGCCATGTAATCTTAATTAAAGCATTTAAATAAAGTGATATCTCTGAAAAGCACCTATTTTAAGATAGGATTGTGTCCGTTTCCTCCCATTCCTATGCTTGCTCAAGGCCGACATTCACGTTCTATGCTGCCATTTGGGTTTCTAGCTATTTAAAGTAAAAGTTTTTATCAAGCTTGATGTTACTGTTGAATATCCATCCATAGCCATATTTTGGCAGGGAAATCAGAGCCTGGCAGCCTTTTTCAATAATTTCCTATAATGCAAAAGGGCTTAATGCTCCTATTATAGAACTGATTCTATTATACTCTCCTTTCCAGAACTAATGGAGCACTCGACTTACTCATGTTAAAGAAAATGATTGAATATGAAAAGCTTCCGGACCTTGCTTCTTGCCAGGATTAAAACTCTTCTGTCTTTATACTGACCAGAAAAGTTACCCCTTAATTAAGTTTATTGTTATTTTTCACCTGCCAGGAAGTCCCGTAGAAAGCATACAAGAGTGCATGTGTTAAATTTATTTTAGCTCTCTCTTTAAAACCCTTTATTTTTATTTTATAATATACAATAATAATAGCTAACATTTACTGTGTTTAAAATGACAGACACTTTTTCATTTTTTTTAATATGAATAGATTCAAACGATTCTCACAAAAACCCTAAGGAGTAAGCACTGTTATTATCACCATTTTATCAATGAAGAAAGTAAGACTCGGAGAGTTTAAGTAGATATAGTAGAATGGGAATTTAAATAAATACTATTTGAGCTCTTAACTGCTATACTAAATTATTTTCTATTTAGCTAAAACCTTATGAAAGTGAATTCAGCTAGTGAGTTGAAAATCAACTCATTTATTAAAAATTTACTGAGTAGCTGCTATTTGCAACATAATCATAGCAAAGTAGGCTGCATAGTAAACTAGGTAAAATATAGTTGCTTAACTAAATGAACTTTTCATAGAGCGAATGAGATGAGAATGCACAAAGCTAATTTAAATGTAAGGCAGGGTATATTGCACTATAATGAAGTACAAATTGAATAGCAGGTTTACAGGGGTGCATTTATTGTAATTATTTTTATGGTGTCAGACAAAGCTTTATGGAGAAAGTAGCATTTGAACATGCCTTTAAAGACATACGAAAGATTTGGACAAGTAGGGTCATGAGAAGCGATTTCTGGGTAGAACATAACATATGAACCAAAGAAAAGAAAGTCTAGCCTTGTTTATTGTTTCTTATTTTAGTAAGGTGGAGGGATTAGTTTGATGTTTTTATAGTATGAAAAGTAGTATAGAATAATATAATGTCCTACTTGGATGGAGAAAAAAATAAAGATTGTGGAGAGAAACATTCACTTGAAAAGGATAAGTGGTGTTCATCTTATGGATAGAATTGCATGCCCAATTTAAGAATTTAAATTTCAGTGGAAAGCCAATATGTTTGGCAGTCCATGTTGGTCTCTGGTTTTTAAACTGCACCTCTCACCTCTATCATTCACTAACTATGATTATGACAGTATTTTCTGATTGTTTCTATATCCTCTGTAAAAACAAACAAACAAAAAACCTCTTTATAAGGAGTTAAAGGCTTGAAGACAGAAGGAAAAGTATACCACAGTTACTCAGGGGAGCAAAAAACTGAATGGCCTAGGGACGCGTTGTGGCATTGCTGGTGACCTTTTGGGCCCACTTGGTGTTATTATAGGTGGTCAGGAATTTAAAGTGAGACCGAGAAAGTGATTGTATTTTTTTCTGGCTGACTTCAGTCAGGGCCTGGGGAAAAAATGTACATGAAGAGTTGGTTAGAACCAAGATTGGGGAATTCCCAGATGTGGTCAGTGGAGAGAGAGGAATATGAGAGTTGAGAGTGAATTCAGGGTGTGATTAGGGTGATAGGACGGGAATGTGACCAAGGGGAAAAGGATGATAACAGGGTGAAGAAGAGTGCCAAAAAGAGTGAACTGTAAAGAAGGAAGGTGGTGGGTGGAGATGATGCTTGAAATTTGAATAACAGAGTATGTTGTAAGTGGTTGTGCCAAGATCTCAGATACAACCAGGGGAATTAGCGGTGGGAGTGAGGTGAAGGAAAAGGCCATTGTAGGAGAGGAGTCCAATGAATCAAGAGGCCAAGGCATTAGAAAGATCATCCGTCTGGATGTTAAGAGTTCTAGTATTTATGAAAGAAGTTTTTGGGCGGGGGTCTAGTCATCCATGTGCTATAATCTTCAAAGGTTGAAGTGATGAATTTCTGTAGATATCTATAACAATGTATAGTTTTAGGGAGAAATGATGAACAATGATCTATCCCCATAGATAGCCACATTTTGGAAATGTTCACTAAAAAGGCTGAGGACACCGGGGACTTTTCAGGTGACTGACCATGTGGTGCAGAGGGCACGGTAACTCAGTTTGGAATTTGGGATAGAATATAAGCTTGAGTCAATTCAGGGATTTAGTAAGCCAAATGGACAGGAAAATTTTATAATGAGAGAGAACTTGTGCGCGGGGGCTGTTTCCTGTGGTGACTGACATAAACAAGGACAAAGGGCTTGATGGGATTATTTCTGGTGGTCTCTGAGGCAGATCTGAATGTTGATCCTGCACTGCTGGGGCGGAAGGAGGGCTGCACATAAAGTTCTGTTTTCATCCCTTGGCATCTTTTTCAAAAGCAGTTTTAAGAACCTGAAAGGGGGTCATAACATAGAGAACTCTGTGAGAGCTCCATTATCTTTGATGGCATTGAGGCTGAAAATTTTATTTTAAGAAAGGAACGGAAGTCATGGCAAAAACTATTCCGAACAGCAATGAAAAGATGCTGGGTGAATTGGAAGTGATTGAAACCTTAGCAAATGTGCTCCAGCAATGTTTGAGGTTAAAATATTAAAGAAAATTAAATTTTAGACTTAATCAAATATGTGTCATAGACTTTAGAAAACAGAATTAAAAATTTTCAGTGATATTGCAAATCAGTAAGAAAATAGGAACACTCAAATCTAAATGAAAAAATGAATAGGGGTCAGAAACCAAAAAAGTCAATAAAAAATAAACAAGCATAGGGAAATATAGTCAACACAACTGTCACTCAAAGAAATGCACAATAAAATGCTTCTTTTAACATATTGCAAGCTTGCAATTAAATGATACATAACAAATGCATAAATATTAATACGTAAGTATATTAATATATTTTGTATATATCTTTTTCCAGTGTTTGATATGAGGCAGAAAAATTAAATCTTTCATATATTTCTGTGGAGAGTACAGAGTTAATTTGTATAATGTTCCCAAGAGATAATCTGAATATACTGAGCATTTATATACTTTGACTCCTTGATTCACATTTGGAATATATCCTAAGGAAACCATCAGATATATACTCAAAGACTTATTTATACGTATGATAATCAACGTATCATCAAATGAAATATTGGAAGTACTCTAAATATCCAAAGAAGGATAGAAAGCTATGAAGTGTCTACACCTCAAAGTTTTTAAAGAATATTGGACAATACTGACAGTTTTATAAATAAATTTTATTATGTAATATTGGATCCACATCAAAAAATATTTGTCACATGCATATAAAATTTAAAGCATAATTTAAAAAACATGCATGAACCCCCTAACAACTTAAGCATTAGAACCTCTCAAATATCACCAAAGCTACCTATAGGATGCTTGCCTATTCCACCAATTCACACAAACTTATTCCTAATATTTTTATTACGTTTATGATTTTATCAAAGTATAACATACATACAGAAAAATGCTCAAATCATATATATATAGAGAGAGAGATAATGAATATTGTGATTGAATGTACCTGAGTAACCATTACCCAGATCATCAACCTGAACATAAGCAGCAGCAGAGATGTTCTCCTTGTGCCCTCTTCCTGGTCCTTCCACCTCAAAGGACAATCATTATCCTGCCATCTAATACTGCAGTGAGTCATGCCTGATTTTGAACATTATATAAATGAATTTGTATAGTATGCATGATTGCCAACGATACTAGACATTCTACAATGCACTAGCCAGATTAAAACTTTAAAGAATTGTCTTATATCATTAATGACCTTCAGATGTCCTGCAGGATGTTGTTATTATAGTCAAAAATTTATAATCATCTAAGCTTAAAACCTAACTTTATGTAATATAAAATCTCAGTATTTTTTGCAAGGTGTTAATAATATAATAAATTTTCCAGCTACATAACTATGTATAAAAGGAAAGATTACACTACGGTTTTTGTTCAGAACTTTACCAGGAGTTTGTTTACAATTTCAGAAAATTATGTCATTGGAAGTCATACTATTCTCTCCTGTATTAGCTGGCATTTGAGGTTGATACATTAATGGGAATTTTATGTAGATACAATCATCTCTTCTCTTTGTTATATCTGTCATTGTAGTCTTGTGTAAGCATTTGCATGTGGAAGTACACATTGTTTTATGACACGTTACTTTTAAAAAGGCTCACTTATGTTAACTTAGGATATTATATTAACTTTTTGAAATTATTTTTATAGTTAGATTAATTTTCTGTTAATGTATTTCAAGAATATTAAAAAGAGCATTACAGATGTTTATTATAAAGAGAGGTATTGAATCACATAGGATTGAAAACTGTTGCTATAAATGTGGGCATTTCACCTATAAAAAGATTTGATATCCTCTAGAATTTAGAATTGTAGTCAGTGTTACGGTCTGTGATATGAAAACAAGGAATCTAGAATATAGGCCATTTATCTGAGGAGGAAGAGGATGTGAGAAGAAATTTATTGAACCTATGTTATTTACCAAATATACTTATTTTCTGTCATGAATTTATATCATTTTTTAAATGTTCACAGTAACCTGTTTAGGTAGATATTATTTCCCCATTTGAAAATGAGGAAACAGACTCAGAGCATATAAGTAACCTGTTCCAGAGCAAAAACTATTGTGTTGTGAGTACAGGATTCAGACGCAATTCTTTCTGGCTTCAAAGCCCATGCTCTTAACCACTGTGTGAGAGAAGATTCATGGGAGTGTAATAGCTGTTCCCAGTCACTGAAAGTGCTGATATTCAAAAAGAATAGGTTTCACCCGAGCCATTCCAGAGCTATAAAGCTCACAATAGTGAAGAGAAGTTAAAGAGAGGTAGATTCTAGCTCAGTTTAAAGGACTTTATCACAGTTGGTTATCCCTCAGCCAAATAGACTGCCCTAGGAAGTACAGACGTGAAAGGATCACAACAGTAAAATCCAGGCTAGATTATTGTGTGTCAGAATTATTATGAAGGTTTTCTGCATTTGGGTAAGATATTTCATCTAGAGGTTAGCTCACTTTTAGCTCTGAGATTCAGTGAGTCTCCTGAATTATTTAATCCTATCTTCTATGTGGAAGTCCCTTCTACAACATCCTGTCGTGTGGTCATGGAGCCCCTAGGAAACTACTATCTTCTATATATTCTTGTCTACATTTAATTATGTAACTTTCCAGTATTTTATTTGTCTTTGACTACCACCTTAAACTATTTTGGGAGCAAGCTGGCTGGAAACATGTTTCTCCAGAGAGTTCATGCCATCATAACAGCACAAAAGATCAGAAAGATTTTTCTTATGCTGACCTTTTTTATTTCTCGAAATATTTAAAGATAATGGCCACGTTTCCGGACAGTCTTTGATAAAGAGCTATTGCTCGTTTGACTTGGCTTCCTATTTGTTGGCCAGTCCTATCTGGAAGATATTTTAAGTAAAAAAAAAAAATGCCTTTTATGGCATTGACACCAGGATAAAACAATTACACATATAACATCTTTGCACATAACTCAAGGAGCTTGTTAGCTCTGGTCAGCATCTTGGCCCCTCTTTCAGGAAATCTAGTGAGCCCAAGGGGTTCAAATTCTAAAGTATAAGAAAATATCAATTATACTAAATAAACTATACTTTACATACTGACCAGTGTACTTAAAAATTTAATGAACACTCTCATGATAGATAATTATCCAATGTAGCACAAAAGTCTTGGGCAAATGAAGATACATTTTTTTTTTCTCCAAGTGCATCGGAAAATAAATTCAAAAACGTTTAGAGCCTTTCTGTTCCAGGAGATTCACCAATAGTCATGCCTTGTAGCTATAAGTGGTAAAAGCAAATAAAAGACAATAAATTGTTGACCAAAGAGTCAGTGGTGGATTTCCACGGAGTTGCCCTTGGCGCTGGTGTGGAGATTTTACTTCAGAGTTCTCAGATGTTGTATTTCACTGTCTTGAACTTTGTTGCCCCGTCCCCCAACCCCATACCTTTTTTGAGTATGCTGCTTGCCTGCTTCAGCATAACATAATGGAAAGGAACATAAACTTCCTTTCAGTTAAACATTGATAAATCCATATAAGGGATATTTGTGGGAGGTTAAACAGTATGGATCACTCATTTGAAAAAGTATTTTCTAGTTGTAGGCCAAGTATTTAGGTTAAGAATCACCATCAGGGATGATGGCTGTTTTTCGACAGCAATGAGAAGCAATTACGTTTGTATGATGATAGCACATTTTTTAGAATTTAAAAGAATGGTTTCAATATGAATATTATGTAGCCTGGAATGAGAAGTTGATTTTAGAGCCTGTATAAACCTGCGATCATTTATTATATTTTCATCACTGAATGGCCAGAATCAGTAAATGGTTTGCCAAGGCTACACACCTCTTGATGGCAATATAGACTGACTCACCTAAACATGACATCTCTTGACAATCTGTTTGATTCTCTTTCCATGGTTCCATATCATTATGAGATGTTGGAGCATAGGATTCACATATATTAGTCTTTCTATACTTAATGTACCTTAAATTTGAAAAGGCTATGGTATGTATGTGTTGAATTGAATGGACACCATATGTTTTCCCCCGACCTAAACTGTTATTCCCAATGTGCTTCCCTTAACAGTAAGACTACTCTTTTTTATCTTTTCATTCCCCTATAAAGTTACTCCTATAGAAAAACTATGAAAATGCCAGCTGAGAGAAAAATGAGGGCTCAGAGGGGTTCTTCTCAATTATGATTATAATATGGATTTCTTAGTACAGTAAGTCTTTCCTTAACATTGTTACTAGGTTCTTGGAAACTGCTACTTTAAGCAAAATCACTTATAATTTTACCATAATTGATGTAAACAAGAGTTAAGTTGCTATGACATATTTCTGGTCACAAAATCATCACCAAATACCTAAATAAAGACCCCAAACACTTGTAATACCAAGCATTGAAATAAATGCGAGCCATACATACATTTAAGAAAGATAATAAAAACAAGGAAGAGAATTTTTTTTCAACCCGCTCATTCCAATTCAGGGTTGCAGGTAGCCAGAGCCTCTCCCAGCAGCTCAGGGTGCAGGCAGGACCCCATCCTGGACAGGATGCCCTTCCAGCACAAGGCCACTCACACCCACCCACACTCAGACTGGGATGATTTAGACATGCCAGTGAACTTCATGTGCACATCTTTGGGATGTGGGAGGAAACTGGAGTCCCCAGAGAAAACTTGCACACAGACATGGGGAGAACGTGCAAACTCTATACGTACAGTGACCCCAGCCAGGAATCATTTCTTCTTCTCAACATTATAGATAAATGATGTTGAATGAAATGACTTTATTTGAGGACCTGCTGTAATTTAGTTACGTGAACACAGTTAAATGCTGTAAGAATTGTAAGCCTCCTTTGAATGGTGAAGAATAAAATATTATTTCTGATGAGCTGCTGAGATCAAGGTGCAGACAGTGGACAAAATGAGAAACTTTTGAGAATTACCAACAGATTTAAACCTATGGCTTCAGAAAAATCAAATGTTTTATCATGCTAAGCATATATGAGTGACCTGAAGATAGTACGAAAACAAGTAGTGTCCCAAAGGCTGCCCTGGGACACTAAGCTGTGGGTTTGAAGCCTCGAAATGGGAGGACAACTGACTTAGGCTGTGAGAAATTTACTTAATCCACAGTGTTGCCCAGAGAAGACCTTGGATTTTCAAAGCCATATCTATAAAACAGAGAAACCAACACAATACAGGTAGACAAAACAGCACAGAACCACTTTGCTCACATCCATAAATATCAGAGTAAACACTGAGCTTCAACCTCAAGCCTGCTTGTAAATGATGTCATTATGCAGGCCTAGCTTTGGCATGAAGACATAATTAGTATTCAGTCCGACAGAAAGCCATTTCATTTAATTCCACTGGCTGAGATCCAACCGGCAGTATATATATGACAGCATACGAAACAGGCACTTTGGGTAAAAGCAGGCTTGGCATTAGAATGCTGAACAGTGACCTGGAATGGGAGCAGGGACGGAGCAAGGTTGGAAGGGGCAAAGGAACAGAGGGACTTGTCACTCCAGTTCAGAAACCCACTGAGTTTGTGTTTTAGATGCAAAGAATGAGGTTTATTTAATAGAGATTCTTATGCCCTGTTAGTCATGCCATCTGACAAATTTATGAGCATAGTCATGATTAACTTTTAACCTGAAGGAATTACAGAAATCCTCCCAGGGATTCACCTGGGATGAGACTCTGATCCCACATGTCAAATGTGTTTTACAGTGTGAACTGAAGGCTGTTTGCTGTTTCTTTAACGTGCTCATATTTAACCACTGAGGACATTTAATGCTCCAGATCCATTCTCCACTCTTTTCTTTCCTGTTGTTCCATGTCCTGGGAGAACACTATGTGTGGCCTCTGTCAACAGTCTTTCTTGTCCTGTGGCTTCTGGTTGGATTTTGTTAATGGGAGGCACCACCAAGCGATCTGGAGTCTGGGACAAAGTTCCTGCGGATAGCTCTGTCCTCTACTGAAGGCCACAATTCCGCTCGGGTGGCCCTCTCCACAGAGCACTGTCTCTGAGCTCTGTTATTACTCCTGTCCCTTGTCTTTTTCAGGTCTAGAAGTAGTGCCCCAACCTCAGTCACCTTGGAGTGCTGCATCATTGCATTTTTTCCCCCTGAGCCTTGCTTACGTGTTTCGAAATGGGCCTTTATTAAGCTCACCTTAGATTGTCTGTTTTTGGTTTGTCATCTGTTTCCTGATGACCGTTATTGACAAAGACAGCTTCTGACATTACCGGACAAAAATCAGAATTATCCAGAGGAAGAAAAAGAGAATGTACCCAGAAGAGGCCAGGAGATTTTGCCTCACAGGAATGGAAAGTAGTAGAATTAATTGGAGGGAGTATGAATGGACAGGCCCCGGGGTCTCAGATGTCTGAGCTCAGTTGACAATTTGTCCGGAAATTGATGGTCAAGTATGTTTCTATAAATTCATCATCAACAGAGAATGTATTTTGATGATTGTTATGGAAGTGAAGACAAACTAAGGTTGATTTATAGTTTATTTTTCATTTACATATATATTTAGGGATTTGATGGTCATGAATGAAAATAACAGGTTTCACTTGGTTAACATGAGGATCAAAGTTTCCACGCGACCTTACTAACATCTTTTTTGAGCCTCATATCTCAGCATTATCATCCATGCCAGCATCTTCATGGAGGGTGATTGGTGATGGCATTTCATCTTTAATTGGGAGTGGCCTCCTGGCTCACTTTTCTGGTCTTTTGCCCACTTTTTCATTAATTTACTCTTTATTTTCTAGTATATAAATCTGAATCATTAACTCATAATGTATCTTACCTTTTTTATTTCCTGTTTTAGTTAGTTCTTTTATTCTCTCCTTTTTATAAATATTTTTGAAATGAAAAATAAAGAGGCACCGAACAGGGAAGAGAAAAGCAGAGAGATGCGTGAATAAAAGAGAGACAGTTTATTGTTAGAAGATTAAACAAAAGGAAGCACTTACTGAAAGGGATAGCAAAACATTCTGCTTTTGTCTGTGCCTGCTGAGAATTCTTGCCTCTCACACCAGGTTCAACTCAGGTAAATACTAGAATGAGTTGTATGATAATAAAAACAAACACAACCAAACTATATTGCAAATCAAGAGAAAGCCTAGGCATTTTCACTTATTAACCTTAACTGCAACATCGCGAAGAATATACATATTTATATGACTAACACCTAACAGTTCATAGTATATTATTTCTTTGGTTCAGCAAATATTTTTTGAGCCCCTACTACATGTAAGGCACTGTTATACATGCTGGGCACATAGCTGTGAATAAACTGAACATACATCCCCGTTCTCATGGATCTTACATTCTAGTTGGGAGTAGACAGTCAATTACACATGAAGTTAAATATACAGTATGCATAATAGTGACTGTTGGAGGAGGTCATCGAGAGCACGTGACCACTGGTTGGTTTGAGAGCTGGATCTGGGCAATCAGAGGCTCTTCTACCCCTCCTCTGTCCTTGAGGTGTACGTTCCACCCACTGTTTCCCAGCGGGAGCCATTTTCAAGAATGCGGCCTTGAGAGAACAACGTGTTGTTGAGACCATCTGGACAGTATATGACTGAACTCCATTAAAGCCTCTACATTAACTTTTGAGATTCTGGTGGGTGGATGCACACAGGTTGAATCATCTTGCAGTCACCCAAGATAAACCTCATATGTAAGTTCTCTTGCTTATTAGAATTGATACCTACCAATCTGGAGTGGTCTGCCTCTTTCTTCAATCTCTCCTTGCCCTTTGTATATGGGGGGCCAGTTTGCAAATAACAGTGATAAGTGTCTAGAGAAAAATGAAATAAGGAAAGGATGTAGGAATTGCTAGGAAGGAAAAGTATTGCAGTTTTAAAAGGGACAGTCAACAAAGGCCTCATTGAAAGGGTGGCATTTGAACAAAGACCAGAAGTAGGTGGAGGTGCCCATCTATGTATGGATATCTAGGAAAGGCAAGGCATTGGGAGTAACTTATACAAAGGCCTCGAGATAGAAACATGTTGGAATATTGGGGATAAAATAGCAAGACTATTAATATGGTTAACGTAAAGGAGGTCGGAGAGAGTTAGAGACAGACAACTTGTGTACGTTAGGGGATAGCAAATAAAGAACCAGACAGGAAATACTTTAGGCTTCACAGGGTGCATAAAGTCTGTCTCATATTCTCCTCCTCCTCCTCCTCCTCCTCCTCCTCCTCCTCCTTCTCCTCCTCCTCCTTCTCCTTCTTCTCCTTCACCTCTTTTCTTCTACTTTTGCTTCTGCTACTGCTTTTGCATATCCCTAAAAAACATTAACGATTCTTGGCTTATTTGCTACAGTTTGCTATCTAGATTTGACCTGTAGGTAATAGTTGGATGATCTCTGATACAGATTACTTTGAGGTGGGTAGAAACCAATTATGTTTCACAAGGGTCAGTTTCACCGCTATTGAGAGAATAAACTGTTGAGGACAAAGACAGAAGCAAGAAGACAGTAAATCCTGCCAATTATCCAGCCACAGATGATGAAGGCATAGACTTGGATGGTTGCTGTAGATGTGCTGAGTTAGATTCAAGATAGCCTTTGAAAGCACTGCTGACAGGATTTAATGATCAATTGGATGTGGGGTGTGAGGGATGCAAAGAAGAAATGGATGACTTTTTTTTTTGAGTAGGTAGAGAAGGGAGTTACTGTTTATTGAGTTGGGGCATCTTGATGGTAAGTCAAGGGGAAGGAAGACTGAAAAGTAATTGGATTTAGCAAATACAGATCACTGCTGACTTTGAAAGTTGTAGTGGTGTTTTGGGAGACAAAACCCTGATTTTGATCAGACTTTTGGGAGACAAAGAAGAGAAAGAATTGGAGACAATGAACAGAGACAACTCTCATAAATTTCTTCTTATACTAGTATCATAGAAACAGGTGGTAAATGAGAGGGAAAACAGGGTTAGGAAGGTGTTTTTTTGTTTTTGTTTTTTCATTTTTTAAGATTGTAGAACTTATAGTAGGCCTGTGTGCTTACGGAAGTGTCACTGTAGTGAAGGGGAAATTGATGAAAAGAGAGAATTTGATGGAATGACGTCTTTGAGTAGGTGAGAGAGTATGGGGTCTAATGAACAGATGGGATGGGAAGCCTTACCTCGGTTTTAGACACTCAGTCATTGTAACAGAGAGGAAAGCAAGGCATAGATATAGGTGGGCAAATCGATGTATTATGGGAAATTATGGAAATTCTCCTTGATTTATTATGTTTTCTTGTTGAAAGGGAAGCAAGATCATCATCTAAACATAAATATTGGGGAGGAGGAAGAGTTAGGGGTTTAAGAAGAAGACGCTTATGAAACAGTTGAGGAAATGTTGAAGGGCTACTGTGAATGGGACCATTTGAAATTAGTCTCAGTTAACATGAGACTAGGCCACACGCCTGTACTTTTTCCAGCCCCCTTTCACTTGCAGAATAGCAAAAGCATTGGATTTAACCAAGTAAGTTGAGACGAGAGAGACAAAAGATTTGAGGCGAATGCAAGGGGTGATTATAGTTGGACTATGATGTTTCAGCTGGTTAGAGAAGGAGATAAAAGATTGAGGAAAATAAAAGGCAGTGAAAAGGAGGCAGGATTAATGGACTTGTACGTACTGATTGGATTGAATAATTGTAGAAGTTGAGGCACTAGATAGGAGGAGATAGAAAGACAGGAAGGAGAGTGACATACATGAAAATGAGATTTGTGAGTTTTGTAGTTTTTAGTAATAACAGATTTTGGGATATGACCATGAAGTTGTGGCTGTGGTAGGGTGCTGAATAAACTCATTTTGGAAAATTAAGAAATTAAGAATCTGGGTTTCGGAATAATCATATACATAAAAATTTAAACTACAAAGAATTCTCCAAGGCATCCTGTTGTAGAAAGTGACAGTCAGCCAGGAGCTGAAATCTTCAAGGAATAAATATGAATGACACCTTGGCAATGATAAATGATTATAGCAAGACAAGATGGTAGTAATATAGTTTAACTATAAGAGATTCAAAGTTTTTTGTTTTTTTGGAGAGGAAGGGAAAAGAATCTGGAATCAGCAAGGAGTACTCAGTTCCAGTACTGGGAGGGGCGAAAGACACGGCAGATATTAATTAGTGGCCTGCTAGGAAAGCCAGGTTTCAGTAGAGAAGAAAGTTGGAAGAGAAATGTAGAAAAAAGAGAATATAGGGAATTTGCTGATGGCTGACTATGAATTGCAGAAAGAAGAGTGGATGGGTTTTAGAAGTTGAACAGAAATAGGAGATGAGGTGTAAGGAATTTCTAGGAAACTAGAGTTGTAAGTTGAGGGGTAACCTGGAAGTTTTGGGCTTCATTTGATGACTGAAGCAAACAGGGATAAAAGGCACAATAATCTTGGCGTTGTCAGCCTCAAGGCATGTGGGACTAGGTTGCTGGGAAAGGAGGGGGAGAGATCTTGTCAGGAGCATGCAGAGTTTTGGGTCCAAGTTTTGCTCCTGCCAGAGAGTCTTGGAGGGTAGAGGCTGAGGGGAGAGTGGTCTTATGCAGATTAATATGTGTGGGTATATTAAATAATCTAAGAAGTAAAAGTTATTGTCAAAGAACTATATTAAAAACCATGCACTGCCATCATCATCTCGTCTGTAACTCTGATACATCAAGTACTTATTTTCTGCTAGGTGTTATAATTAGAATTTACATAAGCTTTATATTGTTAACGTATCACAAAAGTCCTAGGAAGGAGACTCTGTGAACTTCATTTTAAAAACTCTGTTTTTAAACTTGAGACCACCGAGACCCACAGAGATTAAGGAACTGTCTGAGGCATTACAGTAAGTAGAAAAATAGAATTCAGACTTGTGCTAGATAGTTCCCAAATCACTCTTTTCTGGTAATATTAACTGCATCTCCACTAATGCACACAACCATTGTCTCTCTTTTTCATGATCTAATTTAGATTTTCCTCTTCTGTGATACCAGCTGGAAATCTACACATTGAAAAAGTGTAGGCTTTACTATTGAAGGATGATTTTTTAAGACGATAGTCTTTAGAGAAAACTAAATATTAACTGAAAAACTATTTTATTAGTAATACCAAACATAATGATTTTCCTTAGGTTTGCAGTCTGACAGAAGCATTTCCAAATATAGACTAATTGATTTTTGTCATAACTAAAACAGAGATTTCCATGATCTTTGCTTGAAATAGAATGCAATTATCTTTGCTTTTATTTGTATTCCCTGCCCCTGTAATCTTCAAGTCTCTTGTTTCATTTAAATGCCCTCTTCAGTAATTTACCTCTGGACTTTCTCTGGTGATTAATGCTGGGTTAATTTAATCTGTTAGTTTGAATTTGATTATCCAAGGGACCAGTACTCTAGAGAGTACATCATCTGACCACACAAAGGCACGTCTCATCACAACTTAATAAATAACATACCTCCAGTTGGGCAAGAATGAGTCATCTACTGTAGAACCTGGCTTTATTATGTCCCTCTTTCAGGTTTAGAGTGACAGTATTTGCTCAAACCAAGATGCAAAAAGCCTTTCTTATACATTATGAAAGGATTCATGAGTTTTACACATTTCAAAACCTTCTGTATTTTGTTGGGATAGAGTTGCTTTGCTTATCTAGGTTTCTCCTTGCCAATCTCTCCATTTCCATGTCTCTCACATTTATGCTAATTCTTCCACCTTAAGCACCTTATATAAATTAAATAAAATTTTAAATACATGACAAACTGTGAGTAAACATTGATCAAAAGCAAAACACTTAAATGGCTCTTTTCTGAAGGAAGAACAGCTAACTTCCTCCTGTAAAGACTATAGACTTCTTTGCGGGGTGTGGGATTATGATTTATAATAAGGAGTACTCTATATATTTGGTCTTTGACCTAGTTCCTGGCACTGAAAACCCTTGGAATTTGCTGTGATTAGAGCCATAAAGTCTCTCAACTAACCTAAGGATGGGGGCTGGGTATCAGGGGAACAAACCTTGTAATTAGAGGCTTGGAGCTTTCAGTACCTGTACCCCAACCTCTGGGAAGGGAGAGGGACTGCATGTTGAATCAATCGCCAATGGCCAGTGATTTAACCAATCATGACTATGTAATGAAGACTCGATGAAATCCAAAAGAACAGGGTTGAGAGAGTTTCTGGGTTGGAGGACACGTGGAGATTTAAAGGCCTGGGGGGTGGCGTGCGTGAGGAGAACACAGAAGGCCTTCACCCTCTCACTGTACGCCCTCTGCATCTCTTCCTGAGTTATGTCCTTTTATAATAAACTGGTAATCTAGTAAGTAAACTATTACTGAGTTCTGTGAGCCACTCTGACAACTTAATTGAACCAAAGGAGGGGGTCTTTGGAGACCTCAGTCTTAGCCGCCGGTTTGTCAGAAGCACATCTGATAACTGTTGCTGGCATCTGAAGTGGAAGGGGGAACAATCTTGTAGGACTGAACCGTTAACCTGTGGAATCTGATGTTTTCTCCGGATAGCGTCAGAATGGAGTTGAATCCTTGGACACACTTTTGATATCTAAGAATTGTATTTTGATGCTGTGGAACCCTCCAACTGTCCCCACCCCAACCCTGCCCTCTCCCCGCCCACTATTTTGGAAATTGATGACCAAAATGTTAAAATCTTATTGGATCCACTCATGGAATATGATCTTGTGAGCCTCATATTAAAGAACATTAGCTATTCTATGGAGTAAGAGAGAATTTATGACATAAAATAGTTAAGGTAATGTCATCTTCAGGACAGAACAGGAAAGCCAAGACTAGCAATTATTTCTGAACATTAGAAGCATTCTTGCAATTGCGTACTTTGGTCATCTTATTCGTTTCCAGAGAGGAGGCATCTCTGCATCAGTGACCATATATAGTATGGACTGTATCTAGTCAGAGACAAATCAGAGACTCGCTAGGTCTTCCACCCATTCATTCATTCATTCATTCATTCATTTGTTCATGTATTTATCTTAACAACAATTGAGTAGCAACTGTGTGCATGTGTCAGACACCGTGCTAGGCCTAGAAAGAGAAAGAAGAAGAATTTATGGACCATATTTTCAGTTTCTCATGCATTTGTTTACTCATCGATTTAACAAATATTTATGAAAAGTTCACTATTTGTCAGTCATTGCTTTAGGCATTCAGAATACATCAGTGGATAAAACAGAAGATCCTTGCCCCTTTGAAGTTTATATTCTAGAAGAGAGAGGCAGAACATACATAAATAACATAATAAATACTATATGAGAAAGTAATAAGTACTATGGGGGAAAAATGAGTAGATCAGCACAAAGAAGCTTAAGGGGACCAGTGTTGGACAGGCTGGTGGCAGGCTGCAATTTTAAGAATAGTAATATGGTTAGGCTCCATTGAGAAGGTGACACTTGGGCACAGACTTATAGATGGAGTTACCCTTGTAGCTCTCTGGGGCAAGAATATTTCAATAACAGAAACAGCCAGTACAAAATCCCTGAGATGTTATGATCCAGTAATGTAAAGAAGCCAAAAACAGTGGCAGGTGAAGTGAGCAGGTGAGAAGGAGAGGGAGTTGAGGTCAGGGAGGGTTTAGGGAACTTGATCAAATTGGCACTTGCTGGGTTTGGCATTGTCTCCATGTGCAGTGGAGCACCATGACCGAATTTGAGGCAGATAAATTTAAGCTGACATATTTTAAAAGGGTCACTCTGGCTGCTGGGTTGAGAATGGACTACTTGGAGTCAGGAGAAGACCTAGAGAGACCATTGGAAAGTTATTGCAGAAATCGAAACTCATGCTGGACACTTGAACTAAGAAATTAGAGAAGAGGTGGTAGAAAATGACTAGATATTATAAAACATTTGAAGGTAGAGCCAAGAGAATATCTTGATGGACCGTGTGTATGTTAGGAGAGAAAGAGAGAGGTCAAAGGTGACTCTAAGTTTTCATAGATTACTTAGAGAAATGAATGAGAAAACCAATGGTTACCATATAGTGCTCTATGAAGGTACAAATAGAGTTCTAACAGAGACTTAAATGGGTAGATTGAAATTAGATATTGTGTTAGGGAACGTTCTCTAGAAGAGGTAGTATTTGAACTGACTTTTGGCAAGAAGAGTAGATGTTTGTGAGGTAAAGTAAGGGAGAATAATAATGCAGCTCGCAGAGAGATAAATGAGTAAAAAGGCAAGAAGGAGCAAGACATACAGGAGGTGAACTGGTGAGAGAGGAGGATAGAGAAGTAGACAGCAGGAAATTATGTAGGACTTAAGTACTAAGCAAAAAATCTTAAGCTTTATCACAAGTGTTTGGGAGACCCTCTGGAGGGAATTAAGCAGAGGTATGGCATAATAAAAAGGATGATTTGGAAAGTACTGTGTCAGAGAAAATATTCCACTGGGTTGTCATTATGAATGTTATTAGTCACACCCTAAAAACGTTGTGGTTTATTATTCTAGAAGACACTGAGCTTCTAAACAAAGGGTATGAAGGGCAGTAGTACCAAGAAAAGGTGAAAATAGACTCACAATTCAGAAAATGAGTCAATATTTGCAACTCTAAGTAAGTTATATTAATTAGATACAGGAATTCAATATGTCTGATTTCTTTAATCTTTGCCTCTAAGAATATCTTCTCTGTTTTTATATCTGTTTTTATATATGTATTTTATTAAAAATATGTTTGCTGTTGTGGTCAAAACCTGAGAATTCTTTCCCTGGCTTCCTACAAAAGAGATAGTCTTCCTACTTGCCCTGGGCTTTTGTCCATTTTGTTTTTTGTAGCAGAAACCCCATTTGAGGAGGGCCTGTCATGTAGAAAGCATTCACTCAGTGTTAGTGAATAAAAGTTAAAACAGTCTCAGTTCAGAAGAGATGACTGTTTACTTTAAATCTTGTGAATTGGTGGCAGATATAGAATGTTTAGAGTAGGAAGTTTTTCATAGGCACAGATCCCCTTCATTTGCAGCCATGGCCATCTATACACAAATAACGCCGTTGGATATGAACAATAAGGTAGATAAAGGCAAGTGGTTCAGAATGAAGCATTTTCCTCTTAGAAAGCTAACACAAAACAGATTTTCCTGACGATGACTGGGTCAAAAAGGCTACATCATATACAGTGTTTTAGAAATGTTTTCGCTGCTGTGGGCCCACTAAATCTTTGTCTAACTAATGTACTTATTTCTTTTCGACTTATACTTCACATCTTTTAAAAATAATTGTTATAAATTTTCTGGAAGTATGAATAATGCTAATAATAGATGAATGGAATACAGAAAAGATACCCAACTACTTGTCCAGTTGGAGGATCGGTCCAAGTTAACATTCTGCATGACAAAAATGTAATGAGTGCCTGCAGTAAAAAGAAGTAGAGCTTAAGTTAAATCTGACCTAACTTCAAAAAGTGTGTGAGAATCTCAGAAGCTAAGCAGGGTCAAGCCTGGTTAATACTTGGATGGGAGACCACCTAGGAAGACCAGGAGCTGTAGGTGTAACAAAGAAAAAATTAGGGATTGTAAGCTGACAAGGTACTTGCAATCTGTGAGATCAACCAAGGGTTGCCTCGCCTAAAAAGAAAAAAAAAAAAGTGTGTGAGAGAGATGACTTTGTCAGGGACCTCAAAAATACCAAGTACCCGTAAGTAGATGTGACTACGGGTAGATTTTCCACTAATACCTGAGAGTGATGGAAATAAACATCTACCATAAAAAAAAAAGTTTTTAAAGGTAAGAATGTTCTTGGGATAATGTGCAAAGCTACCACCTTAGACAAATAGCTGTTCTCTACCTCAGATATTTTATTATGTTTACACTCTCAGACAAGAGTGTTTACACTCTTTCTGACCACGAAGGTAAAGAACATAGATCAGAATCATTAAGATCTGTTTTCTCGTCCTCTTGTTCTGAACACCTTGTCCCAACACTTATTTTTTCTTTCAAGTCTACAACATATTTTGTGCTTGAATTGCACTTTCCAGAAGCCTCTTGTAACCTGTAACCTACCAGGCTTTTCAAGGTAGACACTGGAGGGATAAAACCATGGTATTGAGATTGTGAGATGTTTATGCATCAAGCCAGAGGCCGCATGTCCAGTCTTTACTTCTTTGTGATTCCCAGGGGTAAAAAATAAAAAATAAGGGATTGTAAGCTGACAAGGTACTTGCAAACTGCACACTGCAGTTTGCCCTGACGTGGAGGACAGGCTTAGACTCTGGAGGTCCAACAGCCGCAAGTCGGGGGCCCGAGAACAGGTCTTAAACTCAGAGTAAACATAGATCCATAAATCTCTACTCGACCTTTGTTTCCAGTGATTCCTGATTCCTGTCGCCTCTTTGACCATTCATTTTATGGGCACAGTATTTCATTTATTCATCCAAAATGTATTGGATGCCAGTGTACCCAGCTCTGTTTTTGTGCTAAGATGACAGTGGTGAGCAAGATACTCATAACGTGAAAGAATGTTCAGCATAGCGAGAAGAACAATTAGTTCTGCCTTACAGAGGGAGGGGGCTTACAGGCAAAGGTGTGGGGAACTGTGTGCTCTGTGCCTTATGGTGTGGGAGAACACAGGGAAAATAAGTGACGAGCTGTGTGCTGCAGACCAAGGGCTAACCTGTACTACTTTTGCGTTTGTCTGAGAGGTCAAGATCCCTACACAGATATTCTGTGATCTAGAACACTTCTAATGCAATCCTTTTGTTTATTTTTTTCCCCATGGGTTTGTCCCTAAGATCTGGGATCTAAGATGTGTTTAAATTTCAGCCTAACATTGTATACTTTTGCTGTTCAATATGTTTTCAAATTTCCCTCCATTGTGACCTGTCAAATGGGTTTCAGATTTTGAAGGCCCTTCTTACCATATCCACCAAGAAGGTTTTCCTGTTGCCTATATTAATTTTTCCCTTGGAAACTCCTATAAAGCTTTGTTCCCCTTTTATAGCAAATTTTCTTATTCTAAATGTTACAATGTGCACTATTCTTGATTTGATGATTTTGAGAGTGTAACACAGTTCTTCGACATAAACTAAAAATCTCACAAATGGAACAGCCCTCTGAAGCTATTTCCTTCTGCCTTGCCACACCACAAATACGCGTTTGCGTTCTAGAAGAAAGGCTGGAAACAGCCCAGAATCCAGGACCTATCTTGGTAAACCGCACGACGGAATTCTCGTTACACTCAACACAGTTGTCAGGTGTCAGACTAGGACTCATTCTGAAGCTTAGTTATCCTTGAAGGTAAGATTTTCGGATTTGATCTCCCAACTCCTGCAGGGCAAAAAGAGTAAAATAATGGAAGGGACCCAAGAAAGTTAGAGAACAACACACACAAGTTAGAGCTAGGGGTGTTGTCTTGCTGGGAAGTGGGGGGTGAGTCTCCTGTAAGCTCAGTCTGGTTAATTCCTAGGCAGGGGTATGGCTGAAACATTAGATCTTTGTTGTAGACCTATGATTGTGCCTCTGACATTGATGGTGCAGTGGGTGGCTGTTGAAGCTTTGTTCCTACTCTGTAATATCCATTGACATTTCTCCTCTCCACCTCCACACTTCTTATGCATGGAAAATTGACATGTTCTCTATCTTAAGTGCTACGCAAAGTAAAAGACAAGTCTTCTAGCTGAGGACTGGCTCTATCCCAATAAGATTTCTTACCGTAATATTACCACATGTAGAAATATTGAACCTACCATTAGCCTCAGAAAGTCACCTGAAAAGCTGTGTATGCATTTATTACTATGACTTCTGGCCAAAGTCTGGACACTGATAAGGCCTCCTAAGCAGTGTGTTCTAGGAATCAATCCATGGCCTTACAAAGCCTTCAGATTCATCTTTGTTTTAGGACTGTAACCTTGGACAAATAGCTTAATCTCTGAAATGAGATCTGTATAAAATTTGTACTTACCTTGTAGGGTTATTGTGTTAACTAAAGAATGCATGTAAAGTGCTTAGCAGAGCGACTAGCACATACTAAATACTGAATGAGTATAGGCTCTGATGATGATGACCATTATTATGCCATGAACCTATTTGTTCTCAGATATTATCAATAACTGTCATTCACTCTAAATCTCTCTCCTGCCCCTCGCAAAAGTATATTGGAATAGGTCCCATATTCTCCAAATTAAAATATACCTATCCTATGCTTTGGGAGTGCCAGAGAATTTCTGAACTAACCAAATGTAAGTTACTTATTTTGTAAGGGACAAGAGCCCTCAACAATGGCCTTAGATTGGCTTTAAAGCCATTCAAGTTGGACCATCAACTCTACAGGAGAACTGGGGAACATTTCATGCTCTAGTTAGTCCTGAGGAAAATTGAAAGTTAATTCCATTTCGGTGAGTGTGTATGTGTGTGTGTGTGTGTGTATCTCCACACATATACATATATATGTATATGTATATGTATATGTGTATACGGTATACGTATACATATATATGTATATATATATATTCTCTCTTACCCCACCTTTCTGAGATCGCTTAAAATTTAACTAGTACATTTGTAGGTTTGATATCCAGAGAGTATTTATAGTATAAAATTATTCTCTTATCAGCTAGAGGTTTGGGTATTGAGCTTATAGAGCAAGGACACCTAGTTTTATTTATTTTAGTACTTAGAAAGGGGTTAAATCAGTGATGGAAGTGGTGGAAGGTGAGGGAGTAGCATTACATTGCAACAAGCATTGGAAATCTTTAGAACTTAAGGCTGTACAAATAGAATTGACCAAAAATGGAAAAGTTATGGCTATTTTTGATGGATATTCCAGCAGTGATGTATTATATTCCTTTTAGATTTCTGTTTATTCAGCTTGACTAAGGATATAAAAAAGGTGCTTTTGATTAAGCAGTTTAATATCTTACATTTATATAGTAGCTTTCACCCCCAAAGGACTTAATAAACTGTGTTTATACAGCTTTATAAATCATACAGAATTGGCCTTTTCTGCACTAGGAATGGTAGAAAGCATCTGTGGTAGACCTCTGCCCACTGAAGGAGGTAAGGAATTCAGGCCAAGCTCACCAAGGTGGAGTCAACTGGTGCAGACATGTATTTAAATCCTAACTGTCGGGTAAATCCTGGCTGGCCTTATGAGTTTAGGAGAAGTCCACACATAATTAAATTTATGTTTCACGAAGTTTTAGTATTTCACGTAAAAATCATTAACTCATTTCCATCAGCTTGATCAAAAAGTAACAATAAATCAATTGCTTACTTAAACTTTTCAAGAATATTTTGTTCAGGACCCATTTTTCCTATGGGTAGAATGGAGAATAATGGTGCATATATATGTTTGGATCATTATAAAAATAATAAATATGTAATAGTATTTTAATTTATGTTTATGTTATTTATAGTGAAGATGATTTTAAACAATAAATACTGTCTTGATTATAGCTACTAGTGGTAAGTAAAATGGAAACTATTATTGGGTTTTATATTGTGGTCATTGGGATTATATTACACGAGTCATGTTTTCATAATAGTTTCAGGTGCTCATTCTTTACAACTAAAAACAGCCAAAATACAGCTGATTAGATATAAGAATGAAAGTAAAATTTTAATGCAATACATTTATTATATGTTTTTGAGACTTTAGGTTTCAGTCTTTAATATTTAATGTGAAGTGTATCTCTCATGCACGTTCACACAACACACACACACGTGCACACATACATACATCCCTAATTGATGAAATGCTAAATCGTGATTCAGGACACCTCTAGGTTAATCTTGATTTTTGTCACTAATTAATTTGCTGATCAACCTCTCTCTTACCTCAGTTCCTTCGTTTATATTATATCCTATGGAATGCAGTAGTGGAGAAAGTCTATATATTATGATAATTGTATATTAAATGTATGAATCTTCTGAGGAATTTGTATGACTTCAAAATCTCATATATCAAGTTAAAAATCACCAAGTTCTTCTAAGTCCTACAAAATCCTTTAATAGAATGAATTTTTCAACTTTATTAACTTTTGTAGGCTACTGTGTTATCTCTTATTGCATGAAATCAGGCATGAATGGATTTATGAGGTTTTAAAGAATGCCCACTTTCCAATTGGGAACTTTAAAATTCTGATTTATTTGGTATATATCTATGATACATTTAGTTAAATTTAAGATGACAACAAATTCAATATATTGTTTTATAAGAATTATAAAACACTTTATGAATATCTGTATTTTGGAGGGACAAGACTAAGACCTACTTTGAAATACATCTAGGTTGTAGATATAGTTCCTCTTAGTCAGTGCTTCAAACTTTTATGCAGTCAAATTTATGTATAAACAACTCTGTTGTATTTAGGATATACTAAATTCATTTAATTTATAGTGATGACTTCCTCCCATCCATTTTTATTATTTTGTTTTACAATGACTAGCAACATAACTAGTCATATCTTATTTTATTTTTGACTTGTAGTCAATTTTATTTATTTATTATTTATATCTATTGGGGTGACATTGGTTAATAAAATTACATAGGTTTTAAGTATACAGTTCAATAACATGTCATATCTATATTACGTTGGGTGTTCACCACCCAGAGTTAAATTTCCTTCCTTGACAGAAAGTTCATATTTTAAATCAAGGAGTTAGACCAGTATTTATAAAGAAGAAGCTAAGTATCACAATCTGGAGGAAAAATCCACGTGTGTTGTTTCATTATATTGTGACAGGTGTGATTTCAGATGACATGTATGTTTATCTTATTGTTTCTGAAGGTACAGCAATCTCATGCCTTCTTCCCACTTAGAAACAATTACCTTTACTTTCTTTGTAGCCTATATATTTCTCAGTAGATTCCTTGTGTAAGGAACTCCCCCACATTAAATTGTTGTGCGTCAAGAAATGGATTATACTTGTGCTCTTGGAAACAACTGATCCTGTAGGCTGGATTTCATGGGAAAATAAGAACCAAAAAGAAAATGCATTTTGACAAAGTTGACTAGCTAATACAATTTCTTAAATGAATTGTACGCATGCTGGTTTTCGCTGGGTGCCATCATTGTAAAAAAATCAAGGCCTTTTACAGTAATATCCACCCTACTGGGAATGCCTGTTCATATGAAAATAATTAGAGCTAAAATAGTTAGTTTAACTAAACACTTTACTGAGCCCTTATTTAAAGAGTTCTGTATTACATATCATTAGAAAACAAAGACTTGGATTCTGCTGTCTTATGTAACTTATTTTAGTCTGCATCGCATTAAACCTAGCTAGTTTATGTAAACCATTATTTCTTCTCCAGAGGTCAAGGACTCTGTCATTACCATTTGTGTTTCTTTCCTAACCCAAATACCATGCTTTGTGTGCAGTAGGTACAATAAATGTGTGGAACACAAAACACTTAGAAGACTGATAGAACCAAAGAATATATTTTCCCTTGATTTTTAGATTTGTAAAAAAGAAAACATTGATATGGCATCTAATTCGTTCAAGTAGTAGATCTGTAGAATGGTTTCCCAACATCTGTTGAAAAAGTACAAATATCTTTGACTGGCACTCAAAACCCTTTACAGTTTGCTACTGCCTGCATCTCCAATATCAACTCTATGACTTCCTCCTACATACTCCACAGTCTGGCCAAGCCGAATTATGCTTGGATGGTCATACATCCTGATTTGCCCAGACTGGACATAGTTTATACCTGTTTTTTTGGCATAGTCTTAATAATTCCACTTTTCACTTTTATAAGTGTATTGGTTTCAATTAAGGGTGTGGTCACCTTAATTTATATACATATTTATGGATCTGTGGTATTTATTGCTTCTATATATTTTGGAAAATTATTTTAAGAGCTTCTCTTTGCCCACAAATGACAAATATTTGGGTACATTTTTCACCTTTAGATCCTCTCACATGCAACTTAAGAGGTGAGTTGGCTCAAAGTTTCTGGGAGTTTCAAGTTTCCCAAGAGCTATCTAAAACCAGAAGAGTTATGGAGGCCTGCTTGGTTTAGATATTCTTGAGAGCAATTCTCTTGATTCCATTGTGACAGTTCCAGCACAGAGCCTCTTTTTGAATAATGTTAGAACATCCTGGATCTAACTTAATTGTTAATTTAGGACTGTAGTGACTCCTTCTCAGACTGTTCTACAATATCCAAAAACATAGTAGAGTCATACCAGTTTGTTCAGAGTACATTCTATTTGATGTGTGTTCAGTAATTCAGGAATTCCTTTATTCATTAGAGTAGTGCTTCCAGAATAATTTAGGTATCTTCTGAGGGAGCTAAGAATTTCAAACCAGGGAATACTGAAAGATCACAGAGTGTACTTTTGGAGAATTAGTAACTTTGATAAAGTGTATACTAGTTTCTGTCCACTTCCTCAAATGCTGACACCCAATAGGAATGAATTCAGAACATCTACCTGGGTGAGCTTTTTTTGGTTTATACAAATGTGGATGTGCACAGACTTACTGAACTTATGCCCGTGGTATTGCCTTCATCAGTGATTTTCTGTTTGCTTGCCTCCTACCCCATAGCTTTGTTTTCAAATTTCCAGTTGGATAGTAAACATTTATTTTCTTTGGCTCAGGAAATACAACTCCTGTCACAGTTAATGTAACACAACTGGCTTTTGTTAAAACAATGTTGCTCTGAAAGCCTATAGTTTAAATAACAGTTCCAGTTCTTTTTCTTGGCCTTTAGTTTTAGTCTGAGCATATGGGAGGGGAGCAAAGTTCACAGTTCTTAAGGTGTTAGGAAAATAATTTATTCTGACTCTGTCTGTGGAACCAAAAGAGCTGGGGGAGACCTTGGATTGTTTCATAGGAGCCAAAGGCACCTGTGGCTACTAGAGGTGCTTGCTCTATGTCTCATAATAGGAATGTGAAAAAGACTGAAAAATAGTGATGTGATAAATTGACTTTATGATAAATTGAGAGTGAGCTTCTTTGCATAAGATCACTTAGGAAAACTCATCAAACTTATTGGAGCTGTTCTTATAAACCCTGACCAATACATGTGTGAGTATGTGTGTATGTGATCATATATCGTCTCTTGAAAAAGTGTTTTTCCAAGTATTTTACAGTCCCGAGAAAAATAATTAAATATTCAAAGTAGATAAGGTTTGGAAAAATTTAAAAATATATTAACCTTTTTTCCTTTAAACTCATGATGTTTTTGTACCTAAAGGTCTGTATATAGTTGTTTACTGATTCTCACTAGAAAAAAAAACAAAAATAGAAAATATTCATAAAGAGGGAATATAAGTAATCTGAGCAATAGAAGAAGAATCGAGTGAAATTAAAATTTGGATACATAAATGAAGATTGAGGGGAAACATGCTTGTTATTCATAAAATTATGAATTTCGTATCTATCAAAACCGCAAATAACTGGTTCTTGTTTTTTATTGCTATTTTTGGGATGAAAAGATTATATCCAAAAGTGTGGGCAGCATTAGGAAATGAAAGATGTTGAGGTATCTAGATTCCAGCAATAAAATAGTAGGATGCCATTGCCACCTATAAACCTAAAGGAACTAGGAAAAGAAGTAATGCTACTGGAATCCACAAAGATCTGGAGTTACCAAGAGGAGAACTTCCAGTAGGAGCTGGAGAAGTCATAGGACACAGCCTAGCTAAATTAGGGCCAGAGTATTTTAGGCAGTTTGGGCTGCTATAACAGAATATCATCAAGTGGGTAGCTTATAAAGAACAGAAATGTACTTATTATAGTCCTGGAGGCTGGGAAATCAAATATCAAGGTGCTGACGGCTTTGGTGTCTGGTGAGGACCTGCTTCCTGCTTCATAGATGGCCATCTTCTTGCTGTGTCTTTACTTGGTAGAAGAGGCGAGGGAGCTTTCTGGGGTCTGTTTTATAAGGGCACTAATCTCATTCAGGAGGGCTCCATCTTCCGGACCCAATAATTTCCCAAAAGTCCAACCTCCACATATAATCACATTAGGGATTAGAATTTCAGCATATGAATTTTGGGGTGGAGAAACACAAACACTCAGTTTGTAGCAGAAAGAGGAAGTACTCTGATCTATCTCCTGCGATTCCTAGATTTCCTGCTGTGTCTCTCCTTAACTGAAATCAGTTAAAAGACAGAGGACAAGGGCTTTCATGCAATTGAGTCCTTGGGGATCAATTCTCCTAGGCTACAGAACAGAATCAAGAATATTAAAAAATTGTTCTGTGAGTGAAGGAAGGGGAAGTAAGGTGGAGAATTCTCAGCATAGATTTATACAACAATATTATCACAATTTTTATTATAGTTCCCATTTTACAGATGCAGAACCTGAGTCTAGGATTGTTTAAATAATTTGCCCAAGATCACATAACTAGTGGAAGTCAAACCACTGTCTTGAATCTTTTTTGTTCAATAGCCAGTGCTTCTCACTGTGTTATATAGCCACTACAGTATTTGTATTTTTTTCAGTCAATTGCCACTGTCAAAAATACATATTTAAAGTAAATTTATATATATAAAAACAAAATTTATTTATGGATAAACTAAATCTAAAGCAAAATAAAATAAAAATAAAAACTAGATATTATATGGAAGCAGTATCAGAAAAGTCAGTAAATACTGCTTTAATCTTTACCATTCTTTGCTTCCATCTCATGGTTTATTTCTTACATTCCCAGAAAAGCTTAGAATTCCTGTCACATCAATCCCAAATTAGCTCTTACAGGCTAAAGGCCTTAGGCATGAATGTTCCTGCAAATTGGATAGAAAGAGCATTGCAATGGTTTGAAGGCTCCCAAGTCAGCTTGAATTTACAGCATAGCCTGGACCATAGCCTAAGCCGACAGTCTGCAATGTGAGAGTGTGAGGGAAAGAAGTTCAAACTGTCTCCTATTTCATATTTTCAACATTAAACAGAAACCAAGAGGGAATTGGTTCCAGTATTTTATCATGTATATTACTTCTTATCCATTCTAAGCCGATGATATCATGTAAATGGACTGTAGCAAATGAAATTTTCTCAAATCAAAGTAAGAAACAAACCTGCATGATCTTGATTATAAAATGTAAACTATTATATGTACTGTTTCCATGAATAAATATTTTTCTGTAGAATGTAGCTCTAGTCAATTTTACTACCACATAAAATTAAAAATTTCCATTATTTTAACTCTTAGTACAATGCGGCATCATGACAAACCATAGTCCAGGGTTGACAAACCATAGTCCAGAGCTGAGTAAATTTTGTTTAGGTGTTTTTTTCAATACCCAATGTCAAATAGTAGAGACAGAGCCAATGACCAACACTAATTATCGAACAAGGAGTTCATTAGCATATGAAGAGACGAAACAGGAAGAAGAGGAAATCCAAAGAGGCAGCTTTTCTGTTAAAAGAAGTAGGAAATGCATTATCAAACAAAGGAGACCAAAATAGAAGATATAAACAAATCACTAATGTTTTAAAGGAGAAAAATATGCTTACTAGGGAAAATATAGCATTAAAAAAAAAAAAAATCAAGTATAAGAAACGTGACACGAAAAATATAGAATCAGCTGTCAGTAGGGGAGGGAACGTGTCCTAGCCAGGTGGACTGGCATGAGCAAAGACAGAGGTTTGGGAGGTGGTGGGTAATAGAGTTTTCTTGGAAGAATACTGTCAGGATATCAGTGAGGAATGAGAACCTGTGGGTTTTGGTTAAGTGCAAAGAATAGTGAGGGAACATAGAGGTCTCCAAGCCGAATCAAGAGAAAGGAAAAGGAAAATAAGGACTGTCTAGCACTGGAGATGCAGCAGGTGGGGTACAAATCAGGTATTAGAATTTTTTTGGAAATTAACTCATTCTTGAAAGATACATGATTTTTCACACGTTAAATATAAAATTTGTGTATAAGTTGCATGTAACCTCCAAGGCCTTACTATTTTTACTACTATATAGATAGCTACATGAAAAAAACATAGGTATCTATTGTTACCTTATATGTGCCTTTGTTTCAGTGCATATTCAAATGCTTTCTTCCTCTAGTACCTTTCTGTATCTATATCAATCTTTTTGTATTTGAAGATGCATTTTTGAGATTTATCAATTTTATATGCATATAAACATTTTATTCGTTTCATTGCTATATAGCTATACCTCCTAAGGCTTTATTACAATTTATTTATAGATATTTTTATTTTGTCCATTATTACCCAGCTAAAAACAATGCTTCAGGTACTAACATCCCATAAATGGGCCCTGTGCCCTCATTACTCTCTATCATGGGAGACTCCATGAAGTGATACTTGAAGTCCTGTAGACTTCTTGTTTTTGCTCAGAAAATAAGAGAACATTGAAGAGATCTCCTTTCACACTTACAATAAGAAAAAAAAAACTGGGCAAACTACGATTCGAAGACCAATCTTGACCCATCAGAGAACTTAAGTCAGAGGATAACACCTTACACAAAATCCAGAAAGAGGTGGGAATTTACATGGAGAAATAGAACCTTACCATTTGCTTATTGGGGGGTTATTTAAACTGGACAAAAATATTTAGCTAGAAAATTTTAACAAATGACTACAGCCTGACATGAAAGTATGAATATCACAGGGAACACAGGCACAAGGGGCTTCACACTTCTCTTCAGACTTTTCCTCCAAGAACCACATCAGGTGCTTTTTCAGAGAAGACCAGGGAGAATATTGAGGAAAATAACCTTGTGGTGCTGGCTGCAGGAAGAGACTAGCAAGCTCTACCAAAACCCATCCACACTCTTCTCTGTCTCCCTGAAAAAAGCCTTAATGTGATGAGGAAATAAAAATTGTCATCAGAGAGAGCAGGTGAAAATGACCTCCAGCTTGGGGAGAGGAAGAAGAAAAAGAAACTTAGGGAAAAAAAAAAAAAAGTTCTACATCCAAGGCGGGTCCAGGAATACATGGTGATCGTATCTCCAGGAAGGGCAGAAACATGTGATTACCATGCCTCTGAGACCCAGGTGCACAGTGCCTGCCTAAGGCTGAGGCTTACTCACAACATCAGAAAACAGTACCCCCTTCCACACACACCTTGCCCAACCACCATCACACTAACAAGCATGAAATGAAAATAATAGTGTAAACGTCGCAGAGAGCTGGAAGACACAAATTTTGAGCTGCTGCCCAAAGAGAAGACTCATCATCAAGTGAGGGGGCCTGCAGCCGAGCAAGGGCCAGACACTGAGAAAAATCCTTTGGCTAGTTAGCCCTCACCCTAAGCACAAGTTGCATGAGAAATGGGAAGCTCATGCTGAGCTGAGGCTAACCACGAGCAACAACTATCTTCAGTCCAAGCAACGCTCCTGACTAGACTGACAAAAACTCCCACACCAAAGGTCTGGCAGAAGGAAAGTCATGTTCATCTCCATGATTAAACATTTTTTACTTTAACATCTTCTGTTCTATATAACATATTGGGTTTTCAACAAAAAAATTAAAAGGCATACAAAAACAAAACAGAAGAGACAAAACAGTCATCCGAAAAAGATTTGTGACATAGACATTGGAAGTAGCAGACAGATAATTTAAACTAATTATGCTAATACAGTTAAAGGCTCTAATGAAAACAAAAGAGACTAAGCATGTCATTCCTTTCAAACTCTTTAGGTGATTGGTCACTGCACATTGTTCACAGACAGGAAAGTTTTTGGTTGCCTTTCTTTTTGTTTCCCAGTGATAAACCCTTGTGACATTTTGCTAAAATGAATAATCAGAAGAGGAAATTGGTCAACAAAGATGAAAGTGTAGCCTAGAGATAAGAAGAGATAATAGTGAAATAGATAAGACATGAAAATTAGAAAGTGGTTGTAATGAAAAAGGATGTAGATGTCCCAAAGCAAATGACACTGGCAAAACTTTCACATTAAAGGGACTCTATTTCACAACATTGAAAGTGCAAAGGATAAAATGTTAGAAGCTAATCTACGCTTAGAAAGGAGAATGACTACTCACCAAGGTGTGGAAATGCTTTCACTCTGAGTCATATGTTATACAAGAATGCAAGCATTATTCAAACTATTCTTGATAAGTTCATTTGTTTTTAGCAAAGAAGTAAAACATTTCCATTCTTAATGCTTATAATATTTTAAATGGCAATGTACTTAGCAAATATTAGTTTTGATATTTTTTCATTTTGACCAAAAATACATTTATGACCAAAAATAAGGGAGTTTTTAATATTTTGACAAAATTTTAAAGATAATAATTGTAATTTTCCCCATATGTTATTATCATTTTCTCAGTTTCAGCTTGCACATTTTTATAATCCTGCAGCTACCATGCAAAGGTAGGAATGAGTGTATATGCACTGTATGTTGCATATTGTGTGTTATAACTACATATTAATATGATCTAATAGTTTCAAAGTTTTCTGTTCACAAAAATGAAAACAAGCCAATAAAGCTCGTATTGATTACCAAATATTTATAAACATTATTTCAAAAAGCATCACCATAATATATTAGAGAGCAAAAAATTGGAAAAAATTTCAGATCATATGTTATAGGTTATTATTGTTAGTATAAAAACAAACAGAAATCAATGAAATAAATAGATCAGCTGAGTAAAATTTGAGCAAAAGCGCATGAATCAGTTAACTCATAATGGTCAATGAGCTTATAGAACCATGTTCAGTTATCAGAGACATGCATATTAAAATAACGATGAAAAGTCCTATGCAGCAGTAGTTGTCACGTCTGGGCGTAAACCAGAATCACCTATGGAGATCACTATATATATTCAGGCCACACTTCAGAGGTGATGATAAGAATAGGAACATTCATACCCTGACTGAGAAGCAAGAAATTTTCTTCTCATATCCTACTTTTGAGGAAACACTCTCAGAGTAAGAGACATGTCAAAAGCATGAGACTGGTAAAGTGATAGAACCTGAGATTTAAACCTAGGCTCCACCACCTAAAAGACTGAAATGGAGTTTTACCGTATCAAGTAGCCTTTATTTCTTTTCCTTATTTATTCATTTAATTTTTTTAAATATTCAATTACAGTTGGCATATAATATTAAATTTGTTTCAGGTGTACAACGTAGTGACTAGACATTTATATAGCTTATGAAGTGATCACCCTGATAAGTCTAATACCCATCTGACATAGTACCCCTTATATCTTTTGAATTAAGGATACCATGTCCTGGAATATCATATTCTTGATACTGCTTCTATTCCATCAAAATTATAACTAGCTCTATCTCTGAGATACTCTTTTTCTTCTCATGGACCAGGGTAGAGAGATGAATATGAACTTTACTTTTGCATAGCTAATGAGATTCACATACCAGAGAGCTCCATGCCATTAAAATATGTTAAGCATTCCCTAAAGGGTATAAAAAGGCAGAATTAAGATTGAGAGTCATCTTCCAGTATAAAGAATACAGATAAAATGTTGTGGAGATTGAAATCAGGAAGAGTTTAATAGGGAGCTGATTTTCATACAAACCTGCATAGAAATCTGTATCTTGTCCAACACTCTTATCAGGGAGGTGGCATTAATAGAGCTTCATAAGAAATTTGGATGAGAAGAGAAGAAGAAGAATCATGACATAACACAGCAATTCAGCTGCAGGGGTATTTTTTTCCTGGACCACTCCCCTGACCTCTTGCCAGTTCATACAAAGCCAATCAGTTTAGACTTAACAAGAAGTAGGTAGGCCAAAAACAGGAGCTGCATATCTCCTAGGCATGAAGATGGGAAATTACAAAATGTATGACTCATAGTTTTCTTTCTTGCAATCCATTCTACATAGTTGGATTTTGAATAAATGCCAACATATTGCCTTTTTCTACAGTTTTTCAAAAGTTAAAAAAATCTCAGAATACTGTGAACAAATTCTCTAGCCTTTCCTTTTCTCAGGCGAACTTGGGATTGCTCCTGTTGCCAATACTATTTACTTTTCAGAGTTGATTTCATGCTCTCTTTTATAGAAATTAAACAATGTCACTGAAAAATGTGTGACAAATGATCCTGGACTTAACTTTAATAGTGACTGTTAGCACACAAACCATGAACGGGCAAGGAACAAAGTCTACCCATTTGTAACGTGTGAATCAGTTAGAAAGATTTCAAGTTAAGCCTTGAGAAGTGGTTCATCCATGTTGATTGGTCCAATAAACTCTGACCAAGCTTCAGGGAAGTACTTTTATATTTTATATTTTTATTTTTAAGTCTGTTCCTCCACATTCTAGAATCTGTCTTGGATGTTAAATTACAGGGAAAATTTTCTTTTGTATTCATTCTTATGTTTAATCTTAATGGAACTGATACTGACAGATTTTTCTCCACATTATCAGTTCTCGAGGAAGACCATCGTTTTTCTATTTCAAAAATCTATGCCACTATGAAGTATTTCTGGTAAAGTTTAAAACTTCAAACTGATCAAGGCTGTAGAATTAACTACAGAAAGTACAAAAAATACTGAGTATAGAGGGGTCTGTTGAAATATACCACTATCATATAATCTTTGAAATAAAGAGTGGAGGAGATGCTACATGTCCACAGAGAGTAGTTTCTTGAACAAATAAATTGAAAAAAAAAGTAATAATGGAAGGGAAATCTATAGATTAAGAGATAATATTAACCAGTCACATCATATGGACCTTATTTGGATTTCGATTCAAAGAAACTCAAAAGAAATAAGAAACTATCAGAGAATTTTGAACACTACATTTTATGATATTAAAGGATTATTGTTTATTTCAGGTATTATAAGAGCATTGAGATTATGTTAAAAGAGTCACTATCTTTAAAACATAGTGTTGTCTACGGCCATGCTACCCTGAACAAACCCAATTCCGTCTGATCGCGGAAGCTAAGCAGAGTGGGGCCTGGCTAGTACTTGGATGGGAGACCACCTAGGAAGATCAGGTGCTCTAGGCATAAAAAATAAAAATATAAGGGATTGTAAGATGACAAGTTCCTTGCAGTCTGTGAGGTCAACCAAGGGTTGCTTTACCTAAAAAAAAAAAAAGATAGTAAAACATAGTGTTCATGGAAAAATTATAGGATATTAATGAGTTTTGAAATTGGCATTATACTCAAGGGAGTGTGAGTAAAATGTGGAATAAATGAAACAAGGTAGACGATGGGTTGGTGGTCTTTGAGGCTAGGTGATGGATAAAGGGGATTCAATGGACTGCTTTCTACATTCGTGTATATTTGAAAATTGACTTACACTTCAAATCAGCAGAAAATATCAGCTATTTGATTTATCTTTCAGTTGCTTTATTTTCAGTTTTCTTTCTCTATCTACTTGTTCAATTTTTAAATGTTTTAAAATAGTTTAAAATGTGTTTAATTGTGACTGAGCAAATAATAGCTCTGTGCTTCAGTTTTCTCAGTTGTAAAATGGAGAGAATAATACGACTTACTGAAAGTATCGCTGGGAATATTAAATGATAGAGAACATATAAATTGCTTAGAACAGTAAATGCCAGCTATTAATGTTACATTGAGTTAAATGGTCGCCTATTTAATCTTACACATCTAAATATAGATTTTTACCAATTTTGTTTGTTCTGTTTTATCTTTTTGACTGACATAATATGAAGTCATTGTTATTTACTGTAGTAAACTGATGTCTGAGAGGTGAGAGGTGATAAAAAAATCACATTTATAAAAGAATAATAAAAGGAAGGAGATAGCTGTTCTCCACTTCTTTTGAAAATGGAATGATAACTTGCACAAGGATGTTTCCCATATACAATTATTAGCTATCAGAACAAATAACAAATAACAGAAAGAAATTTTATCTGTGGAAATGAGATAGGAGGTTCAAACAAAGATAAAAATAAGGAATTGCTCAGAATAATTTCTGGAGTCACTTATAAGCGCTGTGATTTTAAGATCTGATATTGTTTATAGTAAAGTCCATGGATAGAGAATGTTCAAATCGTGACAGTTGGATATGAAATCCAGTATGAGATTAGAAGGGGAGCACGTTGTCACTACTGAAAGGGGGGAGGAGATAGACTTCTAAAGGAAACGAGAGGCTCGTTTAATAGCAAAGGATTTTGCTTATAGGATATTATTATTATTATTATTACTGGTATAAATACAAATAAGCAAATATATTCAAATCTGGCGAAAAGGGATATGATTAAACAGTCACAACAAATGAAAAACCATTTAATTCAAGGAAACTGCACAGTGGACCAAAAAGAAAACATATCTCGTGTTTTTTGATAAAAGTATAAGAATTATGATTATAAAGTAATTAATATAGTCTATTGCTAACTACAGTAAATTCATTTTAGGTTTTTTTTTTTTTTTCTATTTTGAAACTGTTTTCCCTACAGAATTCCTATACTTATCTAGGAAAATTTCCTTCTAAGTAGTGCTTCAGCTGCACCCCATACTTTTACAGAGGGCACTGCCTGAGGCATGCACACAGTCACCCTGGTGTGGCAGTGGTTTTAGCCAGGCTCTCTTTGCCTGCCTCTCTCCCTGACATCTCTGTTATGCTAGCTGTCTCTGTTAGTATCACACTCAGCTGTTATCCTCCATTAATTGCTGAATAATTGCTCTATTGTTTGTATGAATGCCCTGGACTTTAAATTGTTCCACAGTCTGATCTAATTAAATTCATGTCCCTTCGTATAGATAATCTTTGAGACCATCTTTGAGGTCTGTTCTGAGCCCAATAGGTCTCTTCTCTGATGCCTCTTTCCCTGGTTCTACCAGAATAAACTCTTAGCTAGTTTATGGTTTAGCTTGTTGCTTTCACAGAGCTGCCATCTCCTCTTAGTTACTTACCCCACAACCATCTGGATGATCAACAGTCATCCCAGGGAGGACTCCACCACCAGGATGTCCTGTTAGAACTTGTTCATTTTTAAAAACCACATGGCTATGAAATGTGTTCTGTCCTTTGTGGTCAGTGATGGCATACAACAGGCGCAGGGAAACACTCTACGCAGGTAACAGGGCACAGGGCTCTGTTCATCTTTTCCCAAGTGAATCTCCCTCTACCCGCCTACCCCCCCACCCCTGCCGTGAATGAGGGCTGAGGTGAAGAAGTGAGCCCCAGTATGCTCAGAAACCTTTTCCTGGAATAGAATTTTTGCAACTCAGAGCCAAGAAGGGTGAGGAATGCTGGTGGCTGGCCCCTCCTCAGGAGGTGCTGTGGGCCTTGTTTGCAATCTAGAGGGAGAAGGAGCCCTGAGTTCTTAGCCACAGCTGCCCAGAGTGAGACCTCCATAATGCTGAGCTGGGAGGAGGGAGAACGGGAGTGGGTCATGGCACAAATGTCACAGACTTCTGCTTTTCTTGCCAAAATTTAGTAGATTTTCCTGAATAAATGTGTCTTCTTTGGCTGTGTGCTTTTAGGGCAATTTCTAGAGATTTGAAATTGTTATTGTTTTTTAAAAATGTTTGCTATCGTTTTGCTGTGGAGAGAGTCCACAGAGTTCTTCACCCCGCTGTTCCAGAAGCTGCCGCGGTTGGTTCTCGCTTTGCTGCATCACATAGATCACGGTGCCTATGTTGGTAGTCATGTCGTCAATTATTCGAGTGTATTTTGTTTTAGTCTTAGTAATTGTTCTGCCTTGCTCATCCATTAATACAATGACCAGAATAGCCATAAAGACCTACAGTTTGTCTTATAGAAGGAACTTAATTGTAATATATAAATAAAATAACTCCCAGTGCTGAGATCCATGCTAAGCCTTTTAAATATGATATTTCAGTTAGTCCTATAACAGATTATGAAGAAGAAATTATGATCCTGATTTTACACTGAAGAGTTTTAGGTGTGAGAGATTAAATCACTTCTCAGGGTTGAGTTGAAACCAGATCTACCTGTCTCCAGAGTAGATAACTAGTCTTCTCCTTGCTGCCTGAAAAAAAAAACAAAAACCATGATTTGATTATAACCAAATAGAATATTTTTCTCTGGAGTTGTTTAGTTTAAATGATGTAAGTTAAACATAGATGTTCTCAGTAGCACTGAGACACACCGCAGAGGATAATGTGTTCATACGCGCTCTCTCTCTGTCTCTCCGTCTCTTTTTCTGTTTCTCATTCTTTCCCTTGCTGTCTCTCCGTCTCTTTTTCTGTCTCATTCTTCCTCTCACTCTCTCTCTCTCTGTGCACCACCATACCCCTCACACACTCTCTCTCCTTTGTTGATACACTGCTCGTTTGTTAGTCAAAACTAGGAAACTTTGAATAGCTAATACATTTCAACAAATGGCTATGTAACATCAACAAATTACATAATCTTGGATTCTTGTATAAGGTTTATTTAATTTCTTGGTGCCAACAATTTAAAGACTTTGACTCTGTCCAACTTTGAAGAAAATATCTTTGCTGCATTTAAGACACAGGATCTTGTTATGGGTTACTTACCTGACGGTTTAGATTGTCATAGACTTTTGCTCAGTTCACAGACTTAATACTCATCTAAAACATTATTTCAAGATCTATACAAAAATGACAACAGATGTCCAAATAAGATCCACAAAAATTATATCAAATATCAAAGGCATGTTAAACAATTGAAGTGTAATTTTGACTAAAGATTTTGAGGTCTTTTTATTTTTAAGACACCACATAAAGGCAATAATGTTCTGTGGGGTCTCCCCCTTTTTTATAAAGTCTGTAGCAATAAGCTGTTCCCCTAGAAGCCTGGAATGTCTCCCCAGAGCTCAGTTAATCTTTAAAGTTTTTCAGAAGCTAGAAGGGAAAAAATAGCAAAAGAGAGGTGCATTTGTAGGCTCTGTTCAAAAGGGAGTTTAACTAAGCGAATATTTTGTAGATATGGCAACATAGAACACCAAATCTCTATTCGCGAGGTTTTCCTTCTCAAAGACTGTTTCCTTGTTATTCAGCAAGCTCAGTGTTTCTCTGCAACAGCACAATCAGCTTCAAATAATTTTAAGAAATGTTGTATAAAGGCAATGAAAATATTTAGAGACATAATTACTTCCTTTAGAACAGTTTGAGCAGAGTGTTAAACTGTAGACCCTAGGCCAAGAAGCGATGAAACGTCGGCTGATTATTGGTGAAGAAAGGTAGAGGTAGTTCACTGAATTAATAACCAAGTTGCTTGTTAAGTTAACTTTTTCTCATTGCTAAGAAATTGTCACTGAATTGAAAACAGACTTTATGTTTGTCAAAAAAAATAAGTGATATGTATATTATGTCTTGGAAAAATCAAGAAATATAGAACAAGAGTGAAATAAAATATTAGATTAATTCCTCTTGCATAACAGAGCAAGCTAATTAAGTGACATGAAAACCAGTAAGAAACTCTGACATTAGTGACTTTCAATTAAGCAAGAAGCTGAAGTAAGTGTGATAAGACTTTGAAAACACAAACTACAGCTGACTGACTGGTCTGGCATGTATTTTTCCAAAGTCTACAATAAGAGAAAGAAAGGGTTTTACTAGAAAGAGAAAGACATCCAAAGTTCAGTTAAGAGATTATTTATGAGTGACAGCAAAGGACTTAGTGTTTAAGATATCAGTTTATACTTACATTTTTGCTTCTTTCAATCTTTCTCTAAATGACATCTTTTTTAACACATTCCTAAAGGTTATTACACATGTCCAATAAAAATATCTATGCTGCTTACTTAACAAAAAGTTTATAGAAAAAAAATCAGGAATGGAATTGTTTATTGTTATTTGTGCTTCCAATGGTTCATACTTAAGGAAAATCCCTATTGTAGGAAGATTCAGATTTAAGTTGATGCCTTCCAGAACTATAGGCCCAGTACTTAGGAGAAAAATGATCAGTATCTGTGGGGTTAGTCCTACATTTTCAAATGTGTTAAGTGACAGTGAACATCAAAATCCCTCTTCAAAGAGACCATCTTTTTTCACTATTCACTGGAAGAAAAGAAAGAGATAACAAAAGCCGCTCTTTTAAATACAGTCTCATTTCCAGAAAGGCAGTGTGTCTGAAATCACGTCAATGGCAAGTATTAAGCTCATCTGCCTGAAAAGCACAAGCACAGCTGCTTCCCTGTCAGACTTTCTGATTTTCAAAGAATGAACAGAGCTAAGATACATGTAACCCTTTTCACAACAGCTCATCAAGTGTTCAAGCCCTCTGCACAGGCCCTCTCTCCTGCTAGGCAATTAGAATGGTCTTGAGCTTTTCAAAGCAATGATACAGATCGTTTTACCTTTAAGTCCTGATTGCACAAGGCTCTAAGGTAAATGCTTCTAAAGAGGTTAAAATACAGCAATCTCTTACAAAGTCATAGTGCAGCCCAAAACCCAGCTTCCTGCAGCGAGTCACAGGGAAGAAAGCAGGGTCGGCAATTCGACAAAATGATATAGTCGATTTAATAAATATTTCTGCTGCCTTCTCCTTAGAATAGCTGGGTCTGTTTTCAGCATTGTTATCTGTTCCTTCCATATTTTATTTCATTGAGTCTTTATAATAAACCCACGAGGACGGGATTCATTGACGTCTGGGGAAAGGCATGCCAGGCTCCTCTCTGCTCCTTTTCAATCCTCTCCTCAGTCATTCCCTAAAAATGAGCTGGGATTAAGGTCAAGTTACCCGACTCCAAGAAGGAAATGCCCAGATGTAGACCAGTTAGAGTTCAGGTTCGTGCTGGACCTCAGTCCTAATGCAGAAGGATCTGTACATAGCACCAACACAGTGACAGCTAAAAATGTTCTCCTCGCCCACTCTCACTCGGTAACCAGGCCTCAGAAGGGCCGGAGCTGGCTCCATTCCAAGCTTTGGGACAAGTGGCCTTATCTCTCTTATTCCTTCTCTTTTGTCACCAGGAGGTACAGTTTGGTTTATTTATGTATGTATGTATTTTCACCATTGAAATTCTGAATTGAAATGAAATTTAGACTTTGAGGTAAATATGAATGAAATAGGTCTGACCTGATTTTATTTGAGGTCAAAAAAGAAAAGGCAGACTTTCCCCCTACGTCACCAGGTTCTGCCCTGGAATCTGGGCTCAGAACCCCAGCTGGCCCTTCACAATCTTCGAGGACTTTGTGGGCAGAGGTGATCACATTGAGGGAGGATTTGGGCTTGTGGTTCTGGTTAAATACCATGATGTTATCTTCATCACAATACTACTCACACACCCTCAACAATATTGCTGTTTTACACATGAGGAAACTCAACAGCAGGGAGTTTAAATAATTTGCCTAAGCTCATAGAGCGCTGATACACCGCAAAGGCAGGCTTGAACCCAGGGTCATCTGACTCCAAAGCCTTTACTCTTTTTTTTTTTTTTTTTAGTCTCGTTTATTGAGGTATAATTTATAAATAGTAAAATCCACACCTTTGCTCTCTTTTTTAAAAATTATTTCTTTAATTTTCCATGAGGTGAAATTCACATGACATAAAATAAACCATTTCAAAGTGAACACTTCATTGGCATTTAGTGCAGTCACAAAGATGTGCAACCAACACCTCTATCCAGTTCTCCTCCACTTTCAGTTCTATAGATTTTGGCAAACTCACACAAGAAGGAAATTCTGCAGTGTGCAGCAACATGGATGGACCTTGAGGACATTACGCTAAGTGAAATAAGTCATTCACAGAATGACACATACTGCACAATTCCATTTGTATGAAGTATCCAAGAGAGTCAAATTTGTAGAATCGAAGCACGACATAGTGATTGCCAGGGCATGTGAGGAAGGGAAAATGGGAGTTACTAATCAGTGGATATAAAGTTTCAGTCAAGCAAGGTGAATAAGCTCTAGAGATCTGCTGTACAGCGTTGTAAGGATAATGTGTTGTGCTCAAAGCCTTGACTCTTAACGATACCCTAAACTAAAACCATTTTTTAAAAGTGTCAGCCATACAGATCATGTACAAATGCCAAGCAAATGGGACAGTGGTCAGTACTAAAGGAATTAAAATGAAGCAGCTGTTGCAGTGGACAGTGAGTCTTCATTAAGGAGCTCCTGATCCATTATGAAGCCCAAACACTAAAAAGCGGGAAAAATTAAGCAGGAAACAGAAACAAGAAAGGAGAAAGCCAGCCCAGTTCAATACAGCATGCTATCGGCGGGCCATTTGTAGCTGGTCACATTTATGTCGGTGCCCAGATAAAGCTCTCAACAAAATAAACCAGCAGGTAATCAGAAGGTGACCAAAAGGTGACTAGAAGGTGGGAGACACACCTCACCTCCACTCCAAGTATCCCTTCATCCTCTCCTCCCCCACTACGGACCCCACCCTTTTGAAGAGCTCACTGTTTATTTTTGTTATTTTCTCCAACCAATAAAATTAAAACACATGGCCTGTCACGTCGAAATATACTTAAGAAAGCCCTGAAACAAAATATTAAAATTTGGAAAATTCTGACATTGTACTTGATACACCAAAATTAGCACCTCAGTTATAAGGAATGACCCCCAAATCAATATTCTCACTTCTCAGTTTGGTTAACATAGTGAGTTGTTCTTTCGGAATATTTGATTTTTAAATTAAAGTGTTATTAAACCAAATGAGGAAGATCTAAATGATGTGAATTGTGCCCAAGTTATAAAGCCATATATGAATATGAAGTTATATAGTAGAAAATAATGTATTTTTATATTTGGTATAAATTTCCTGGAATTCTTTAAATAGTATTATCTTAAGATCATGGTAATATAACTTTTTTATTTTTATGTAAATATGTAGTCTGAAATAGCCTCTGGCAGGCATTTGTCTGACATTTATAAAGCTTTTTTGTTTACTATTTCTTTGTTATGTTTCTCACATAGTCTAAGTTATCTTTGTTTTTTAAGCACTAAATATCATTAGAAAATAACTTCAAAGACAGAGATTCTTATCTGAGAATGGAGAAGAAAATACTTCAATTATACCTTCAGAGCTGGAGGTTTTTTCTATGAAGAATTTATTGGCCAACATTTTTAATAAAAAAAAAAAGTTTCTATAAGAGCCAATTTGCTACTTTAGAGAATTTCCCATAGTGCTTCATGCGCACATACAAAATTGTTCTTCTTCAGGATATCTTCTTTGTTTTAGTGAAGTAAAACCTGGTGATGATGATGGAGATAACAATAAGAAGAAAAAGAAAGTATATTTCAGAAACAATTGAATGTGCTTCAGCTTTTGGTTTGCCATTGGGTTTTAGATGTATATGTGTCTTTGTGGTAGGCAGAGAGTTCTCAACTCAGAATACAGCTGTTGTATGACTATTCTATTTAAGAAAAGTTTGGATTTCTCATTTTACCTCCTCTAAGGCTGTACAGTATTCCCTCTTTATCCGTGGTTTCACTTTCCACAATTTCAGTTACCTGGGGTCAACTTCAGTCCAGAAATATTAAATGGAAAATTCCAGAAATAAACAATTTATATGTTTTAAATTGTGTGCCATTCTGAGTGGCATGAAATCGTATGCTATTCTTCTTTGTTCCGCCTGGGATGTCAATCATCCCTTTGTCCAGCATCTTCATGCTGTATTCGCTCTCCACCGATTAGTCACTTAGTAGCTGTGTTATCAGATCTATGTCTCAGTATCACAGTGCTTGTTCAGGTAACCCTTATTTTACTTACTAATGGCCCAAAGCACTAGTGATGCTGGCAATTCGAACATGCCAAAGAGAAGCTGTAAAGTGTATATATATATATATATATATAGGAAAAAGCAGTATATACAGGGTTTGGTACTACCTGTGGTTTTGGGCATCCACTAGGGTCTTAAAACATGTCCCCTGTGGATAAGGAGGAACTAATGTATTTGACATGTTCATAACGGTTAGTAGGGAGAGAATGAAGAGAGTACATACATTTTTAAGCTGGTGAGTTTGAATTTCTTTTTAAGAACAGGACACTTCTTTTTTCAGATAAAGCCTCCAAATAGCTGAATTATATACTAAACCTATGAAAAAGAATCTGTTTTGAGTAAAACGGTGCTGAGGTCCAGATTTTTGCTCACTTAGAGTCTCAATGGAACTGTACATGAAGCAACTTGTAGAACTCTAAGGCTTGCCCGGAAGCAGTTTGAAAATCTGCTTTCGATTACATATCAGCTTATGGGAAAGTGGAAGATTTCAAAAATGTCTTCTTAAAGTGGACGAAGTAAAAAGGAAAAATATTCAAGACAGGAAATAAGCACAATCTGGTTGTCTTTAAAAAGGCACATATTGAAAATCTATTTGTAATTCATTGTATCAGATGATGTTAAAATGATATGTAGGTCCCTAACCCAGTCCTTTTAATACTCAAACGTTAATTGAAACAATAATGTGGCTGATGTGAATCTATTAAGACCCTTAAGACCTTCTGAGACTTTAAGACTACACTACTGATCCCATGTCTTAGTTTTATGATCCTCCTGGTTCACGATGAACCTCAGATCTTTTGGTCTTTGTGTTAAGAAACTCTCTTTGACATTACCAGCTAAAAATGTAACCTGGTAGAGAATACAAAGAGAATTAAGGTTGAACAATTATGTATTCTTGATTTGGAAAGACAGTGTTAATTTAAGATGGTTGTTCCTGTGATCAGACCACTTGCCCCAATTTTTGGTTCAGAAAATACTCAGAAAAATATTATAGTTAAATAAAATATTTGGTTCAGAAAAAATAGAGTTTTCGTGTGTGTGTGTGTGTGTGTGTGTTTGTGTGTGTGTGTGTATTTAGAGTTTTTATTTGATGGACATGTATGTTGATATGTTTACAAATGAAATATTCGTAACTTTATTTAATTCAGTTTATGAAACAAAACAAATATACAGGGGAACTAAAAAGGAAGATTGAGTAAATAACGTATGTAAAATGTACTTTACAAAGGAGTATATTGTTTTAATAGTTTACGGGGGGTTTTGAAAAATTAATCCCACTGATAATACTAATTTCTTAAAGATTAAATTAAAAATTATTTTTTGAGTATAAACACAATGCAGTAGAAATTAATAATAATAGAAATAATGTAAAACTCTCTTAATGCCTGGGTCAAGAAAAAATAAAACTATGAAATATAGCACATTAAATTACAGTATATAATATGTTGTTGAATTAACATCTTTAATAAAAGAAAGACTAACTTAGCTCATTAGTTTAGAAGAACAGTAATGTCACAGTATTTATAATAAATAACATCCTGTTTACAAAGTATGGATTTAAAAATTTTTTAATTCAAATTTGGATTGGATAAGAACTTATAAAATTAATAGGGGATTAAAGAGGATTTAGAGAAAAGGAGTGTCTTTGAGATATGTGTTTGGAAAAATACTTTGTCCTCTTAATTTTATTTGGCTAGGGAAAATTTTCCTCTGCCACCGAATTAAAATTTGGCAGTCCTGTCACTTTGCTTTTCACTCTCGGGTAATTCAAGAACTACACAAATGCAGTGTCTAATAAGGAAGAGCCAGTAGGATTGAAAGAGGATGTGGTTGCCTTTTTTCTTTCTTTTTTGATTATCTCTTTTACCACTTGCCAGGGTAATGGTGGAATTAGAGGTTCAGTTAGAAGTTCACATCTCACTGATACGGTTGTAAAATATCTTCCCATTCTCTGGAATGGCAGATATATTAAGCTTTTTTTGTTTGTTTGTTTTCATGCACATTTCCTTACCAGACTCTTCGGATTGCAACTCCTCTGAAACGATACATTCTATTTCTTCAGAAGTTACACCTCTTTAGTCCATGGCTTTTCAGCAGTCCACTAGTTATCTTCCAATGGTTCTATTGGACAAGGGCTAAGTGACTCGAGCCCAGCTGTATATATTACCATGGTTCCCACATCTAGTCCCCAGGATTCTCACTATTCTGTTAAACTAGGGAGTTTCTTCCCAGACACAGAATCTCTGCTACTTTAGTCCTCTCTGACAAGTCTTTTATCTGATTAGTTCTCAGGTCTTTCAGACAGCTGTCCAATATGCTCTCCACATTCCTTGGGAAAATAACAGTTTCTGACTGGCTTCAGTCAATTAGAGGGAAGGCAGTCACACAGCGCTCACTCTTGGGATGGGTTTGACTCATAGTACAACTTGTTTGAAAGCAAATTTTTATCACAAAATCCACTCTCTGCCAAATCATTCTTGTCATAAATTAATTTTGAAAGTAGTTTTTGATATTTTTTATGAAAATTTTTACATGTTAGTCAGATGCTGGAGTTTTGATTCAAATCTAGGCATTCTGGCTTAAGAGCCGAGGACTCTAACCACAAATCTATACTATAAGTAATTATGAAATGCTTCCTAATAACATTTCCCCCTTTATGTTATATGCGTATGTGTATAGGTGTGTGTCTTATATCTTCATTTAGACTTCATGCATCTAGAAAGTGGAGATTATGTTGTCAGTCAGTATTATTTTTATATCTCCATAGGAAAAAATCTTATACAGAAATGGTGTTCAGGTACTTTCAGTTAGTGTGGTTGCCATGACATGACAAAGCTACTTTATTCTCTCTCCTACAAATACTTAGAAATTCAGGATAAAATAATATAAAATTTATTTTAAATGAATACACATGTTCAAAATTTTGAATGGAAAAGTATCAGTTTATTGAAATAGAGAGAGAAAAGAAAATCACAGAACAGAGAGAACTTAGGTGAAAATACTCAATAAAGCATCAAAAGTATAAAAGCCTTGATATTTAGTAACAGGCTTCAACACCTTTTATTTTTAAAAAAAGGGCATTTGGCCCAGAAGCATAGATGAACCTGGTCAATTACCATAAATCCAGAATTAATGGAAGGCTGCCTTGTTCTAGAAATGCAAATTAGACGAGACCTATCTACCAGCTAAAGGGAAGTTTTCAATGGACTAGAGTCATAGTTGGGTAGAAAGTCACCCACAAAAATGTAAATCCTTAAAGAATTAAAGGAGAACATTAACTTCTGATCAACATAACTAAAATCTTATTTTAGACACATGTTAGTGAAATCCTATAACATGAAATGAAACATTAAAAGTAAAGAGAAGAAAAAGGAATTACTTTTAGTCTGATGATATCATTCTATCAGATCCTTATCTTTGAATTCTAAGAGGAAATGACTTTCAGCCTAGGCTTCCTTACCCAGCTAAACTATCATACAATATTTAGAGTGAAATAAAGATAATTCTGAACAGCCCAAAACTGAGAGTCCAGTATTCTCACACTTTTGCTAAAGGATAACTAAATGATATAATTAAACAAAAATTGAACGGAAAAGAAAGAAAGGAGTTCAAGAAGCAAAATTGAGTGAAAAAAATAACTTTTAAAATATTTTTGATTCTATGATTTTGATACTATGTACATATTTATAAAATAATTTTATTTTTTAAATTTATGTAAATGTCATACTGTCTTATCAACATAAAATTTGTTTCTTTTCACTCAGCATTCGTTTTTAATGAGTTTATTTCTGGAAAGCAAGAAAAGAATAATAGAGAACATAAAGCATATTAAATCAATGGATAATATTTTTCTTATAATTAAAAATACCTGGAGCAAAAATGACTAAATTTTAAAACTTATTGAAATCTGAGTGGTAGGTATACAAGTATTGTTATGTTTTTGGTAACTTTAACTTATTCATTTTAAAATAAAAATATGTAAATGAGCTACACATCCAAAGAGTAGAGTAGGGAAAGGGAAAAATGATAAGTCTGCAATGGAGAAACCTGACAAACACAATGTGGTCAAAGTGATGAAGTTTAACAACATCAGTGATGCCTTGTGGATATTGTGCTCCCCCTGCTTTGATGTGACAAGATCACATGTATCATATTTTCTTTAAAAACCCATAACTTCAATTTAATCATGAGAAAAAAAAAAACATTGTATTAAACCTGGATTAGGGACATTATGCGGGGTACATGACCAGGACTCAAGGTTGCCCAAATCATGAGAAACAATTATAGACTAGAAACTGTCATAGACCAGAGATTGGAGAGATATGACAACTAAAACCAATATGGTACCTTAGATTTGATCATAGGACACGAAGAGAATGTTCATGGAAAACTGATAAAATTCATATAGTCTAGAGTTTACTTAATGTACCAGTGTCGGTTTCTTACTTTTGACAAATGTAACAAAATAATTTAAAGTGTTAACAATGAGGGAACAGAAGTATACAGGAATGCTCCAAATTATGTTTGCAACTATCCTGTAAATCTGAAATTATTCTAAAAAAGTTCGTTAAAAAAAGAGTTAAAAATAAATCATTTTTAACTTAGTAAGCAATATACATAATTGTAAATTGAATAGACAATATTTTATATCTGAAGCACACGTGATAGTGAGGAAAAAAAGAAACGTGCTGTCCCGTTTTGCCTGAGAACATGTTAGCTGGTTAGCCTGAAATATTTAAATAATTAATCCTCAGAAAACTGTAGTCACTTTGATCTTTAACAGATATTCCATGATTTTGCTTCATGTGGAATATATTGTAAGCTTGAATTCAGTTAGGAAATTACTTTCTCTTCCAACAAGTTAGAGGATATTAAACTATTTCCATTGGCACTGTGTTGGACAGATCCCAGAGAATATTCAGACAAGTAAAGGCCCATGAATGCTGATCATAGAGCAGAACACCAGCACAGTACATCAACAGATGCCTTTTCTAGATTAAAGTAGGAGCTAGTATTTCACAGAGAATGTTGAGAAAGAACAATCTCGTTAGCAGTCTTGTAGAAAACTGTATTTAAAACCTAAACTGTGAATAACTGTTGACACAGAGACTAAGAATTCTGGTAAAATTCATACAGGGTGGAGTTTACTTAATAATAATGCACCAGTGTCAGGAAATGCTAACTCAACACAAACTGGCCAGGCTTATAGCTGCATGGGGGCACTAAGGGGAAAATTTGCAAAGCCTGGTGACAAAGCAGAAGAGAACAGAGAATATTAAATTAGTAATCCTAGTCTAAGGTTTTCACCAGTTTCTTAGAAAAAATTAGATTCAAAACGAGGACCTAAACTTGAGTCTATGTATAAATATTTGTGTTTAAGATTACTGAGATAAGCTTTACATTATTCTCATTTAGTTGTCTCTTTAAAATTCTTGGTTGAATAATGTCTTCAAGTATAATTATTGATAGATATACATATTTTTTCCATTGACATTCCCGGCACCTAGAACAGTCCATGGTACAAAATAGCTGCTAAGTAAATATTTGCTGAATAACTAAATGAATGGCACCCTTTTAGGTGCTGACAGTCACTGATGTCTCTCAGTGGGGGCAGGGAGTCTCAGGGTCAGTGGGCAAGGAAAGTGTGTCCCCTGGCCAATTATTGTTAGTCAAACCCCTGATTGGTCCCCCTTGCCGGTGCTACCAGTCTGTCTTGGTGTTGTCAGCAGAGCTCCCGTTCCATCTGAGGAAGCTCCTGTTCCATCTAAGTGACCTACCTAGGCCACTGTTTTAGCTCGAGTTGCTATAGCGAAATACGATAGACTGAGTGGCTTAAGCAGTGAACATTTATTTTCCCACAGTTCTGGAGGCCACAAGTCTGAGATCAGGGTGCCGGCATGGGTGGGTGCTGGTGTGAGCCCTCTTATGATGGCTGCCCTCTCACTGTGTGCTCTCATGTCCTTTCCTCCATGCAGGCACATGGAGAGAGAGATCAAGATCCCTCTTTCCTCCTCTCTGGGGTGCTAATCCCATCATGAGGGGCCTGCCCTCTAATTATCTCCCAAAGGTCTCAGTTCCAAATACTATCACATTGGGAATTAGGGCTTCACATATGAATTTGGAGTGGGGGAACGCAGACATTCAGTCCGTAATGGTCACCTTCTATTGCCAGCTGGGGGTTCCTGGAGACCCAGGGTTTGGACCACCTGCCACGGCTGGGTGAGAGATCCTAAGAAGCCCTTGGTACTATCGTGTTCCTCAGTCCTGGGGTCTTCAACCAGTCTGCATCACTCTTTCCATTTTTCACGGTTCTCCTTCGTTGCCTCTTGTATTTTTTTCAGGTTGTTTTTGTTGTACTTAGTGAGGTAGAGTAGGGAAAAATGAGTCTCTGCTATCTTGTTCCCACCAGAAATTGCATTTAATTTTGAAGTCCAGCTAAATCTCACTTCCTTATTTTCATGAGCATCCCACAAATATCTGAGAACTTCAAGTCTTTACTTTCCTGTTGTGATCCAGGTCGTTCCCAAACCAGCTACCCTCTTCAAGAATCTCTCAGCTGAATATTATCTGATTATGAAACTTCTTGATCAGGTCTGCTTTTAAGCTATTTGATTACTGTGAGAGTGGATTCACTATATTGAAGAATGAAAAGTGGAAAATTGTTCTTAAAAGTCAATTTTGGTCATTTTTTTCTTACGCATAGGCATAGAAATTGAGTTGCCTTATTGTGGTATTTTCCCTGTCTCTCGTTGGCATGACTGAGTCTCTTAATTTTGATTTCTTTTCATTTTATTCAGTGAATTAAGTCATCATTCGTGTATATATGAAAATGTTTTAACCGAGCTTATTATGCTTGAAAAGGAGTGACAATAACTATTTTGACTTATTACTTTCTGTTTGGTTAGGATAATCAAACATTCAGCAAGGAAGGATAAAAGCATCGTAGGTGGTATAAATGAGCATGAAAAAGAGCTTCCAAAAATCTCTTCCAAATAGAGAACACTTCCCACTCCCTCCCCTCCCTAATTCCCACTCCACCCACATCCTTTCCCTACTTTTAGACTGTTCTTAAACCAGGAAGTAAAAGTTGTGAGTGGGAAGGGTTGGGAGTGTGTATGTGTAACCAACAAGGGAATTTATTCTCTTGATGAATCATAATGATTGTACTATAATCACATGTTCTCACATACAGTCCTGAATTCCTGTGCCAGCGTTCAGCTAGCTGCCTTTGCAACCAGGCAAGCTGGCTCCTGTTTTCTTCTCCAGCTTTGCAAGCAAATGGTATAACCAGAAAATTAGAGCTATAAGGAACCTTGAGACCATCAAATTCCCGCCTCTTATTTATAGGAGATAACTTGAGGATCTAGTACATGATAAGAATCATTCAAATTCACATACTTGGGAGAGATGGAGGTGGGTTGAGAACCTGTGGCTTTCAGGCCAGCACTGTTTTGATGATACTGGGTTGTCTCATTCTAGTCGTGGCCACTAGGACGGTTATGCTTTAATACGTAATATTTGGCATATAAGAGGCTATCTCCCTGCTACTTAGAACTATAATAATGTCAGAAAAACAAACACAAATTGTAGTGACAATTTATAACTTGAAATGTACACTTAATACTTATGATTCTTGCAACTAGTACTTTTTGTGTTACTGCATGTATCTCATCTTTTATCTTTTCTTTCCTTTGCTTATGAGAGAATAGAGGCATTATGAAGGTTATGGGGATATTTTTGTCTTAATATTAAAACTCTTCTCATTAGAATGGGACAGAGTGCCTTACAGCTGAAGCCCAGGTACATGTGGGAAGAGAAGAGTCCAATGGTCAGGCCAGAGAGCAGGTTCTCATTTTCTTTCCTATGCCCAGCTTGAATAGAGGACGTAGCACGTAGGAAATATTTAGTAAATACTTATTTTAATAAATCCTCGAATGAACATTTCCTACAATCAAGACATGTTTCATTCCAGGCTTTATGTATTGGAACAAGGCAATCGACACAGATGTTATTAGAGGGATCATAAAAAATTGGAAACTGGTTGCAAAGTCTGTTAGATTAACTGTAGATAAGAGGAGAATCAGAAACTGATAGCTGATGAAGTGGGAATCCCACCTCTCAAAACCTGATTGGTGCCCAAGTAATGCACGCCATTGTTAATGGATCAATTATTTGGGAAAAATGTATTTCCTATACAGCTAGGGTGAAGTAAAAAATGGACAAGACTAAACAGTTCTCCTTTTCTGTATGGACCTGGACATAATCCTGTCTGGATGAATAAAGAGTGATCACAGTCAAGCGTAGATAAGTTTATGTCAGATTAGGTAAGATTTGATTTCTGGCCATCTGTGTGTCTGCAGACTGAATGCAGCGGTGAGTCTGTATAAGAGTGTTACAAATGAGCAAGTTCCGATAAAGGGAATTTTCTCAAGGGGACAATGAAGAGCTAGGGAAATAGAAATAAATTAATGTTAAGTCCTGTCTGATCATAAAACTAGGGAGGAGTTTGGCAAGCTGTTGAAAAAGTCAATTGAAAAGAGAAAATTCAATAAGACAGTAACTAGTATATTCAAATACCTGAAAGACGATCATGTGGCAATGAGAATTAGACATATTGAGAATGGCACCGAAGGGCAGAACTGGGACTGGCAGGGAAGGATTAAGGAGAAATGTTTCTGCGAACATGAACGAAAAGTTTCCAATAGCTAAAACTGTTCAAATTTATAATGGCTTGTTTTAGGAACTAGTTTAGTCTTATCGCAGGTAGTGTTCAGATATAGGCTTAATCACCACCTAACAAAACCATCATGAGGGGACTTCAGGAACATAATAGATTCATAACTACAAGGTCCTTCATGAACTCCTGTGCACCAAAATTCAGCATGCTCTGATTTTGTGATTTTTCTAAAACCACTCTTTGACTAGTGAACATTAGGAATAGAACGAGAACCTGGCTGGCCATTTTGACTTCCGTTCCGGAAACAGCAATTCAGTACCTTTTGGAATTCTGTATGTATTTTGATGCCAGTGTTCTATATCAACTTGGCTCTCTTAACATCTCAGATTCAGTGAATCAATCTGTATTTTCTCAAGCTACACCAAAGTGCTTGCTTTCATATAAACACCCACACAATCATATCTATGTACTTATTGTTCAAAATGGAAAACAAAAATAGAATCCTCTCTAATGGGTATAACAACCACCTGTTATATCAGTAGGGTTCTTGGTAGGAGACAAAATTCATCCCAGATTATTCCAATTAAGACACTTTAACGAAAAGACTACTCATGAAATTGTAGGCAGTTGGTAAGGTAACCGATAAAATTCTGAGACTGGCCGTAGCCAGAAGCTATTATTGCTACTAAGGTTGGAGAGAACATAAGGGAACCAGTACTGCAAGAGCCAGTGACCAGAGCTGGAACAGTGGCAGGGGAGCTGCCCAGCCGGACCTGTACCCGTGGCGGGTGACAGCCACTGCTTGGCTGGAGCTGGGAAGGAAGAGACTTGCAGCCCTCTCCTCCCACCATGTGATCTTTCAATGCCATTTTGTGGCCACTTCCTACTAGAAGTTGGCCAGCAAAGGGACCCCAGCTAGTGCATGATAGAGAATGAATGTGGACGGTCAAATGGAGAGCATTTAGCAAACCTACAATGGACATTGTTTGAAGTGCAGTCCTTAGTTATAATATATATTGCTAGATATTGGTTATATGTTTGCTTTATACTCGTTCTAATTTTCTATTTTTATTTTAAAATTTATTTTTGTAATTGTTGCTTTCATAAGGTCTTCAAATACAGGTTTTAGATTGTGACTTATTTTATATCAAAAAGACTACTCATTTCATAGAGGCTTAAAGTTTACTTTACTTTTCATTTCTCCTACATTGTCTTCCTCTTTTTTTTTCAAAATGAGATTTTATTTCCCAGTTTTACTTCTTATATATGTTGCTCAATGCTGCAAAATCTGGTGACATTTTATTTATCAATAGCTTGTATTGTTTATATTACTAACTTAATGATCGACAAATATGACTACTGAACAAATGACATAAAGCAACAATAGACAGTAGCTGCAATCTGTAATGTCAGATGTTTTAATCAGTAGTCATTGCTAGAACATTGTATAGGTGTTAATGGTCATAAGCAAGCCATAGTCATTTCAAGAACCGAACTTTTCTTTGAAAATATATCAAAAGTTACCTCTTAAACCTTTGATGGTTACTTTTGCAAAACTGCATATTTGAAAGAAGCATAAATACATATTCACATCTTTTGAAGTTTCTCTGACACTGATTTCTACAGATGCTTTATGTTTTCACCTACAAATGTCTTTGGTTTTTTCTCTACTTCCCTTTATTTATTTACTGCCCGTCCCATTTCTCTCTCCTGTCTTCAGCCCCATATCTATCACCTAAACAACATTGTATAGTATTTAGACTTACAGGGCTTCTACAACATCTAAATTATTTTAAAATAAGATAGTTATTGCAGATTTAAGAATGGAAAGTAGAATTTGCAGAGAGAAATAAAGGAAGGTCACATATTTATAGACTCCCTCAAAAATTTCAACACATTAAAGGTTAAGAGATGGATTGCTCAAACTTTATTTTGTTCCAAATTACACAGGCCTAAATCTGGCAAGAACACACATTGAATTACATTTAAAAAACAATACTTCTTTAATGCTTCAAAGAGACAGGTTTGGATTAATTGTTTGGGAGAAGAAATGATACATAGATGTAGCTATAGATCTAGATCTCTAAGCACAACAAAAACTAAAATGATTTAATGTCACTTGGCAAGAGTTGGAGAAAGAGAGAATTTAGGAAATTTTTGTGTTCGTATGTTACCATCATTTTCCTTTTCAGCAGTTGATATCACTGCATGTAAACCCAGGGTATCCACAACATGTAAGTAATGTTAGAACTCACAGTAAAGGCACTAGGAGATGTAGCAGGAAAGATCCCTTTTCTGAAAAGTCACCATATAAATGCCTTGAGGAAGGAACCAAGAAATGATGGTCCTGATTTTAAGATATCTAAGGTTCTATCGATGGACGTTATAGCTGACATGCTGCTGCTTTGATCGTAAAGCATTTGGAACTAATTTCTGTTACTTATCATGAAAGTCGTTACAGTTCTCTGAAATTTTATGGCCGCTGCAGAAGAAGGTTGTATAAAGTTAGAGTTGGAGTTAGAGAAGGCTTATGTGGGCTACTACTGGCTTCCATTGCATTTGCAATTCTTCTCTAAGTTATTTGTTCTACTGAAAATAAAATAAACAAACCATGAACCACTTCCTCATTTCAAGGCAGAAAGAAGCTTTTCCTTAGAGAACATATAAGTAGACCACTAAATCTTTGCTCATTAGTACTAGACCTTGACGCCCTGGAAATTTAACACTCTTGCACAAAGTTGTTCTGTGATGAGAAAGACAATATTTTATCTGTCTTAAGATTGATATTTTAAATTTTCACCCCTAAGAAATTAGGTTACAACTTATAGTTGAAGGTATTTAAAAATAACTGTAGGTCAGGCATTGATGTAGTTGTCATTTCTTCACATGTTCAAACTTTGTTATCTTTCCTGCTGACATGACTGGACAACTATCTAGTCAACATAACAGTCAATAAAGTGATTGTGGCCCATTCGAGGACAGAATCTATGTCTTGTTTGTTATATGAAATCATCTATAGATACCCTTGGGTAAGATTTTTTTAAAAAGAACCAATATAAAAATGTACAAGTGGAGCCACAGCTTGGTAGAAAATTCCATAACAGTATGGGATACTGTTAAGAAATATTGCATCATCAAACATCTGGGTAGCGCATAAGTTGCTATTGCATGGAAAAATAAAGATATTGATACTGAAGCCATGAGGAAGAAAGTAGAATTTTTCTTGTCTTTCTACCATAAACAGCTAAAAATCTGGACTACTTCAGATATTGGACAACTGGCAATACAGGAGAGGAGAACCAATGAGAACCAACCTATACTGAACCAGATTTCCGTGTGGAGCCACTGGTTTATTTTGGTGGTGCAGAGACGGGGAACCCAAGCAAAGCACTAGGTATTGACTGAGCTGAAAAAATGAAGATCTGATTTCAGGAAAATAAGTCAGAATTTTCAAAGCTGATTACTACAAAATAGGCAGCTAGGCAGAAAAACATTTAAAAAATCCACACAGGTCTTCTCAAGTCTGTTCCTAAATAAGAAGCTCTCATGCCTAGGGTAACAGTCCATGAAGCCAGACAGAGAATGTCAGAGAAGCTGAAAGCTTAACAATTCCCAAAGCTCACCCAGAGCTGGGACATATTTAAGTTTATTCAGAGTAGAAAATCTCCCTGGAACACAAGGGTATTTAATAGTAATCTCAGGTAAAGCTTTAGAAGTATGGCTAAAATAGTTCTGGGTTTAAAGCTCCTAGAGAACTTTCTAAACAAACCTGGAAAATGTCAAGCTAATTTGTAAGTAACATAATTGCTAGCCAAAACAAAATTCCATACACTTTAAAGAAAACAATAAAATCCAGACATCAGCAGTATAACATCTACAAGCTACACATCAAATAAAAAATCACCCAACACATAAATAAACAGGAAAATGTGACCTAAAGCTGGGAGAAAATTCAGTCAATATAATAGACACACAAAGGAGAGAAATAAAGCAGTTAGCAGAGGTAAACTTTAAAATATTATAAAAATATGATTAAGAATTAGAGGAAAACATGAACATAACAAGAAGAGAAATAATAAATAGAAAAAAAAAAAGAGGCAAGTACTACTTCTGGTGATCAAAAGTAGAGATTCAAAGTAAAAAATTCACCGGATGAGCTTAATAGCAGATTAGACACTGCAGAAAAAACATCAATAAGCTCAAAGAGACAGCAGTAGAACTACCAAAATGAAGCAGTGAAAGAAAAAAACAAAAACCAAAAAACAGTGACTCAGTTATCTGTGCAAAAATATCAGTTAGTCTAGCAAATGAATTGGAATTGGGAGGATGATGGAAAAATATTTGAAGAATTAATGGCTAAAACTTTTCAAATTTGATAGAAAGTCTAAACACACAAATCCAAGAACTTCAAAGAAACAATATTCAAGTAGAATATCCAAATATTCAAACAGAATAAGCACAGAATACACTGTGGTAAACAGTCCTAGTAAGATTTCAAATATATCTTACTATATATATCTTACTATATACAAATATATAGTACAGTTGCTGAAAATCAGCGATGAAGACAAAACTATTAAAGACTGCCAGAGAAAAAAGGAAACAGAATCAGTACAAACTTCCTGTCATACATGCCACAAAACAATAGAATTACTTCGTTAAAGCGACAAAAGAAAAAAACTCCTAACTGAAAATTCTATGTCCAGGGAAAATATCCTTCAAAAATAAAGACAAATACTTTATCAGACAGATAAAATCTAACAGAATTTGTAGCTGGCAGACATCATGGCCCACTTATTAAAAAAGTCCAAAAATGTGAAAACACTTCAGGTTTTTATTGGTTTGTTTTGTTTTGTCTTTTTGTTTTAAGAAAGAGAATGTAGATCCCAGAAATGACATGAAAACTTATTGTTCGTTACTGAAAAAAAAAAAAAGTTTTAGAATGGATTTTAGCCAAATAGCCTATAGCACTTAGAAGAGAAAGTGGCATCAGCGCCAGCTAGTATAAACTTAGAAAGAATGAAGACATGGCTAACTCACCTCATTATTTCCCCCTATTAGTTTACTTGAGAGGCAGAATTAGAGTATGTGGCAAGCACAGCATATCTCAATTTCTAAACTCACCTTAACAAATTCCCTCATGACCCCCTCTGGGTAAAATGCAAAGATTTATATATGATGACAATACACTTAAGTGTTGTCTTAGCTGATTGAGGATTATAATCTAAAAGTTTGATAACAGAAGAGGAAAAAAATTAACAATGAAACTGGGTTTTTTGATGAGTTTTTAATTATTGAGAAAAAACAGTCCTAGTAAGATATCAAATATTCTTTTATAATAGAAAAACATTTTGTGACTAATTAAAATATATATTTATACAGAATAAAATTATGGGAAAAGCATTGATTAGAGAGTAAAGTGTACAATCTCTGTTCTTCAGTCACTTATGAATATCTTTATGTCACTATATTTTCCTGTGCTTTTACAACTTTGTATTTTGAAAAAACATACAGTTTTTGAACTTAAAAATTTCTAGAACCTTTGTAGTTTCAGTAGTCTCTTTTTCTATATTTCCGTAAATAGTCACAGATCTATTTTGTTCATTCAGGTACTCTAAAGTGGAGAGGTAAGACCACAGATAAACCCAGACACTGCGACGTCACAGTAATATAACTCCAGATACTTTGTTTAAATTTGAAACTCAGTTTAACATTTTATAATAACTTATTTTTGCAAGGTTTTTCTGAAGTGGTTAAAAAAAACCTTTTATAAACTCTAGGTAAAGGCAAATCCTTTAATTAAACATTGCTGCATCTGCCTAAGTACACTAACTGGATGGAAAATTAGAAGGCTTTCAAATATTTAAGAGGGAGAAATATAAATTGGTAAGAGAATATTATTAGAGAAGACAGGATGCATAAAGAATAGTCAAACAGAGATTAATTATTTCTTTCCTCCCCCAAAATAATAGACATATTACTGACTATGTAGAAGTTCAAAGCTTGAGTGCTGCTCAATCTTTAGCTTTCACTTCTCTTTCTTCAAGAACTTCTTTCATTGATTTATGGGATATTTAGCATTGAAATATAAAAGGTGGAAGGTCTGATGATACACACACACACAGACACACACACACATGCATACACGTGAGTACTGATATTTCCCAAAGAGGCCTATATGCCTGAGTATGTGGCCAAGAAGTGAAACCAAGCAGAATAAGAGTATTCGAATGCAGACTTCTAAAGAATGTGATGGTTAAATTGCTTCGAATAAGGACATATCAAGAAAAATATTTAAAGGATATAAATACCTTTATTAGTCTCTGTATATTACTGGATATTGAACAGCAGTTTTATTAAACAAGCCAATTTTTATAATCATATTCTTTTTCATCCTTAATATTATGTAGACACATACTTTTAAAAATATTCTACAGATAAAAAACTTACCCTGGAAATTATCTTGATTGAGCACTTACATCTAAATATGTAACATTTTTTCTTGTTACTAGATTTCACCTAGGACTCGAACGTCACCTCAAAGTAATAACGTTTCAGTCTCTAACTGATCATTTATGCATAAGAAACAGAAAGAATCATAAGTTTGATGACTTGGAATGGAAAACTAAGATTGCGCCTTTAAGAGAGAACTTTTTGAATCTATTACAAGGCCCCAGGAGAAACAGTAACACTCAGAAGTCTGGCTGTGGAGGAAGAAGTAGGAATATTAACTACCATAGTTCAATTACTGTCTATATGCTGCTGATGCTTAAATATTTATCTCTAATCCAGATTTCTCCCCTGAGATGCAAACCTGCATGCCTCATTGCCTGTTGACATTTCTACTCAGATGCTTCAACTTTGCAAAAACTGAATTGTTTCCTCTCTGAAACGTTCTCTTCCTCTCGTGTTCTCTATCTCTATGAAAGTCCTCAAAGACATAATGGGACTGAAATGGGGTGGACAGTGCTGGGGCAGGTTGTGTTTGGGTTGAGATGGGAAATAATGTGACCTTATATGGTGGTCATCGTTTTTTCCATGAAACAGCACTTGTCCTTTTCAGAAATTTTACACCTGTAGAAAAAAATGCTGTGAAATGTTTCAAGATGTTTATAGCTAATTTTATGTATGATCAAGTATACACTTATCACAATCTAAAAGTTATAAGTATTTCCTCTATTCTGGGATTCCCGATGCAATGTGACAATACTTGGATGTATATTGTAATAAGATACAGAATTTAAAGAGGTTCCATGGAGGCATGGGCTGCCACATCCCTTGATTCTGTGCTTCAGATGGCACCACCACCTGCTAGATGCGCCAAGACAGAAACCTGTGTGTGGTCCTGAATCTCTCCCCCTCCCTCCCGCCTCATAATCAGTCATCAACTATACCATTCGACTATACCACTCAGTACTGAAAGGAGTCTGGGGTGGGATTTCGTTCACTGAAACTCACTCTTCTCTTTCTGCTACTCCACATCTCTCAGTCATGTGAGCGGAAACAAAAGAATGGGAAGCCAAGTGGAAAACGAGGTATCACATGGCGGTTATTGGTGATGTTCACCAAGTATTTATGGCTTTTCATCTGTCTGGCGTATGGTTGGATTGCGCCTCCACACCATATTTTGACATTAAGTCTTTCTTTGGCAATGAAATGTAAGGAGAAATGACATGTATCCCTTCCCAGTGGATACTTTAAAAGCCAGTGAGGGACTCATCACTTCTCTCTCACTCCTGCATGCTGACATAAAGCTTTAGTACCCCAGGTCTCTGAGTCCTTTGATGAGCAGACTCCCCCTCAGCCCACATTGGACATAGACCAGCAGCAAGAAATAAACTTTTGATGCATTAAGCTACCGATTTTTAGGGTTTATTTATTTTTACAATATAAACCAGACAAATATCCTCACTGATATTTGTCATTTAACTGACAGTTGAGCAAATACCTAATATTTTCTCCCTCCCACACTCCATGGACAATTTCTCCGATGAAAGCATATTGGAGAGTAGTAACTTAAGTGAAGTTTCTCACTTTGTCCTTTTAGTGTAAAATGCCTGGGACTACAGAGGAAACTGTTTCCATCAGCCATCTGACAAAAGGATGACAGGTCCATACCTAGGTCCCCAATTGTCTTCATCCAAACCATAAAATAAGACTCCTCTGTGAAAATTTTATCACAGTATTTGTTGTTGATACCTCTTGCCTTCCCCCACATCTCACAATTGGGATCTATATATTCAGGCATGTCTGTGAGGAAATAGAATAATGGCTGGACTTCAAAAGGGGCCCTGAATTCCATGATCTGGAAGATTTACTGGCTCGCCCCTAGAGACCAGGCTCTTACGCGTATCTGGTGGAGGCAGAAAATGAAAGATTAAGATACACCATGGCTCTTTTCATTAACTCATAATAATGGTAAACACTAGTAAATATGTTTTTTTTGTATTTTTGTTTTTTTAAATATCTTAAGCTTTGACCATAGTATTAGCCTCTTTCTTAGAAAGAAGTTAGAAAGTTGTGGGAGGAGACGTTTTGGAACCATGGGTAAGAAAGTTTCTTCCTTCCTATAGGAAAGGAAGATTCTTAAAGAGAATTTCTCCTTCCTCAAATTTCTCTCTTACTTATTGTCATTTCTCTGCCCTTACTTCCACTAAAGGAACAGGCCACCACGTTTCCTCATTTGTACTATACCAGCAGAACTCTGTAAGGCCACCGAACTCCAGCTAAGGTCTTCTTCAGCAGTGCTGTGTATTACAACCCAAGGGATTTTTTTTCTAAAAATACAAATCAAAACCTTCAGGATATTGTTTAAAATCCTACGATGCTTTCTCATTGTTCTAATGGTAAGGTCCCAAAATCCCTATTCTGGCCTGGAGGAGTCTGCAGTGTCTGCTCTTTCTCTCCTCCTTTGCCTCATCTCGCACCACTAATCTTATAGTTTATTTCAACCACATGGAACTTATTCTAATCATTGAAAAACACCATTTTCCCTGTTGCCCTGGGCAAGTGCATTGACCATTTCTCTTTTAAAATAATCTTCCTTCTCTTCAAGGACCATCTAATGTCTACTCATTCTTCAAGTTTCAAATTTAAATGCTCTTTTAAATGCCAAGTTGACTTTGGTTAACTGCTCTATGCACAGATTATGGGGAAAAATGATCCTGGTGCCATCTCATACTTGGAGGTTTTGTTGTTCCCATCCTGACTGCTGCCCTCTGAAGTCTAGACGCTCGATAGGGATGCTCTAGAATTTAGAGAGAAATTTGGACTTATCTTTCCTAATACCATCTGCTGATAGGATAGCAGATGATATCTGAGAGTATTGTCAATAGAGATAAAGGTCACAAAGGTCCACTTCAATTTTGTAAGTGTAGGTCTTGGCCTAATGGGGTTCACAGAAGGCCCGTGTCCAGGGTTCCACATAAGGAATTTTGGCAAAAGTCTTGTAATAATAAACAACAGACATTTTTCTAATCTAAAATATTCTTTAAGTCCCGAAATCTCTTCTTAACTTACACCTCCAAATTTTCCCTCTCTATTGACTTTTCCTCCTTGATTTAAAAATATGCTCACGTTATGATAAATGAATTATTTTATTTACTTTGTTATTGTTCAAGTTATTGTCTCTCCTATCTGTCTCCTTCCTCTCGACATCACTCCCCTTGGTAGAATAAGCTACAGCAGTTACCCTAACTCATCCGACATCCACTCAGTTCTCAGCCAAGAATGGTTCAGCTACACCCTCCACACCCTTAGCCTGTGATTTAAACTGACCATCGGTGATTGGGAAACTCTGCGTAAGCCAGAGAGAATGATATTCTCTGCCACCATCTTACGTGATCTCTTCACTGTATATGATTGTATTGATACTTTTCCTCTGGAAATTCTCTCTCTCTCTCTTTTTTTTAACTCCTAAGATCAGTACTATTTTGATTCTACTTCCTTTAAGGTTACTTCTCCTGGGAAAGTAATTTTCCACTTAAAAAATTATATTTTCACTCTCATTCTTTTCATTATTTCTTAAATAAATTCTTCAAATAGCTTCATAACTATATTTTCTGCCACAATTGATTTAAATTTTTTTTTTTATTTTTTTACTACTTACTATCTGATCAGCACTGGGCTAGAATTAAGAATGTAAAGGTGATTTAGATACAAGTTCCTCCAAGTGCCTCATTCGTGGACGCTCCTTCCGAAGGATCTGATTCAGTAGGTGTAAAATGAGATATGAGAATCTGCCTTTTGAACAAAGGTCGCAGGTGACCAGATGGATTCAAGAAATTCTGGCCTGGATTAGTAGTTCTCAAAGTTTAGTGTCCCTATGCATCACTTGGGAAGCCTGTTAAGTAGCTTTCTGGGCAGTATCCTCCTATATTCAGATTTAGTAGGATTCAGATGGTGCCCAGGCACTGGAATTTTTAACAGGCCCCTTAAGTTATTCTTTAAAAGTGGTATGAAGACAGTTCCGTAAGAAACATTGGCCTAATGCTACAGTAGATACAAAAACAGATGGCAAAAACATGCCATAAGTGAAGACAGACAAATACTGTGTTTCCTATGGTCCTACTGAGTTCTCTTCCTTTTCCCTCCTGCAAGCTTCTCAATGAGCTCTTTAAGCAAAACTGAGTTTATGGGAACTCAAAGCACTTAGCTGATACCAAGAGCATTAGTATGCAAACTCATCTGCTTAAACTCAGATATGAAAAGATCTTATTCCCAGCAATGGAGCTTGCCCTTTAACTTGGTCAGCTAGCAACTGCCTCTCACCTCCCATCTGATCCCACCTTATAAATATGTAGGGTGGTGAAAGCAGAGTCCCTGTTCTGGAGCGCACTCCATGCGAGTCCAGCTGTGCCTGGCTTAAGCACGCCTCCCAGTGGGGTAGCGAAAACTGGGAGGATTACATATGCTTAGCTAGTTACCTGCCTGTAAATTTGTTAATAAACCTTACCTGGTATATCACTAGTAGTTTGTGTTCCTGTGTCCCTTGTGCAGCCATTGCTGACCGCCGTGGACACACTACATTTTATTGCCATATGGTTTTAAGGAATGAATGAGTTCTAATAGGCCATCCTGGTGGCGAAACACCCTCCTGGTGATGATTGCAGATCGCCAAGGTGGCTGGTGACCCGGTTACTATAATAGTTGTGAGGCATAACGGCCTTAGAGTGGCCAGGTCACTGATCAGACTAAAATGCCTCGTACCTGGTAACTGTGGTGTTCATAAGCTATCATATCTATAGAGTCCCCGTGTCTCTGATGCCCAAAAGTAAAAACGTCATTTGGAAATTCTAAGAGAGTGTATTAGCCTCAGGTTAAAAACAAACAAACAAACAAATTGTAATAAGGCTGCTAGTAGCCAAGGGGAAGGGACTTGCCTCATCAGAACCTGGGAAGGTTCAGCAGCAGAGCTTGGACACAGAACGCACACAACAAAGAAATTTATTCTGCGTCAAGAAGGTAGATGGGAACAAAGAGAAGATTATGGCCTCTGCATACTCAGAACAGACCTCAGAGAGACACAGAGAGACTGCTTTGCTGTTCTTTTATGAGACTGTGTAGCTGATTTGGACTTTCTGAGCTCCTTAATCTCAGCACCAGTGAGAAGACAAGTTGATTAGATGGAAAGCACTGTGACCTCTGCTGAAGGATTCTGTTGCATTTGGCCAGGGGCATTGCTGAGAAATGACTGTAATCCTAAAACTTGCCACAGCCATGCCATCGAAGCAATACCACTTTCCAGGAGTAGAGAAATAAATTAGTCTCCATATAGCAAACTTAATGCAGGCAGGGATGTTACACAGCACTGTTTCCCAGTTTAACAACCTCATCTAAAAAAAAAAAAATAGGCACCAGTACTTCACTGTGGATGGTCAGGTCTATATAGAGAAGTGTCCACTATTGTTCCCGCAGTGACATGTATCATGATGGTGTCTTAATAAATCATATCTGTCACTGACACTTGGTGTGCAGCCTCGGACTAGCTTTTCCCCCTCTCCCCCCACCCCTCAGGGGAGAGTGGACTAAGCTGCCTTCTATTATCAGTGTATTCTGACTGTCGGCACTTCGCAGCTAGTGATGTATCATCAGTGGGCCGGGGAAACCACAGCATAATGTGACTTGCTTGTTGGAGTCCAAATGTTTCCTTATATTGCCTTTAAAAATTCTTGGTTCAGAATATTTAAATATACACAAAAGAGGAAGATAGTATATTAAACCACCATATGCGCATCTTATAATGTAAACATATATATTCTTAATATCAGCATTTATCAACATTCTGACATTCTTGTTTCATTTATACTACCATGTTTTTCCCCCTGACAGTATTTTAATCAAGTTTCAGATTAACATTGATAGTAGTTTTAGAATGGCCCCACTAAGGAAACTGCTTGCATGTGCGTGTCATTCAAGCACAGTCAGCTAAAGATGGATGGGCCTTTTATCAAGACAAAAATCCAAGACCCTCAGCCCAGAATGACATTCCCCCGCTTAGTAAGAGCTATCCAGTGGCCTTGCAGCTACTACCTAAAACAAAAGTGACTCGATACCCGATTGGCCTCCCGAGAGATGAGAGGCAGCATACTCCATGCTGGCGAGTTTTACTGTAGCCAAGTCACCACATAAGTGGCCAAGACCAAATGGGACCCATGAAGCAAGAACTCTTGAAAATATTCCAGGCCTCAGTAAAACAAACCATGTCTTTTCCGTCCAATGTACCTTTCAGAGTCAGTGTGACCAGCACCTGTGAACAGTCTTAGAGATGACCAGGCCGGTGTCTTGCCTGGGAAGCTTCCCGTACTCACTGGCCCTTGTTCTTAGAATTAGAGGATTTCCTCTCACTGTTGACCAGTACTCACCCTCTGAACTGTGACTGCCAACCGATTTTGAAATCCCCTGATGGAACTTTCCTGACTTCACATTCCCATCCGTCAGTGGGACATCTCCAAAACTAAGTCCATAATTTGAAAGAGTTCCCCAAAAGCTCTAGATGAAAATGAGTGTCTGTTAAGAGCAAAGCTTGGTCCTGCTTATATTTGCCATTATATTATTATAATGCCAAGACTTGCCTATTTTCATAGCTACAGGGATGAATTTGTACCTGTTTGTGACTGTGGTTGTGGATGAGCAAAATCCTGGACTTGATATTCAAGGTTCTCCAGAGCTGGATTCTAACCTCTCTTCTCAATCTTATCCCTTAAGCCGTCTTTCTCCACTGCGTCTGAGTACACCTGTGAAATGTTTGATTTGTTCACGCTGATGCCTCTGCGTGGAATACCTCCCTCACTCCATGTCTGACACCCAAATCTTATTGATCCTTTTAGGCCCAGGTCAAATGTTACCTCATATTCTCTCCTCTGACTTCCCATAGAACTTTATTTATAGTTCTTTTATGACACATTCTTCATTGTGGTATAATCATTTATACTCATGACAGACTTTTAACAATCTTGTATCAGGAATTGAATTGTATGAGGTTCAGCTCTGGGAAAGAAACAACAAGAGGAAAATTCATGGCCACATGGAGACCATGGTTGAACAGGGTGGCTGGACAATTAACAAGTGCTGGCGTAGGGCGTGGCGAGGACTCTAACAGGGATGTGTCAAGGGGACTGTGGGAGAACAAAAGGGGCAGCTTCTGTTGCTGAATTTATCATTCAAGGTCTCAGAAAGAAGTGATACTTGAACACAGACTGAAGAACGTGTAGAAATTCCAGCAGAGCTAAGAGGGAGGAAGGGAAGGTGTGCCAGTCCAAGCGTGTCCCTGTGTCCCTGTATGTTATCCAGGTGTGAGCCCGCTGAAGACAGGGATTGTTCCGGTCTTTAAGGTCTCAGAGCACCTTCCTGCCTGACACAAAGGGCAGGGTCAGTAAGTCTGTATTGTCTGAAGGAGATTTTTAGGATATGTGTGGTCCAACAGCACGTGGAATTTGAGTAACCGAGAGGCAACAAAGTGGTAAGAGGGTATCACTGGATGCTTCACCCAGTTACCTAGATTAGTCCTGCTGTAACGAAAATTGGTGCAGGGAGCAGGGCGCCGCTGTGCGGGTTCTGGTTAGCAGTCTAGGAACACAGCACAGTTCTCGTCTTCGCATTTCGAATCTCTGAAGACTGACACTGTTTCTACCGTCATTAAGAGCCCTGTCCTTTCACGAAAAGTGGATACTACTGATCTGTGACCTGCAGTTTGCCCAGGATGCTAATGAGGTTTATGAGCCTCTCATCACTCCTCGTTTTCTCTATTTAGTCAAAAGGTGCACGTTTCCAAAGCCATCAGTGGGGTCAAGAATGCGAGCTATCATGGAAGAACTTTCACCTCATTAGCACCGACTTCTCACCAACTAAACTAATCTTTTCAGAAGAAAACAATAGGCTGTAAAAATCATGTTTTAAAACACAAAAAGGAGTAACTCCAGAAGTTTGGAGTTAGAGCACTTGAGCTTACAATTTAGCCCCGTATTTCAGTTTTGGCACTGGTCAGTTTCATACCTTCCTTCATGCTCAAGTTTCCATAAGGTCGTCTATGCTGCTGGTCTTCATTTCTCTCCCATGCTTCACCCCCAAATCAGTCTTGTTACCCACGTCTCTGTACCACCATACTGCAGGTGCTTACCTCAGTGTACAAGCATCCACCGTCCTCTCTGGCAAGAGTGACAGCTTCACCGCAGTACCCGGTCCCTTTGACCACCCACCTTACTCATAACTCTTTGGGGTTTTTGTCAGTTTTCCACTGAAATCTCCTACTGAGATTTCTTTGCATATTATTCTTTTCCAGAGATTTATCTTCATATTTTTCTGTTTTCACTTTTAATACTCTGATGAATTTAATCTTCTTTTCCTTGCTTTATGTAAACACTGACAGAAATAAACTATAATTTTAGTTAAGGCTTCTGGCCTCTAGATTCATGTATCCAGCTGTACTTGAATGTCCCTTTGAACATTCAAATTTAGCACATTCAAAATTGAATTTCAGGGCATTTTATGTCTTTAGTATCCACCTAGTGGCTCAAGTCTGAACACCTGGAGTCTTCCTATGTTTTGTATTCACCTTCATATCTTTTGTGCCCTTTTTCTTCATAGCATCTCCACTGCTCTTCATGGAGACCCTGAACTGCTTGAGCCCCCTAAGTAAGTCACCTGCCTCCAGTCCTGTCCTTTTCTAAACTTCTCCCAGCTGCTGCCAGAGAGTTAAAAAACGAAAAGCACAAAAACAAAAGCAAACCCCCACCAATGTAAGAATACTGCGAACTGACTAAAATATCTTCACGACTTTCCATTACTTCGGGCTGCCGTCCAGCCTTACCGATAGATCTTCCCTAATTTGGCTGTCCACATCTGCAGCCTCGTTAGTTGCCACTCCACTTGGGACTCTGTGGGCCAGTCACTTTATACCAGTGGTGGATTTCTTGGCTCCATAATCATGTAGAACTTTGTTCTTTATTATGTGCTGCTGCTGCTGCCTTGACTGCCTTATACAGTTCTTCATCTAATTAACCTCATTGGTCCTAAAAATTTTAGTTATCGACCTATTGGAACCCTCCTCCCCCCGCCCCCCACACACAGCTAAACTGGATTAGCTGCCTTCTTTTTTTAAAAAAGTGTATTTCCATAGCATTCTGGAAAAAAGTGTATTTCCATAGCATTCTTGCTAACAACAATGATCTATTTTAATTATCTATTGTATATCACCTTACTCTTCTGTTTCTCCTTCATATTGGCATTGTGCTTTAGTTTTCTTTCTCATCTACCACCCAGCATTATACATGGTACAAAATGTCTATTCACAGTCTTCTCAGTAAATGGATCTATGGTTTATTACCAGTTGTACTCTGTGACAAAAACTACCTCTGTGTATCGCAGGTTCTCCATTTATCAAATAAGAATTATAGCAATATCAGCCCCACTGGGTTGTGATGATTAAATGAAATGTTACACTTGAACAGATTTTCAAACTATGAAGCACTCTCTTTTTTTAAAAAAATATCAAATCAGAGTTCAATCCTTTATTATAGTCCTTAGACAATACAAGTGTGTTTACATTTCTCAAATATGTTTTAATTTCATAAAATGTGCATGCCCGAGAAAGTAGACCAAGCAATCACTTTCATAGTCTGAAAATGTGATAAAAACAGAAGGCTCTTAGCTGAGCCAATACATTTAGGACTAGAAATGCAAACAAAAGTATGGTACATTAATTTGCTGATATTAGCGCCTAAGTATGGGTGTTATTTTATATGCGTGTGCAGGTGCATGTGCGTGTGTGTGTGTGAGAGAGAGAGAGAGAGAATTTAGATGTCTTCTTCTTGCAAATAAGTTGTGAAAATACAGCTCAAAAGAGCAGCTTCATACAGCCTTTTTTCTTACATTCGTCTGCTTTTCTTAAAGTGAAAAATAAGGTGAACACACTGCATTTGAAAGCTTTCTCTGCAGGATGACTCAGTCTTCTGGCTATTGTTCATTCTATTTCTTTTGCTTATAGAGCCACTAGGAGGTCAGTTTAAAGTTTTCAGGAAGTCAGTGTGCTCACCTCTCAATTTACTGTTTCAATAAATAGCAAAAGAGTTAAATGGTTATCTTCCAAGAGCTGTTACATTCAGAAAATGACCAAGCAAAACACACTGAGCACCATATTGTTGTAAAGCTGATATCTTCAAGGTAAAATGGTTTTCTTTATTCGTCAAAGCAGTTTCCTGTTTCTGTGCAGTGAGAGTCAGGGAGTCAAAGCTGGGAACATTAAGTTGTTTTCTGCCTCCTGTGTCATAGGGTATTTGGTCAGGCCCATCGACTATACAAGCTTTAGAGGCTCATTTTTAAGGGTCAGTCAACTCAGAGGTCCCACAGTTTTTAAGAAAGAATTGTCTTCAAACTACAGTAAAATTTTTTTTATTCTGGAGGAATAGGATTTTTTTCCCGATGAATTGAACGACAACTCCAGAGCATGGCAAGTTCAATTTCGTGAAAGTTTATGAGGGTGAAGGGGAGGAAAAAAGTTTTCCTCCACCCTCTCAAGTTCTATGTCTGAGATCTACAAATTAAACTGACAAAACAAACAAACAAAAAAACAGATTAACAGGAGAAACAGTTTATTATGTTTGCATTCGGGGGGCCCTCATAGAAAAAAAGTAAAGATTCAAAGAAATGGTTAGAACAAGGGTCTTACATACCATTTTAACTAAGAGCGATAAATTTGTGGAGAGGTAACAAGCAAAAGGAAAAGAGATTTAGGCTTTCAGAAGCTGTAAATTGTGGGAAGGTAATTATAAGAATATGGGAAGAAACTAATGGAAGATAAGCGTTATTTAGGAACATCCTGTTTATGCAAATTCATAATATTCAATCTTCCACTGGTACCAGGGAGAGGGGACACCTTCCCAGAGGGAATTTTATGCCCAGCTATCAGGCATAGAAGGGGAAGGCAGGGTTTTTTGTACCTGCTTTTTCTGAATTGCTTTCAGCTCAAAATAATCATTATGTCAAAGTGGCATATTTCGCAATGGCATATCATGATCCCCATCAAGGGCATGTCTTATAATTCATATACATATATAATTTTAATCGCCAGTTACAGTATGGAGCTGCAGACATTTTCAGTGTTTCCTCTTCCTCAAACCTGAATATTATTGATTATTGTAAGGCTCTTTCAATACACTGGATATTGTTTCCGAAACCCTTTTCTGTCCAAATTTCCTTCCTTTTTTTCTCCTTACAAACTTTCAGTGACATATAGGGTGCAAAGCTACTGTATCGTTATTACTTTACATCTATCTTTAAAGTGTCCAATTATTTTTGTTAAAAATTATTCAGAAGGAAATTGTAAAATAATTCTTGTGGGAAAACCATTATCATATATCACTCACAGGTTACTGTAAAAATGAAGCAAAATAAAAATACATAATTTCCATTTTAAATAATAGTTTTTATTTCTCTGCTAAAGTTACCCATCTGGACTTGTATACCGTCTATTTCATTAGAAAAATTAACGTATTAATCATGGTAATTTAAATTCCCTGTCAAAGAGTTCCAACAACTCTCATCTTATCCGAATCGAATTCTGTTGATTTCTTCATCTATTGGGAGTGTATTGCTTTTTTCTTTCCTTCTAGTGTGCCTGATCATTTGTGTTAATAGACAGATATCTTTTGTAGGATAGTGAAGGGGTTCAGAGCAGGCCTCCCCATTCGGCACGTGGATTATATTCAACTAAAAGCAGTTGGGGCCCTCCAGGTGCAAGAGAAATTTTTCTCTTTTCCTTAAAGAATTTATATTTGTAACCTTACCCATAATAAGAGTTACTACCAGAAATGACTTTTTATGACCTATCCGTGGGGCAGGGCAAACCTCTAATTACTGAATATCTGCTCTTCTTATCATCCTTCAAATTACCATCCTCCCCTCTGAAGCTCCAGGGCTTCTGATTTCATTCCTTAGAGGCTCAGGATGTCATATATACCTCATTTTACTTCCCTGTCTCCAAACCACTTATATATGTGAGGTTCATGCACATATGTACGTAATTAGATTTAGTTATTTTCTCTTGTTAATTGGTCTCATATTGAATAAATGACTAGACCAACTGAAAGAACCTAGAAGTGTAGAGGAAAATTTCTTCCTCCGTGATAGTAGTACAGATTTTATTCTTAGAAATTGGCATGCTTTTCTTCTACTCGCACTGTGGTGTGGAGGTTTGTAGTAATCCATCCAGATGTTGTTCTGAGCTTGATGTCTGTTATCACTGTGGCCACCCTGGATGCACCACTGTCTTTGAATTCTTCCAGTGATGGTTGGTGTGTAAGGTGAGGCTGATCTGCCAGAGGGTTTGTCTCAGTGTTAGCTCCCTGCTCAACATTAGGTCTCCTCTTTATATGTACCTTGAATAGTGTGTTTCTTACAGCTCCTCCAGCAATATTCAGAGTTTATTTTTGCATAGTCATCATTACTCTAGTAGTGGGAGTTACGGCGACATTTGCTGATGTTCCGCTTAAGCCTCGGTCCCAGCACACACTGCAGTTCTCAAGTTCTTCACCCACTACTGCAGCTGTCATTCTGGGTCCAGGATTTATTTTCTCCCCTTTACCAGGAGCAGAGAATTATTTTCTGTTTCTTTCAGTTACAGTGGATTTTTACTGGTGATCTATGAGAGACAATTTACCACCACCACCCCCCCTTTTTTCTGAATATTAAGTCTTTCACTGCATAGGAAGGATAGGACCGTAGGGTCCAGTTATAGCTCTGTGCCCTTTTCACAGTGGCTGTCTTCTGCTCCGATCAGTACCACCACAGAAGCTTTCTCAGGAATCTCCCTAGTTCTCCCTTTTAGCACCTTGAACAAGTTGTGAGTTATCCAAACCTAAGTTATCAGGGATACCATCATGTATTGGTTTCTCCTTCCTTTCAATAATTGCAGAATGTTCTTGTCAACATAGAACTAGGAGGTTATTGGTTTGGCAGATATGAAATACCTGCCATTGGTTTGGCTGAAAAGCATAGATTTGAAACGTACTTTAAGACTATGTGTCTTAGAATGGTGACGATTTTCATAGAAGGGTGAGATGAAAAAAACGCTGAGAATGAGCAATGAAGATAATTAGTTAAATTTAAATATTAAGCTGCCACTGCCAGGAGGAGTGGAAAGAACGGACTTAATTTTCAGCAGTATCGTCTGTCTCAGAAATAATGAACAGTTTTCAAATCGGAGAATATTTATGGACAGGTAGAATTTATGGATTGTGTGAATGGACAGACTAACAGAATCTGGCAGTGTCACTGTTCATTGTGGCGAAAAGAACAAGGCCACGGCCCAAATTTGATTACAAACAAGAGTCCTGGGCATACATTGGAGAATTAAACAAAACAGATATTTAGACTGAGAGATGTTCTTAGCAGTAAGGGGAGTAAATGCACTACAAGTTGAAATTTGAATACTTTGTAAAACCACAACAAATCGCATTTGCTTTTTCAATACTCTAGGGTGCTAAAACAATAGCAGAAAGGAAAAATATGAAAATACACCTCATGTCTTTGCTGTGGTATGAATGTTTGTATCCCCCTAAAATTCATGTGTTGCAATCCTAACCCCCAGAGATGATAGTATTACGAGATGGCCTTTGGAAGATGCTTAGGTCATGAAGGTGGAAGAACTCGATTATGTTTGCACCTTGATCTTGGACTTACAGCTTCCAGGAATGTGAATAATAAATTTTCATTTCTAAACTACCAAGTCTGTGGTATGTTGGAATAGCCACCCGGAATGAAATGATAGCCTTTTCATCTCAATATTACAGATCCTTTTTCACGACTAAAAATGAGTATCGCATCACATAACTTTACAGTTATCATATATCTAGTTGTCAGTGTTTAAGATTTATGTTAGGCTGGTAGTAAATATTTCCTCCGTTCACAGAAAGATTTGTTCTGCTAAAGATAGTATATTGCTAAGGGAATTTTTCCTATTTTTTTTTTCTTCATGAATCATAAGCTCCCCAAACCAAAACTTTGAATAGTAGAAAAGGAAAATTTCCTAACTTCCTTACAGTGTGAATTGAAAAGGGCATAATAATTTATTAAAATAAAGTAAGTTGAAAGTTATAAATAATAGTATATTAATGTATTCTCTACCCAATAATAGTTCTTTGCTAGCAGAGCTTTATCTTGTTCCAATTGCATGTAAAGAGAGAAAGTAGCCAAATTCTTGAATAACTGAATGTCATTCTTCGTTTGCCTACTCCTTCCTGATTATGATCTCTCAGTGTTTTTATCTTCTAATCGTTTTAAGCATCACACTATGAAGCCATCTGAATTCACAAACTGTAGAACCAAAGAAAACCACACGAAAATATCCAGGTAGTAGGATGTGAAAATGGTTAAGAAGGACACATCCCCGCATCTTCCTCAAAGTGTAGATGCAAGTGGTAGGTGCAGTAAAGTAGGCACATATTATCTTAAGAAAAGTCTGGTACAGTATATCAAACAGAAAAAATGCAGGGACTAATATAATGAACACTTAGGTACCCACATGCCAACTTGGCCAATTGTTGGTATATTTTTCCATATGTGGTATGTATGTTCTTTAAAAAATACAGAAAGAGTTTAATTCCCATATGATTCCCTCCCCAATCCTATTCCCATCTTTCCATTTCAAGAGTTAGTCTCATCCAAATTTTCTCTTTCTATCCCAGAACTATTTTTTTATATTTATTACATTTATTGAGGTGACATTGGTTAATAAAATTATGTAGGTTTAAAGTGGACAACTCAAGATATATATATGTGTGTGTGTGTGTATATATATATATACATATATATATATATAGTATCGTTGCATATGTTTGTATTGATAAATAATTTATATTTAGTTTGTATTTATATTGATATATTTTAAGTGTCACTAAAATAGAGGACTTTGACATTATTATTTCTTCATTAAAAGTATTTATTAAATTGGGGACACTGTCATCTCATCAGGAGGCAGACATGGACCAGTGTTAGAGGTTTGGACTTGGAATCTGGACCAATGAGAACCCTACCGATTATGGGCTAGTAAACAATCATAGAGAAATACATTAGATATATAGGTATAATTAAACAAGTAAACTCAGTGTTACGAAATTATGCAGACTGAAAGGGACCTTAGAGATGATCATACTCAGTAGGAGTCAAATTTAATGCATAAGAATGAAATATAAAGTCAGAGATGACTAGTTTTAGTCACATGTGGAGACTTCTAAGCAGAAAATCAATATTGATTGAATTTGATGATACCTCTTCCACTTAAAGTAATAATATTATTTTTATTATATTTATTTCCTGTGTTAAAAGAGAGCTAAGGCTCTCTCTGTTGAACATGATTAGTGTTGAAACTGGCACTGCTGGAGCAAAGTACTGATGAGAGATTTTCTCCCCCTGAAGATGAGCCAGACACTTATTCACACAGTTATTTAATATAAATATGGACTTCTCTGTCAACGATGCGACTCTTCTTCATTGTCACAAACTGCTGTTGCATGTGCATCAGTGGCAGAGCTGTTCCTCATTATGCTGTTGTTTTCCTTGTCTTAGATCAGGGCCTGGACTGTTTGTTCATTCTGGGGAGTGAAGGAGCTGACAGATCAGGCGCTGCCAGCAGCTCTCTGTCGGCCTGGAGATGCAGGGGCTGCTCAGCCACGGGGCTGGGGCTCCAGCAGCCGCTTCAGCTGCTGGTCCCTCTGGGGTTCAGGGCATGTGTCTCACACTACCTGTCTTTCAGCTTCCTCTGGGAAAAGATCTGTAAATCTCAAAGAAGGCGAAGGTGAAAAAGAGCGGTGCACATTATCATTGTGCTGATTCTTCAGTCTGTGCCACAATATAAGGCTCGCCGTGATTTATTCCGCCCATTCGGCTGGGCACATCCCAGTTGCTTGAGTTTCAGCTACACGCATTTATGCCGGGCAGAACCGCTGCACATCTGCTGCGAAGCGACTCACGGTGTTTTGGTGCATCCTGCAGCACTGAAGTTGGTGTGTTTTCGTGGAAAGGACACCAGACCAGAATCTAAATGATCTGGGATACAGTCCTGACTCTGTGATGGATTAGCAATGTGACCTTGGGCAAATACTTTCAGTCTAGACCTCAGTTTTTTCAGTTGTAAAGTCAGATGGTTGTTAGGTGATTGCTGAAACTTCTTTTGCTCCGATTCTGTGATTTCTCAACAGGCGATTATAAGAACAGCTACCGTGAATTGAACATACACTACTAGCTGGACACTGGTCCAACTCATTTACATGGATTAAATTGTTTACTCCTTAAACAGCACTTTAATGAAGTTAGGTGCTGCCGAATAACTCCTTCAAGGCTAGTAGTAGCCTATTGATGGGTTAGTAAGGGCAGAGCTGATACTCAGACCTACATATATCAGATATCAGATATATTAAGTTTCTATGAATAGAATTCTAATGGCCCTGTAGAACTGGACCTCAAAAGACCCAGGTTATCCTAGAATTAATTCCTGTGTTGGGAATTTCTATAGTATTTCAGAAATAGCTACTATCATGTGCCCCTTCCCACACCAAGATGGTATTGGACTTGGACTCACTGGAATTGTAAAGGCACTTTTGTGATTTCCTTAGAATTCTTATATAAAAAGAACCGCCCACCTCGTGAACATCTCAGTTTGGAATGCTGCCTATAAATTAACAGAGAAAGTGGTAATTAAAATTAATCTTATTGTTGCATACACTTGTGTATTCCTAATCAGCTCTGTAAGGTTAAATTCTTATTAATTTTTTAATTATTGAAAGCATAAAATGCATGGATACTAGCACAAATATGTAAACTAATAATCATTAACATTTTTGGGGGAAGAATTGACCAATAAATATATTTTTTCCTTATGATTTTACTTTTTTGATAAGAAGTAAAAAGAGGTGAGCATGTTAGAAAGAATTGGTAGGGTTTAATAGCAGATCCCAGAGTGGCTTCTAATTCTTTAATGGCCTGACACAGTCTATTTCAATTCACCATGAATAATAGCTACTTCAGAAGCACAAAGATCACAATAAGATACAGAGTCATAGAGTTACCCTAAAGATTTACCTCTCTCCTCAATTATTTTAATAGCCTTCTCATGAGCCTCCGTATCACCAATATATCTTTATTTTATTTACATATATTGAAGTGATCATCGTGATAACATATATTACTTTTTAGCTTAAAACTTTCAATTATTCCTCTTTGCCAAGAGAAGCGAACGCACTTTTCAGCCTGGCGCATAAGACCGGCCAGTCCCGCGGCAGTGCCCCCTTCCTGTTTCATGGCCTCACGTGATAGCACGGCTCGTCTCTCCTTCCCACACTCTTTCACTTACCCTGAAGATCGCATCATGCGTTTCAAAGGCTGTTCACCTAGGCCTCTGGTCTCTGAATTAACTTCCCCATTGTTTCTCTGATACATTCTTACAGGGCCAACTTCAGAGTATTAGAGTTTTGTTTTGTTCCTCTACTGCACACGCTCCTGCCACAGACTCATTCTCTCATGACTCCACTGTATTTTATGGATACCTCTATCCATATATTTGTACACAACCTGCTAATTATTCTATAGCCTCCCTGATGACAAGAAATTTTTCCCGTGGATATGAAGGAAAACATTGTACTTTGATATTCTTAGGAAATGAATCCAATCTTACATAGAATATTTTTATATTGGCTAAAAAGTAATGTTTTTAAGTTTGTTTTGTATTTTACTCCTAAGTTATTAAAGAATCTAAACAGAGCTTTATTTAACCTTAAATCAACAAAAAAATTATATAACCATGGTCATATTTGGGAATATCCGATCTAAGAAATGTTCTTTTCATAGTTCAAGTTTCTTTTAAAAATAAAGTATTCTGGTAACTATAATTAAAACATCTCCTTCACTCGACAGAGGTAGATTGTATGCTTAATTTTTCCATTATCTGCCAGCTAGCAAACTATTGGCAGTAATTATTTTTGTCTCTGCGGTTGCCGACGGAGATGTTACACAGAGAGAGGGACTAAAGTAGAAGTGTCAGCTTAGCCATTTTCTTGTTTATTTATTCTAGCCTCATTGTATGATGGTCAAACCACAGTTTCCATACAGGAACTTTCTCAGGGCTCTTTGTGTTTTATGAGAGCTAATTAAGGTACATTATATGGTATGATGCATAAATTTACTTAATCAGAAATACACAAACTTCAAGTGTCTCAATCTTCTGATAGCAAATAAGTGAGGATACTACTCTCAATTCTACTCATCGTTGCATCCCAACCTCCCTAAAGATACTTCACTTTCTATAATGACATGTGACTAAGTGATGGCACCAATTTCTCTCTCTGTCTCTCTAGATAGAGATGAGATAGAGATAGAGAGAAATATCTGTATTTATATACACATATATATTTATAAAACTTAATTGCTTTCTTATTATATCTGTTGAATTTTTTTTTTTTTTTCCTACTGACACCTCTATAGATTCTTCCACATGAGCCTGGAGACCACTTTTCTAAAAGTTAGAGCAGCAGATGGGATAGAGCCCAGGGAAGAGGAAGAAAGAATGTGGGCCCTTGGGCTCAATGGAACCTCACCTTCGGGGATTCTTTTAGGGTAGGATACAAAGGAATGCTCGGGACAGAAGCCCAATCTAGAATCAAGGGTGTCAAAAATGAAATGGGGGAGAACACTAATAAATGGCTCATTTTTTGTTCAAAGCAGTTTTCTACTTGATTATGCTCTTTATTGACATCTCCAAGGCTCAGCATCCATACTTGTGGAGCCCCAAGAGAGCATGATGGGACTGCAAACACAGGCTGAAGGAATGGGATGTGATACCTCACAAACACAGTGCATATATGACTTTTAAGGACAAACATGCACGAAATTATAAAAACCCTGCCTGAACAAGAATGTGGATCCATCTAACGTGGATCAGGATATTGTCCTTGGCCCTTCCTGCTGATGGCTTTTTCTTCTCTTAAATCTATCAGTTTAGTGATATTCATGCTGATATACTTCTGATAGACAGATGGAAGAACCACAGAGGAGCTGGGGTTATTTGCTGCTTCCTTGTCTGTTCTTTGTGTCTTTGGCCAAGTTGGGACACTGTGATTAATATGAGATACAGATGTCAGCTGTGCAATCACTGTCTGATGCTGGCTGGCTGACAGGCTGATTTGGCTATGCAGGTGACAGTTTCCGTTTGCTTGGGCTTGTATCAGTACCTTCTTCCTCCCTAGGAGGAGAGGGTCTCCCTGTGGCAGTTCAAGGATGATGTTCCTTTCCCAGACTATAAGGATGCAAAGGCCAGAGATCAAGCTATTGCTTATGATATTATTTTTGTAATGTTTCCAGCAACTAAAGTAGACTTGTTAAATCACTCTAGACTCATAAGAACCTTTTACTTTCATGCCAACAGATTTCCAAATGAGAGAAATAATTCATGTGATTTATTCAAAATGGATACAGATATGGTTACGAATCCTGTATCTGCCACTTATAAGCTATGTGACTTTGTAGTAAGTTAAATACTGCATTCGGAACCTGACATTCTGCATCCATTAAATAGGAATGATAATACCTACATAATACACTTTTGAGAAGATTAAATGAGATGAGGCATAATAATTCAAGTGACTCGCAGTGGGTTCTTAATAAATGTTAATTTTCCTTGTGTCTTTTTTCTACACTTTTCTTAGATTGTGTAGAAAACACAAGTGTACAAATTTAAAACTTTAAAAAAATGATAACAACAATAAGATTATATATTATGAACTCATACATACAAAGCCAGTGCTTTGTATATGTCATATTGTTTAATTTCCCCAGTAACACTATGAGATATATATTATCTTTATTGTTATCCTCATACAAGAAATAAGGAATCTTAATAAAGCGATAGATTCAAATCCAGCTTTATCTAACTCTGTGGTCTTAGTCGCTCTAAAGATGCCACTCATATTGCCCATATGTTAAAGACATTAATAAGATTTTAATATCAAATAACAAATTAAAAACTGTTAAAACTTAGCTATTACACTCACTAACACCTGGGTGTGCATGAGTGCAAAGACCCCCATGCAAATGCACACGTGTGTACATAGCTGTTGAGTTACAAACTAGAGGCATCACGCATGGATGCTATTTTTGTTCTCAATAGAACATCTGAGTCTCTTAAAGATGGGACTCAGTCACTGATTTTCCAGACAATAATCTGGTTTGTTCACAGACATAAAATACTTTATTTCAGCTCTGTCATTTCATCCCCCAGAAAACTGAATGATTGGCCAGGAAGCTAGTAGGCCCTGTACCACCTTCACTTAACTTATAGTGTGGTCATCTCAAAAAAGCTTTTAGGTTCAGGTAAGTCTGGAAAATTAGAGGTTGGTTAAAGAACAATAAAAAACCTTCTGCAGTCCTCAGCTACCGTGGTCATGTGTATTCCTTCCTGCGGTTTCTCTCACTGAACAACACATTCTCCTCTCCAAAGTCAGCCACTGCTGCTCTCTGTCCGCTCCGAGCCCAGGCGAATCTGTCAGTTTGCTGCACACCCTTGTCCTTGAGTGGCCGCCCCGTTTCAGGTAGCTGCGCAGCAATCTGGCCTAAAGCAATCAGAATTCAAGTCCTGGGTCTGTACCGACTGTCTCTCTGATTCGTCTGTCTGTTCTTCGTGTCCTCAGATATAACTTCAAGGTGTTTCACTGAATGATTCCCAAGACCAAGTCTAATGTATTTTATTATTTAAGCCTTAACCCCTCTACACAGCTTCCCCACATCAACCTCCTTCTTCAGAGCACCTGGCACTTTCCTCATCAACTCCCTAGTCCCATCTCAGTTGCAGTGCCCGCCTCCCTTAGTAATTTGATGCTGTTGCCTTCCCTTCTCTGTAAAAGCTTCCCTTCTTTTATCTCTGTGACATTCTCCTTTCAGTTTTTCCACATAACTGACAAATTTGTCTGTGGTGCTTACTTTCAGGTTCTGTGATGTTCCGAAAATTCTAGAGACTAAATATGCAAGTATTGCCTCTGAGGTAATACAAGAAGGCTCAGTGGTCAAAAGAATTTTGACTCATCCCCCTTAACTGTGGTTATGCCTAAAACCATGTGAGCAGAGAGAGCATCAGTAATGATAATACCTATTTGAACATGGTGCTTTAAAGACTTACACGCTTTGTCATTTGATCATTAGTACAATATAGGGAGCAATTTGTAATATGAAGGAGCAGTTTAGGATATGCTGACATTAAGGAAGCAGAAATGAAACCATCATCAAAAGATGTCTTTTGAAATTTTACAGTCTGCATAGCGTAGTCGATATATAGGTATGCTTTTTTATTCTTTTAATTATGACTGTAGTGTAATGAGAAAACAACAAAACTAGTTATCAGAATATCTGGGTTCCAGCCTCAGTTTGTCTTGTTCTAGCTGTGTGACTTGAGACAATTTAATAAATTCAGTAAGTATTTTTAATGCCCATCATATACAAGAAACATACTAGGTACTGCCAAAGATTAGAAGAGAAACTAACATAATCCTTTCCCTCGAAGCTTTACCATTAAATTGGAAAGAAGGAAGAACATTTCATCCCCTTTGTGTGTTGGCTGAAATGCATTATTTCGAAGATACCTTATAGCATCTTCAATGTATTCTTCAATCTAAGAGATAAAATGTAGAGAAATATTATTGGAAAAATCAAAAGTCCTTCAAGAGCCAGATAAATTTATACGGAAAACCTGCCCTGGCAATCCTCTAAAACCTTTACCTGGCTACCTTTAAATTGTATTTTTTATTGAGTACAGAGAGGTTTCATGTGAAGAAGTGTGTGGTCTGCCTCATACCCATCCAAATGCCTAGGAGAAGCTGGTGGCCCTAGTCACTGATTTAACCCTCATTTGTAGAGGCGGGGCAGTGACCCAGGGTAGTTGGGAGCCCAGACTGTTTTCCATTTAACTCTGGAGACGGGCTCAGTGAAGCAAGCATTCCACATGCCAGTGAGCAAAGCCAACACAACTGAAGGTTTTCAGTGTCACCGTTGCCAAAAACACTAAGTAGCATCTAAGCCCCCTTTCTCAGTTGTGTCTCGGTTACTTTCTGATGCCATGTTTTAAAAATATTGGAACCTTAAAATAGTATTAATTCCGAAAGTGCTGCTCTGACTTTGGAAATGGTATACTTGCTCTCATAAATTATACTACTTAGGAGGAAGAAATATGTGTCAGGCACACTGTGGATTGTAGCAGCAGGAATAGGGTTGTGGAGAAAAACTGCTTTGCCTCCAAACCAGGAAGTTAGTTGGCCCTCGATCCTTCTGAAATGGAAAGAAAAGAGAGAACATTCTTCTCAGTTTCACCTCCAGCCTCTGGGACTATACTTGGTGAGAAGAGAGATTTGCCAGAAAACAGACACCTCTTCAGATTGTGCCGTGACTTTTCCTGCCTGATGAAAATCTGCATCCCTGTCAGCACAGTCACATCCTTGGAAGGAAGATTCACAAAGGCAGCCATCTGTCAGGGGAATGGATGCCCGTGTTTACTCTGAAACTGCCTCCTCCCAGACTCGCCCTTGAGATGGTTCTCAGGCTGGAACAGGTTGCAGTTTGCTGTCATGTGGCTGCACTCAAATTGCATTTCACGTGAATGTGTATGGCAAGGCTTGACATGATAAGCTCCCGTGATTCTATGGTCGTCTTGACTGGCTTTGAATCCACCCTGGTCCAGCCGCTTACTAGCAAGATGGACTTTTTCTATTATCTAGCCTTTCTGAGCCCCAGTTTGCTCATACGTAAAATGAATGCCAAGTTTTTGGAATTAACTAGCATGTAGTTTGCACTTATTAATGGTTACTTACTCCTGGAATTCTGTTGGTATCGGTGTCTGGAAGGATAAGATGTATTAAGGAAGGCATCACCGGTGCTGCTGTCTCAGGCGCCAGGAGTACAGGAAGCAGATGTGAGATACGGTCTCCCCATGCCTGCCCCTCGCCAGCTCGCAGAACCAGAGGCTTAGGGACACATCAGACCAACCTCAGAGATGAGGACGATTCATCACGCAGTGCCAGCTCTTCCATCTCTGTTTACCAGCACAGGCTGGTTGAAAAATTCTCGACATGGGCAGGGTCAGTTCTCACGAGGCCAGACCACTTGGCAGAGCTCCCTGTGCTATCAGGCCACTGTATCTATCTTAATAAAATCCCTGAAAGCATGCTGATTTAAAGGGAGTCCACACTGCCCCCGCAACATATCAGCTGTCAATGGTGTTCTGTTCTACAGTGCTTAAATCAGTTAATTCCATAAATTACAAAGTAGTCACTGTACAGAGATTCTTCCCAGTGGTGAGATGTTAGAATACCACAGATGGGGTTCTAGTGAACTTTTAATTGTCAGATAACTCCTTAGTTGTTTCAGATGGGTTACTTACATCCCAGTGATGTGATATGCAGAGATGTCAAGTGGAGTGTCAAGTGATACTCCAGCCTAACAGGTGACCAGAGGCAAAAGAAGCACTTGGAAGGAGAATGTGATTATTGCTTTCAAGATATTGCCATTTAAAGGCTTAATGCATTTGCTATTAGGCACAGAAGGATTTCTTCATTTTCTTAAAAAATAGATAATCACCAGATGTAGTCTTTTCAAATTCAATGTCTCATTGGTATCAGACAGCGAGCACCTGGAGAAGGCCAAACATGGCTGAATATGATGGCTCCAAATAGCACAGATAAATTTAGAATCTTCACTCATGAAAAGGAGTGCGATTCCTCTGGCTCCTATAACTGGTTGTGTTCATGTTCTAAGCTGAAACGTATTGCACATTAGCATCCTTTGGTCTCTGTGGAATCCACTCGCATTTCCTTTCTCTATCTATTATCTGCCATGGTCCTCATCCATCACCTTCCCAACCTCTTGCTTCCCTACAAGGCCTCCTGCTTATTCACTCACATCTTTAACTACTCTATTCACGTCTTTGAATGCGTGTAGGTGTTAGTAAGTTCATTGTCACTTGTTTTTGTGAGGGCGTCTCTGTGGGTTTATATACATGTGCATGTGTTTACATATATGTAAGTGGACTTAAGAAATCTTAGTCTAGAGTTGAGTATCCACCTGAATCTTGAACCCCTTCCCTCACTTAAGCATGTATCTCGGGCATTGTTCCAGATCAGGTGGGGGAGTAATTTCTCTGGAAGATGACATTTACATAGTTCACTGCTGGTGGATTTGGGGGCAAGGTTCTTTGTTCCCCATTTTCTCTTACCTACCTCCTTAGTATTGCAAGCAACGAGAAGAGCCATCACATTTAGGAACAGAGAGCCATCCAAATTCTAATTTCAGTAATTGCTTTAAGGGCAGCAGGAATCCTGTATGTGTCGCAAATGCATCAGTTATGGTATTCCAACACAGAACAGGGAGGAGATAAAACCATTTGATACCTCCACCATGAAACAAAGCACCACAGACACCTGCGAGCTGGACCTGGCGGTGTCATGGTTCCATTCCAGCCTGTCCTGTTGTTTCATGGGGTTGGTGACGCATGTCAGGCACAGCAAAAATACCTTTAATTACGTGAGAACATAAAGGAATATTTTAATTCTTAAAATATTTGAATGTTTCTTATAATATGAAGTCTATTTCGATCCAGAATAAAAGAGAAAGAACAATAATACTACACTATCTGAAAAATTGAGTGCCTATCATGTACCAGGTATTTTTATATACTTTTCTTCTCAATATTTAAACTTCATGACCAGTCTGCATGGTGGCATTACTGCTGAAAGTTAGCATGGCTAAGTGACTTTCCTTATGCTATATACTTATTAAGTGACAGAACAAGAATAATAGCTGTACCCTTTCTCTCAGTAATCATCTATTAAACTCAAAATACAATGGGTACAGAAGAAAATTTCCTGTACCTTTCTTCCCTTCCTAGGCCTTAGTAACATGTTAACAGAACTGAAATCCTTCTTTATCTTTTGTTCTCAAGTTAGGAGTCTCTGAATTCTGGATCCATATAAAATTCAACTTGGCATCAAATGCAGTATATAGTTCATAGCAGGTACTTAAAAATGTGTGTTGATATTGACTCTGCCTCATTTCTTGAATAATGCTTTATATCTCTGCTTTCTTTTCTTCTCCTCTTAATTGACTGTCTTCTGTTACTTCTTATTCCTGTATACTCGGCTCTCTAACTCAATGGGATAGAACTGATTAATTGTATGAAGTTTGTACAGTTTTCAGATAAGTTTAAAGAAAGCATTAAATACATTGGAACAAAATGCCTATCAATTTAAAAAAGTAACTGTTGGAAATAAGTTCTTTTTCATTTCTCTGAAAAATCTCCCTATAAAACAAAGTGTATGAATAATAGAAATTGTGCTGATAAAATTTGTTAAGTATACCGAACATTTCTAGAAATATAGTCTTTTCGTAGGAAACAGAGCTTTAAATTCTAGCTACTTATATGTTCCACATATTTAAAAGTGCCTACTTTGTGCCAGATTATGTGTTTGCATTAGCATATAGAGAGTAAAGACAAGATTCCTACCTTCGAGTAAATTCAGATTGAATGACCTTAATTCAGGAGCATTAGACATGTGATGTCTGGATATGTCAACTAACTATTGCATTGCCATGAGAGAAGTGCCATGATAGATTTTATGCAAATATTTTGGGAGAACAGAATAATGGTATCTAATTGAGACCTTGGGTCAGGAAAATTTTCCTCGAGAAGCTGGCTCACAACATGGGGTTTGACAGTGGTCGTTGATTCCATAGGAAAGGGAGAGAGACTCAGAAGTTAGCAACTGGATAACTCTCAAGGTTCATTGTTCTGCACTTCACGGGGTTAGACTTGACTTATTCTGTTCTTTCTCCAGACTAGCCTCTTTAAAGACATGAACAAACTATTTCTATTATTACTTTTGTTTTTTTTTTTAGTTTGTAAGACTGAATGAATTCACAATAAAATTTTTAAAATGTTAGCCCAACCTCCTGCTTCTCTCCAACTAAATGAAATGGTAGCATGGGTTCTGAATTTGTAATGTCTTAATTTTTGACATTTTAAAATGACATTCTGCTGCTGTGAAGTCTGAACCAGTTTATCAAAGCTTTGCCTGGTAAATATCCATACTTCCTTTATTGTTAAGACAAAATTTGTAATTAACATGCCAGCTATCGAAACACAGATGCTCTATGTTGATTGAAAATAATTTCTTCTCTTAAAATGGTTAGCCACTCTGCCTGAAGTTTGTATATACCATCCAGTTGTTTAGAAATGTATTTTCACAAAGAGGATACATGTAAACTCCAACCCAGCTCATCCAAAATGATAAGTTACAGATGAGTGTATTCCAGAGCAATGTGGTATAAAAGTCCATATAAATAGACATTTGTTATTGCACTGTAACAGGATTTAGATTTATAATCTTCAAAATGCAAAACCAGCAAGGAACATTTGCAACAACTTTATCTAGTTTAATACTATAACAAGTATAATTAGAGCCTACACATCCATATTAATGAGGGGCCTGGGATTAGATAATGGATGAGGAGAAGGGAAGAAGGCAGAAAACTAAATAAGAATTGATCCCTTTGGCTGCAGATGTCCAGATCCTGAGCGATGAGCTCATATGGATTTGCATGTCTATTGAAACACTTCACATGTTTTACCTAATACCAAATTGGGCCTTTGTTCATATTCTGCTACCAGCTGGATGTATGAATTTCTTTTTTTCTATGAGTACATTAGGTGACCTTTTAACTTTTTCCTCTGTTATGTATGTAATTCTGATATGTATCTCCTGTCCAAAAGATGACTGGACAGATTCTATAAAGGGTTAAATGCTACCAGGAAGTGAGCCACAGACCTGGACAGATATGATTCCTTTTTTAAGACATTATTCTTTACACCTTACAAATGCACAGAGGTGGCAGGTGGGTTCCTATTTGTATGCCGTGTTTTTAGTACTGGTTGCCTACTGTTGTGTTGTCTTATAACAATTCTAAGATCTGAATAATACACTTAAATTTTTTTTTAATTAACAACCTCGGTGAATTTGATAGCAATGTAAATAAGACATAAAGAGAAAATTAGTTAACTATATATCTGAATAAATTACCCAGGATTAATCAAAGATATATTACTGGTTGGAATGTAAAATAGCATAGCCGTTTTGAAAATGTTTACTAGTTTCTCAGAGAGTAAAACATATACTTACTTTACAACTGAGCAATACTACTCTAAGGTAAATACCCAGGAAAAACAAAAACATATATCAATATAAAAATCTGTATGCAAATGTTTATGACTTTATTCATAACAAAATTTTTAAACCAAATATCCATTAATAAATAAGTGCATAATTATGATAAATGTATATACTCAGCAAGAAAGGGCACAAACTATAAATACCTGCAACAGCATGGATGAATCTCAGATACATTAAGCTAAAGGAGAATCTAGACTTAAAGGTAATATATGTTTTCCATTTATACGACATTCTAAAAAAGGCAAACTGTAGGGGCAGACGATATATCAGCAGTTGCTACAGACTTAGAGATGAGCGAGACTTGAAAAAGAGAGAGGGAATTAGTGAGGGCAATGAAACTTTCATACGTTTTGATTGTAATGATAGTTGCATGACTGTGCAACTCATCAAAACACAAGACTATACTATATAAGTCGAAGGAGTAGCTGGCTACAGTTAGCTAGTGTCTCTCTGTCTCTGTCTCTCTCTCACTTAATTTTGTCCTAGATACATGTACGTGGGGAATTTCCCACATTCAAAGTGGGAAAGAAAATTAAGAGGTTGTGAAGATACTGGAAAGTAAAGGCAGCAAGTTCAAAATATCGGATATGCAAGGCCGCTATCACACAAACGTCACTTGACGGGAGAAGAGTTAGTGTGCACGTGTAGATCCCTTCCCCCGCCCCCCCCGACCATTTATTGAAAATGCATGTGCTCAAATTAACATCTTGATGGACATTTTAAATTCGTAGGTCATGGATTCTAAATTAGTTGAATGATGGCAAGGCTAAAGGAAGATTTTCTCTATTTGTTTTCTCAATCAGTTACCATTGAGAACGCATTATGATCTTTGGCTAGCTCCAAATACAGGCTCTGGGAATGTAATTTTGCCTGGGATAACTGCTCTAGACCCTGAAGATTTTGTATTATTTGGTGAGTGTGGAGTTGGTGTCGTCATACTCTTGAGATATCCTGTTAATGATATGGATTCTAAAAATGAGCAATCTTAGAGACTTGGCACTGATCAGTTTAACTTCCAAGTACTCAAAGACATTCTATCCATTCCTATGGAAGACAGTCCAGGCTAAAGCCACTGAAGAAAGTATATTAAAGCCATATTGAAAATTTATTACATCCCAGGCATTCTCTTAAGGACTTTACATATATTACTTTAGGTAAAACGCACATCAGCTTCATGAGATACATATGATTATCCTTTTCATTTAACACAATGGATATCCGAGAGACAAAGAGATTTGATAGTTTGTCTATGGTCACCCAACTATCAAGCAATGCCCACAGGATTCGAACCTAGGCAGTCTGATCCAGACTCTGCTTTTATCTACTAATTTGACCAACTAGACAAATATGACTAAGCTTTGAAATTGAGGAGAAATAAGAAATTGGGGAGGACTTAAATTTCTTTGGACTATTAACACTTAAGGACAATATGATTTAGTTTGGGTCTACAAATCTTTTGATCTTTGGGCTTTGACTTACAATGGAATTTAATAATTGGATCTGTTTTCTACCAGGGAATTCGATGATGGCAGGAGATTTATATTTGTATCTGAAGCACCTCTGTGTTGTTGGAATTTTAATATTATAGTGTCTTTATGTAGTTTACTATTGAAATATGTGTGTGATGTCATTTGGTCTCTTTGAGGGCCTTTGAAAAAGGGACTGGACATAATATGAAAAGAGAAGTAGAATAAAGAGTGTCTTTTCAGCCTTAAGTACAGAGTGGCCTTGGAGATGATTTAATTAATGCACTTTTCTAACTCGTATCCAAGAGGAAAGCCAAATAAGCAGTTGTAAAATGCAGAGTGGCATCGTGGAGGCTTGTTCTGATGGATAGCTAATCTCTTTCTTAGAGGGATGTAGCACATTCCCAACTGCTTGAATGGTTAGGCCAGTGAGTTAGGAGAATAAAACTTGAGTATGCTTCTACCTTATTCCTGATGATTACCTCCATGTAAAAGGAGATCCTTTGGCATAATTCTCTCTTTGGCCTTTTGCTACCTACTTAATAACCCCACCTGAGAGAAAGTGGAATGCTCTATCTGCTGAGTGAGATTGGAAGGAGAAAGTGAGCATGTGTAGCCAGCAGATTCCTTTCTTTTTAAGGAGCCTGCAGACTGCAGGTCCCATGCATTGTGTCTTGGATCTCTAGCAGCTCTGTCTCAGGGATGGTGTCCTGCTCCTGTCCAGCACTGCTGGGTGGTGGATAAGTCTAGTCTCTTCTTTCTAAGATTTAGTAATAAGAAGTGTACTTTCTTGTAGATAAAAGAAACACTATTTAGTATCATCATTAACAGTTCAAAATGTTTGTTTTCTATATTCCTCTTTCTTTTGCCTTATTTTTGAAGTGGTTAATATTAGGCGAGAAAAAAGAGACCAAGTGATTGTCTCTTTACCAAGTAACCCACCAATGTACTGATGTGATGGACAGATGGATGGATGGAGAAGGGGGGAGAGAAGATTAATTATTTCCATAATTAATATCAATATTAATTTGCAAACTAGGATGTTCAGAAAGTAATTATAAAACAATCCTCTTCTCTTCCCCAAATCTTGGAAATTAAACATATCAGATCAGAAATGAAAATGGTAATAGAAATTTTGGAAAATAAAGTTTCAGAAAACTACCAGAAAGTAGAATAATAACAACAAAAATAAAAAGATAGATAATAGAAAAGGTAAGATAAAGTTAGAGAATCAGTCATAAAGTCTAAATATCCAAATACAGGAAGTCTCTTTTGAGGAGAATGGAAAACACAGAGGGTGGGAAATTACCAGTGATATTTCAAGAGAAGTACTGAAAACCAAAAATAAGTTTGTTGATTAAACATGCCTACCAAGTGCCCAAGCTCATGACAGTAGAACAGACTCATACTAACACACATTATTGTAAACTTTTTTAAAAAAGAAAATAAGAGATTATCAAAGTTTCCAAAGACAAGGTCAGAAACTTGTTATGTAGGAAGCAATGAAAATAAAAATAAAATCAAAATTTTCCACAGCAGTAGAAATTTGACAATAATGAAATATTGTTCTCAAATATAAAGGACAAATTAATCCTACCTAAAATTCTATTCTTAGTCAATTTGTAAAGCCTCAATCTATCTCCTAAATGCCCTTCCCCAAGAAGAGATGAAAGTAAACTATGGAAGAGGGAGATGTATGATTCAGGAAGGAGGGGCTGTAGCTCAGAAGAGAGGAGAGAGACCTTTTCATGATGGTAAAGAGATGCCAAGTTGACAACGATGCAGTTGACCTAGAGGAAAACCAGCCCAGATAGGTCACAGTACTGTAGGACTGAGGTCTCCAAGGCAAGGTGAGTTTGATACAACAATTGATGTGCAGAATACATTCAGAGAAGATATAGAACCATAAAACTCACCTGAAAATACATGTAGAAGAAACATTTTGAATTATCACCCTAATTTCCTTTGATTTCTCCTATTAAATTATAATCAGAATCTGATGAACAGAATTTTTCCTACTCTTTCCTTCTTTCCTTAACTTCTGCATCAGAAATGGTCTGTGTTTATCACTTTTTGCTATGACAGGGGAATTAGTCAGAAAAATAAAATAAAATAAGATAAAAGTAAAACAGCAAAGCCCTGCTTACCAGGTAGAGCTAGCTAACAAAATGCTTGGATCAATATTGTAGTAGCATAATTAATGTTAATATTAAGAACCTTTAGAAAACCCATACACAAAGAATTGACTACTGGTATTTTAAAGCTTCTCAGGACTATGATGATGTGGGGAATGGAGTGAGGGTTTTGAGTACCTATCAGATTTCAGAATATAGGTGACTACCTGCCATACATCTGTGCAGGTAGAGAGCTATTCTTCTGGAAAGTTATGCCACGCTCTCAAAAGGATCCCTATTAATGCCTTGTGTAGCTTCATGGCTGTCTGTCTCAAGGTCCAAGTGGAACCACAAAGATACAGATGTGAACATCAAAGAAAGGGAACACATGTACTTGCTATGCCCTCAAGTAGTTTAAATGCGAGGTTGAGAGACACTTCCTCTTCATCCAAGGAGACAGGTTCACTGGATTGATTTTTTGTGCTCATCTGTTCTTACTCTGACAGATGCCCAGAACTGCTTATAGAGTTTTCAAAAAGAATTATTCACAATAGTTTTTAATACTTTCACATAACCCAAGACTTAGTTTTAGAGTCTTTTCTTTACAAGGCATATGTCTTAAAACACAATGGTCATTTTTTTTTTAATACTTAGGTACAGTTGCCACATGCTCTTAGAAAAAGTAAGCATATTTGGATCTCCAGTTTTTCTTGATCCAGCCTTAGTAGTCCTTGGTTTTTCTTCTTTGAGAACGTCTTTCTTTATCTTTCCATCTCAACATGAAGACATCCAGTCAACTTTTTTATCACCTTTGTTTCAGATTCACAGCCTCAAAGAGGGAGATATGACCCACTTCTGGAAAAGGACTATCCATTTTTGATGTGAGGGTCAAGGGTTGCATACTAAGGAATTTGGCTGTCTGTGAAGTCTTTGCCATGGAGTTGCAAGTCTAATGCCCGAAGAAGCTTCACTTGATTCCAGAGGTCAGGATTGCCAAGTAACTAAATATTTCCATCTCCATTTAACCCCCATCCCAAGTATGGGATCATTTTTCACAAGTATTGGGTATTTCTATGTGAAATAAAGTAATAGGCAAAGTTAATATAAATAATCCCTATCCAGGTAGATGCAGAAGTTCTAGCATCTTTATTTCTTATGCATGGTTTCCACTTACTACAAGTCTACTTGGCAGTATTCTGATTACTGCCGTCCCTCCTCACCTGTCATAAGTTTCAAACAAAGTTAAGGGAGTTTAAAACCTAAGCTCCTTTCCTAAGTGAGACTGATGAACATGTGATGACAAAGGAGGTGAACATCTCACATGGGTCATCCTTTACTTCTCCAAATTCAGACTCTGCAGTCTGTTAACTGCTTAGTTGTGAAAACTCAGAATTTCCCAAGTTTGTCCTGCTTTACCATGCTTCATTCATCATTCCCTTCTAAAGCAGGCCTCTTGCCCTATCTTTCTCCTCTTTTCCATGAACTCTAATCATAGATGTCGTCATCAAGAAAATTCCTTTATTTTGAAAAGTAAAGTGATATTTGGAAGGAATAACGGTTAGGTGTGGTCGGCCTGGAGGAGGCAGGTCTTCCGTCCCTGTTCTGTGTTGCTTGCGGGAACTCTTACCCTCAGGAGACAACACCTGCCCTCTTCTCTCTTCTTTGCTTCGCATCTCTTCTCAGCAGATGCAGCAGGATGCTCAGGAATAGTTTCTCACCAGCCCAGAGAGTCCATGTGGCTTTGGGTGAGTCATAGGCTCCTTTACTAAATCTTTGTGCTTTCTAAAAAAGGGAACGTGTGAATAATGTATCAGCAGTTTCTACCAAGTTCATTAAAATAGGCCCCAATTTATACTGATTTTATAATTGACTGCTATGTCACCAAATAGGGAATATTTTCAGAGTACAGAATGCCTAAAGAGGGGAAATATCAGACCTTCCAGTAAAGTAATGGTGACTCTTCTCAGAATGAAACAAATGTACATAAAGCATTCTTCTAAATTTAATTTCGAGAGGTTCACAGACTCCCATCATCAATCTGTAGAGGATACACCCCTTGACTAAAGTTAAAACCGGGACGAATCAGGGTACTTTCATGAGATGCAGATTTCATCTCCCTACTCCTGGTGTCTTCTCCTTACCTCCATCCCACACTCCTGTGTATCCAGTGTTTGGAAATTGGAAAATCTTGCTTCCTTGAAACTCAGACTTGAGTAAAGAAAAATGAGCAAAATTCAGCAGCATTCCAATTGCATAAGGGAATGCCTTTGTCTCTCCTGCTGAATGATCAATAGAGGTCGATGGCTGAACCATCAAGCCAACAGGGAATAAGGATGTCATCCTTACTCTAGGTGCCAAACCAGAAGGAAGAAATTCATTTGGTGTGCTTTGAGAAAGCTGGCACCCATAAAAAACTGACGACAAATTTACAGCAAACGGACAGACTAAATTCCGAGGTAAAAATGAAAATAATAATCCCAAGCTTCTGCAATGGTCCCCTCCTGTCCTCATGAGGCGCCTACTGGTCTTTTCACCCCTTGCCACTCATTCAGTAGGATTTGTTCATTGCAGCACTAAGTTACTTCTGTGGAAGTGTGAGTGGTCATTGTGTGAACATGATATTTTTACTGTAAAATTAGTGCGTGTTGTGTTCCAGCTCTCTTCCGATCGACCTGGGCTTTAAAACATCAGTGATGCCATTGAAAATTTTAACCTGCTAATCTATAGTATCTGAAAACACTTGAATTATTGCAAATCAGTTCCTGAACCACTTTTCCATTTTTTATGACCCAGCAAAGTGGTTCAGGAAAAAAAATGTTTAAGCTACTTATTAACTCATTCCCTGTTTCACTAATCCAACACATATCTAACGGATGTCTTTGTGTGCCTGGCGCTGCTCAGAAGCAAGGTATATAGTAATGAAAGTGAAGAGGAAGATATCTCCTGCTAGAGCTAGAGACTGCGGGGGAATAAGACAATAAAACAATACACTTCATCATAAGCAAGATTTAGTGATGACTTAGGAGTGAGTTGGGTGGGCTCTGGGCTTAGACATTTAGAAAAATATTTCACTGAAGCTTTGAACTGAGGCTGGAATAAGAAGGAGGAGAAGCTGTGGAGATTTTTGCAGGTAGATTCATGCAGACACAGCAGGCCTTTTTCGTCTTGGCAGTACTGACATTTGAGGGCAAATAATAATTTGTTATGGGGGTTCTGTGATAATAGGATAGTTAGCAGCATCCGTAGCCTTTACCCAGTTATTACAACCAAAATGCCTCGAGAAATTGCCAAATGTCCCATCAGGGCCAAAATGCTCTCAAGTGAAAACCACTGGGATGGAGGCATGACAAAGTGCAAAGGCCCTAAACAGCAACAAGCTAAAGAGGCATGGAAGATGCTCATGTGTCTGGAAGGTAGTGATTTCAGGTGAGAGTGGGATGGAAGAAGATCTGGATGTCGGCAGAGGCCCAATCACATACAAGCCTTGCAGAACATGGTAAAGACCTAGGATTTTACTGTGAGTACAGGTGGAAGACACCAGAGGATTAAGGAAAGCAAATTCTAATATGAATTATGTTTTAACATCACTGTGGCTATATGTAATGTTGCCAGTGCCTCATTTTACTAACTTATTTAAATTAGATTTGCTACTGAAGTTCAAAGCTAAAACTTATTTTAGCTATTTGGTAATAATTTTTACTCTCATTTTATGGATTTAGATTTGCTAAGTGAGCACTCCAGAGGCTCTTTCCTCCAAAGATATAATTATGCTCTTTCCTCCAAAGATATAATTAATCTAGGTAGTCATCAAAGTATGGTGTCTTAGCCATGCAAAAATTAACATAGCCATGATTAGAAGTTAACACACCTTTGCATTTAACTACTACTCTACACATAAAAAAATGGGAGAGAAACAGCATATAGCCATTTATCAATTACTAAATTACTATGTACTATAGAAAAAACAAAGACTCTCAATTACTGATGTAACACTCATACGATTGAGTTCTTTGTTTCTCTGTTTTAGTTGAGTCAACCAGATCTAATAGATGTGGAATTTCAAAGTAATATGCCAGACTGCTGAGTAGATATTTCTCAGGAGGTGTCTGAAGATAGTGAACGAGTTTTCAAATTCGCAGGGAAGATAAAAACAGGTTTGGAGGTGAGAGGCTAAACTGTGGATATGTGAAGAGTTGCTGCCCATACTTTGTGTCCAGCTTACTCAGAATGAGAGGGCGTTCTCTTCTGTCATCAAGCTGAGTGACAGGCAGTGTCATGAAACCATTCTCTAGAATTAGGATGCTCAGTGGATAAAGTGTCTCATAAAAGTCTGAGTTATCTTAAGAGATGGAGGGAGGGAGGGAGGGAGGGAGAGAGAAAGAGACAGAGAGAGATTGATTGATTGATTGATTTGGAACATCAGTGCAAACTGTGCTCTTCCCAAAGACTAAAGGCTGCATCTTGAAGAATGTCTGAGTTTTTCCCATGAATTTTCCCAAAGTCCAGAGTCAAGGGAGTGAATTGACTTGGAGTTGTTACGAACCTTGTGCCTCACATAACTGGAGTAGCAGTGGGGATTTCAGCAGGGAGAGTTCCGTGTGGGATGAATCCAAGAACAAGTGGGAGGCTAAGTCGGGTGCAGCCGCCTGATAAGGAAGGTGAACACAGCCCACCTAGAGCAGCCCAGAGATGGAGAAGAGAGACCAACGGAAGTGCCCCGAAAAGAAAGATTTGAATGTCAGGTGCGCTCAGCAGACTAGTCCGTTAATCACTCTCCTCATCAAGAAAGGTGTATGGTCTCTCTCAATTCAATCAAATTGGACCAAAAGCCCTGATTTGCAAGAAGGGGAAGGTGCAACAGGTAAAGGAAGAGTCGAGGGAGCAGTACTTTTTGAGTTGACCAGGTTCGAGGTTCTGACAAAACAGGAGACCAGGCTTCCTCATTAACAAGTAGAGAGTGTGCATTGCGACTCAAAGTACGTTAGTTCATTGAAAAAAAAAATAGTGGAAAACAAAAATATATTTTCATTTTATTACATCCTACTCATTATGCTCATTCAACACTCCAGTTGTAATGTTGTCGAACTATGAGTGTTACTCTTCATTCTAGAGTATTCCCACAGGATTGAAGGAAACGCATCACTTTTGCTCACCTGGAACATTCTTCGTTCAGTGATGCCAGGTTTTGTCTAGACAGAACTAGGACCAAGTAAGTTTTTTCTTATACTTTAAAGCATTCAGTTATTTATCTATCCATTTATTATATATTCGTTGAGTGCCTAATATACATCAGGTGCTGGTTTTAGTAATCTTAGCTTGAGATGCTTCTTATACTTTAGAGCATTCAGTTATTTATCTATCCATTTATTATATATTTGTCGAGTGCCTAATACACATCAGGTGCTGGTTTTAGTAATCTTAGCTCAAGCTTTAGTAATCTTAGCTTGAGACTTATGTCACTAGATAGGCTCATACCAAGGGAAGCTGGTTTCTGGAGTCGGGACCATGTTTCAAGGCCATGGAATGCTCAGGATACAGTCAAGTAAACATGGTACCCAGAGGTCCACTGTCCAGGGGACACAGTGGAGAATTACGCTAAGATGGGGATGTTTCTATTCTTTATACACTCCTTCTAGTCTTTGATTCTCTCTCTTAAAAAAAGACATGTCTACTTCTATCTTAATCTTCAATGTGATAAAATACTAAGAGAGGTATTAGTTAAGAAATATTTTAGAAAGAAGCCATCGGCAATAGAAAATGCCACAGAACAATGCAGGTTGAATTGTGTCTCCCAAGGCAATATGTTGAAGTCCTAACTCCCCCAACCCCAATCAAACTTCTGAATGTGACCTTATTGTAAACAGTCTTTGCAGATGTAATCAAGTTAAAACGGATCATACCGGGTTAGGGTGAGCCCTCATTTGGCAACTGGGGTTTGTATAAGCAGAAGGAGATGGAGATGCACAATTTAGGGATACAGACGCACACAGAGAGGAGAATGCCAAGGGAAGATCGAGGCAGAAATTGAAGTGATGGAACACAAACCAGGAGATGCCAAGGGTTCCTGGCAACCACAAGAAGCTAGGAGAGAGACACAGACCAGATTTCTACCTCATGTCCTTTGGAGTGAGTGGGCCTGCTGACACATTGATTTTTAGATTTCTAGCCTGCAGAACTGCGAGAAAATACATTTTGTTTTGTTTTGTTTTAAGCACTCAGTTTGTGGTAATTTGTTATGGCAGTCCTTCGAAATAATACAAATTGTAGATGTAGCAAAAAAAAAAAAAAGGAGAGAGAGGGAATAATGAGCATGGACTTTACTAACTTTCCTTTGAAAATGCTGGAATCAAACAAGATAACTTTGTTCTGTCAGATCATAATAATATGTTCTATGATTCATAGGTCAGAAACAGATCAAGTCACAATTTAGTAGGCAGACATAGGTGCAGTAACAACTCCATATATTTAAGTATATAAAGGTGTTTGTAGACTGTTCGATGCTCTGAAAACAAAAACAAAACAGCACTGTTGCTCTTATGCTTTCATTCCTTTTAGTTATAAAAAATTAACTAGCTATTTATATAATCAATTAATTTTGCATTGGGGAATATTTTTATTCTCTTATTTCTGGGTCCCAGTCAAGTTCCTTTATGATAGAACAAATTCTTACATTATCTGAACTTTTAAGATGAACATGTATTACTTTTATAATTAGGAAATAAAAATAACTTTTAATTAAAAAATAAAAGGTTATGATCTACTAAGGTATACAGGCTATTTCTGTTTGTTTCCCTTTGTAAAGTGCCCCAGATTAATGTTAGCCAGTAAGGCACTTAACTTCTTTTAATGATTAAGAAAGTAGCAGGAATGGAAGGGAGATGGTATGACATACAATATAATTTTCCATGAAAAAATTAAATTTTTATTTAGAATGTGTATTTAAATTTATAAGTATATAGAAAAAGGAAATATGAATAAAATGAGATATATATAGAAAATATTGAAGTGAGTGAATGCTAGGTAAGTGATACATGTTTTTTAAGATTGTGGAAAAAAGGTAATAAAATTTTATTTTGTAAAGTCGGAGACATTTAGCATATTATATTCTCAGAAACTAAGCGAATTCAGTTTATAGCTTTGGATTAGAAGAAAGTGATTGATTTCCTTTAAGATGCTTTGTCTGCAATTAAAATATGTTCCTGCCAGGTTTTTATGTTCCTGCCAGGTTTTTATAGTGAGGTTTTCATGGGTGACATAACCTGAACCAGGGAGAAATGGAAACGACTAAACCATCTGAGAGAATCATTTACTAGTTTAACACCGGTTTGAATCTATTTATCATCCTCACAGCAACAACGCTGTAGAACAGCTGCTCCCTGAACAACTCCAGTCGTTTCAGAGGCATTTCATGGCGTCGCTATTCTTCCTATACGTTCACTATTCCTTCCATCTTTTTCAGTGGATGTACTTTCTCTTTTTACCCCTTAAAATGTCTCAGATACCTTTGTACATTCCGCTTTTTAAAATTCCCACAGCCTGATTCAGGATGGTCCACTCTCTCAGTGGCCTCGGGCAGATGGTGCAGTATGAAGGTGCCTGGCAGAGGGGGCCAGAGGGGAGGTGACACTTCCTCTGCTTGCCTCAGGACGGCACTGTGTCCCTCTGGAGAAAGGGGTGCCTACTCCTTCCCATAAAGAGAATATCCGTCTCCCCATATGTGTGCCTCTGGGCTGTATCCACCTGGAGAGAACCTTTATTCTCTTTTTAAAAAATTAATCTGCCTAGAGGAAGTATATTTTTCTAATTTACCCAAAGACATCATATGAGAGTAGAACTTATATTTTCTCATACATACAAAATAGATAAATATATGAGGTGTTGGATGTGTAAATTAACTAGATGAGAAGCATCCTTTTAGAATGTATATCAAATCATCATGATGTACACTTTAAACATCTTATAATGTGATCTGTCAATTGTACCTCAATACCAAAGCTTGGGAAAAAGAAATCCCTCTAAGTATTTCAGAAGGATATAAGGCAGCTAAATGTTTCTAAACTGTTGGAAAGGAGGGGGCCCTAAGGGAAAAGGCAGTGCAAGTAAATGCAAGAAGGTGCTTCAGCTGCTTAGGCTGAAAAGTGAAGGAGTGTCTCCCAGGACCCATAGAGGAGGGAGCCTCACAGTTGCTGAAACCACTGAGCCAGGAGCGCGCAGACCCCCCAATACTGCTGGCCTCACTGCTGGTGTCTCAGCAGCTGCCCGACCCAGAAGCAGAAAAAAAAAGTGGCTTTTCTTTTTCTCCTGTTTTCCCAACTGGCTGCCAGTGCTTCTCATGGGCCGAATTTAATCAAAACCCAGTAAGCAAAGGAGTCCAGGAAAACATTTTGGAGGGTTCCAGTCCTTGGCAGAATAAAGGAACGAAGAAAAAGGCATGTTGTGGGGCTGGGAGCCAAGAGGGACCAATGGACCCAAGAACGGATTATAATAGAAAACGCGGGGGAAACAATCCTACTCCATTTACCTACAGGCTGTGTGTGGTTTGGGCAGCCTGGCAGTTCCAGGGCATAGGTGAGTGGTTCCTGGAGTTTGCTGTGCTTTGAATCACCTGGAGTCTTTTAAAAAGTACCCAAACCCAGTTTCCACCCTCTAGACATTCTAATTTCATTGATAAGGGCTGCAAACTGAGCATAAAGATTTGAAAAATCTCTGAAATGGTTCTAAAGTTTAATTCGTTTGGGGCCAGTGGCCATGGGCGTGGTGGCAGCCAGAGTACCTGGTGGGCAGGACACAGCAGCAGCAGCAGCAGTGGATCAGTGAAACCCCCTCGAGGCTCCAGAAACTGCAGGGAACTGCTGTCCTTCATAAAGAGAGCAAATAGGGTCAAGGCACCTGGGAATACAGACTGTACCAATGTGCGAAAGTCAAACTCCTAACGGATAGGTTTCATGATCTATTCCCATTGCCTACGGCTTCTTTACAGTACAAAACATTCAAGATATGTTTTCTTCTTTATGTACTGGTTAGTCTCATATGTTTACAATGTGATTAGTTTTACATTAAGCAGATTTGCACAGTATCTTCAGGAACATATCTGCTGTATTTTTGAAGAACATTTAGATGAAAATAAAACACACAAAAAAAAATGTTGTAGAGTAAGGCAAAATGAACACTGAACTTTGAGACAGACCAGAATAGTGAATTACAGTCTATGATTTACCTTTATGTAATTGTATATTTCAGAGTAAGAGGTTAAACCCTCGGACCTGTACAAAAAAAAAAAAAAATCATAGATGATGTATGAGAACCCTTCCAGCCCAAATATCAGGCTTTTTTTGTCATATAATTTTTTATTATGAGGTAGTCTGCATAGCTTTTGCACTTTTGACACAAAAGCTATGCAGACTACCTCATAATAAAAAATCCCCCTTAAGCCCTTTCTAGGGAAGAATCGCTCATTTATGGGAGCAGGCTCCGAAGCTACAGTAGTCTCTTCTGAATTGGTTGATCTAAAATTACAAAATGAGCACTTGGCCCGCTACGGGAACTCTCTCCCTCCTGTGCATCTTCTCTGGGGCAAGAAAGAAAGGAGAAGGAAGAGAGAGCTGTATGGCGGAGTGCAGAGTCACGTTCTACGCTCGTGCACTCAAACCCTTGGCCTCTTCACGCCATTATGGTGTAGTCTGTAAATTCGCTGACCATCAATTTTATATTTAAAAAACATTTTAGTAAAATATTATTAAATTTAGAATGAAAATATAAGTATATTTTTAATAGTTGGAACTTTTTGTGACTGTGAACAGAGGAATAAATGTATCTTTTTCTGTGTTGGTGATAGGGAAATTGAGCAATGAAACAAGATTCTACTTGCATTTCTTATTCTTTATTTCCATTAAGTGAAAATGTTTTAAGCTACAATTGCAGAATATTGGGAAAGGCAGCCAGAATGTGGTGGTTTTGTCAGATAGTTCTGGATAGTCAATTCAAATGGAATAAATAGTTCCTTTCAGCCGTCCTCTCTGGATGCCAAGTTGGCAGGTATGTTTCAGTCAAAAGCTGCTAGGCCGACTAGTTAAGCTCAAAGAATGATGGCGAATGGATTGCTTGTCTACTTTGTAGAAGGACTGAGCACTCAACAGGAGTTTTTACACTCCGCACTGTCATTTGGATGTGATTTTAAAAGATCCCTAATAATTTATCATTGTTTTCTTTCTTTAGCGAGCGAAGAACATAGTAAAGGATTAGGAAAAAATAAAATTTCCAGCAATCTAGTTATTTACCCTCTGTGGTAGTTAATTTTTATGTGTCATTTTGAGTGGACCAAGAAGTGCCAGTCGAGATTATTTCTGGGTGTGTCTGTGAGTGTGTTTCCGCATGAGCTTAGCATTTAGATAGGTGAGCTTAGTAAAGTAGTTGGCCATCCCAGCGTGGACGGGCATCATCCAATTTGTGGATGTCCTGAATAGAATGAAAGACAGAGGAAGGAGGAATTTGCACTTTCTGCTTCAGCGGTTAAGCTGAGACACCTCATCTCATTTTCTCTTCCTCTCAAACTGGAATTAACACTGTTGTCTCTCCTTGTTCTCAGACCTTTGAACTTGGACTGAATTATACCACCGGCTTTCCTGGGTCTCCAGTTTGCAGACTTGTGAAGGACAGATGGTGGGACCTCTCAGCTTCCATAATCACGTGAGTCAATTCTTTATAATCAATCTTTCTAGATAGATGGATAAATAGGTACATACATAGATACATAGATACATAGATAGATAATCTACATATGTCCTATTGATTCTGTTTATCTGGAGAACACCGACTAATACACCCTCAAGTAGACTTTTTTTCTTAAGATATGTTGTTCTTTTATCCCCAATATCAAAAATAATATTACGATCCTTCAATAATAAATTTATACTCAGCACCATGCCAAGTATGTCACTAATCTATGCATATAAACCAAACGGAATATCTTTTCCCATTTTAATAACAGATTTCGTTTTTTTTTTAAAATAAAAGATCACACAAGTACTAATCGAGACTTTCTCCTCAGTGTAGGTACCACATATGTTCTAAGAGCAGAATCATATCTCGTACCTCAGGGTTTTATACAGCTGTGGACCAAAATATCTGGTGGAGTGATCATGTGATAACAGTTGCTTTCTATACTATATGTCATCAGCACTGTGTCGTAACTGAAACATCATCTAATGAGAGGAGTTTCACTAATTTTCTCAATAACTTTTTCTGTTTTCTCTTTGAACAAAACGTTAATTCTTAATTTTCTACCTGATTTTGCAAGTATCCTGCCATACTGTGATTTGTACTTGTTTTAACTCAAGACTGCAATTTTGAGTGATACAGCTATAGCTTTAGTTTCTTCTCTGTATTTATTTTTATAATTCATCTTTTTTTTTTTAAACTGGAATCTACTAATTCAGGAAAAGAAACCCTTTAGGTCATTCCGTGTTTTTAAAACGTCTAATTATACAGACTTTATTGGCTCTATGCCAAAGTTCAACTGGCTCTCCAGTCTAATAATAATAGACAATGTTTAGATGTTTATTATCATATATCCTGATTGAAATTTTCCATTTTAGGTGCTTATACAAATAATCACACACACTTTTATGTTAATTTGTCACTACATTAACAGATTTACTTTTTTCATAGCAGACTCTTCTTGCCTGATGTAATTTGAGACATTTTTCTGAGTTCTATAATTCATGCTTTGCCTTTCATTACTAATTTTATGTTTTATTAAAGTATTTCTGAGACACTAATACATTTTCGTGAGTTGTTAATATGAGGCAGCATAAACATCAGAGCAAATGGCACAGTTCAACATATGTAAAAGTCAGCATGAAATGACGTGATCATATTTTAGGGAAGTTAAACTTCAGACAAATTGACAACTAATACCGTCATTCTAAAAAATGGATCGCCTTTAACAATATCTTAATTAAAAAGAATGTATTGTCATACAATTATACATTTCAAGTCTATAAAATGAATATAAATATAACTTTAATTTCTTTTTTCCTCCTTTACTACTTTTTTGACAATTGATAGACTGACCATCCTAGACAAATATGGCTGACCAAATACTTAAAGGAACATACTTTTGCTCATGGATAGAGGAAAAGTAGATGGTTGATATTTTAAAGGTGTCTTTTAAAGTCCTGTATTAATCACTTAATATCTAATTAACTATGTTACCTCAGGTAACATATAATTTCTTGGGAGTTTAATTTCTTCATCTGTAAAATGAGGATAAGAATGTGTTTATTAATTTCCGTTACAAAAATATGAATATCTAGCACAAAATTACTGTAATTTTGTGATAAATGTTAGTTTCATCACTCATCTGAATTCACTGTTGTGTTGACTTTAAGTTTGGATTGACCATAATGGAAAAGTAAAATTTCTTTGTGAAATATTTTGAGAAGATAATGTTACATGGAATTGCGTGTGTTTCCTTTTCAAAAAAATTATCACTAAATGCTTATTTAGAAGGGTTGTACCAGGAAAGGTGCAAATAAAGTGAAGACTGGAGGAAGGGTAAAGACAGTGGCTTACTTCTTGGATTGTTTTCATCCTGGCCTCAGCCAGGGAGAATGTCTATTGATTAGTGAATATTTAGAGCTGAGAGTTTGGCAGTTGGCTTTGCATTTGCTTGAACACTAAGAAAAAATAAGGAAGCCTAAGAGGAAAATTAATAGATCGTCACTGTCTGCAGCCTTCAGATCTTCTAAAATGACTCGAGAGAAATAAGTCCCTAATTCCCTAACTCTCCTAAGCTTCTTCCTCAATCGTTAGATACTTGTTTATGTTTTGGTTCCCAGATCTAGCTTTGCTTAAAATGCTTCTGATGGGGATTGCAGAACGTTCCAAGGCACGATCCAAGGCATGATTAAAAAATAGTATTGGGGATTTGTTCCTTTGAGTTCTGGAAAGGATAACTTTAAATATGATGATTATCGATAATTTCTTTTTCATTATACAAGAATCAGCTTCGTATTTCTCAGCTCTCTGATTCCAGGTCATTAGCATGCATAGAGAATTATATTGAACACAGATTTTTTCAGATATGCTCGGTCCATTGAAGACCATTTTTATATGTATATATTTTTTTCAATTTCCAAGTACTTGAAACATTTCTCTTTATATCTTTTCTTTATTAAAAACATCTGGGCTAATGTTTAAAAGGATCTTTATCAACACAGAATACATAATTATAGAGAAAATATCAGTATAAAAGCTTCATTCTTTTTATTTTAATGTCAATATAATAGTTGTTACATTTTATATATTACAGGTATACTTATATAAGTAAATACATAATTATACATAATGATATATATCATATATGATTCATACATATCTTAGAGCAATTCTTTCAGAAGTTTTCTTGATTACCTTTAAGGATTATAATATTTGCTTTAACATTTTTCATAGAATAGTTTAAGTTAATATTGCTAATAAAAATATGACTCTTCTGATTGAAAGCACAATAGATGGTCATAAAGCATTACTTACTAAAGATTCACATAGTAATGACTTCTTTCATTACCCCATTATAAAACAGCGAAACAACATCTTGCCAGATATGATCAATTACAAGAAACAAAAACCACTTAAAGTGGCTTAAGCAAGGAGGATATTAAATACTAAAGAATAAAGGGCATCTAATTGAACTCAGTTATAACTATAGTTAGACCTTACAGGACATGAAGAGTCAGCAGGTTAATATACTTTCTAGCTATGACTCCAGAAATGCATGGTCTTCTGTGCCATTCTTGTTCTCTGTATCAACAAGTATCATTGCAAACCCCATCAGTGCATGGGGACCAGAACGACCTCCAGATGCCCAAGTCCATTACCATAGTGGATGCTTAGTTTCTTGGTCCTTAATTTACATTTTCACAAAAGAGGATGTGATTGGACACATCCCTGGTCTAAAAAGTTAGACAGGTGCGATCACCTGGTACAAACGTGGCTGTAGGACTCTGCCTCTTTAGCCGAGGTCTGGGTTACGGGTTTGCAAAGAGAAAAATTAATTGAGATAGAGAAGTTAAGGATTAATCTGTCCTTAAAGACAAAGCTGATGATTTTTATTATGGGGTACGTTAGTGGGATTAGGGCAGTTTTTCCTAATATCTCTCGTCAGTACTGTCTAGAATATTTTACTTCACTTTATTACATTGCATTTAATTTCAGATGTCAGAGATTCTTTTGCATTAACAAGGGAAAATTTCTAAGAGAAGATTTAAACTTTCAAGCACTCACATTTAAATAAAATAAGCTATGCCAAATAATTGACATTGAGAAAAGGTTGGGTTACAAAAGTGAAATGAAATCTAATTTTGAAGAATTTAACTCCATGGAGAAATCCAGGCCTGGGTGGCTATCTGTCTGTAGCTGTGGATTGCTACTAATACTACAGCTACCAGCTGGTTTATTCTAGTGTTGCCTCTTCTTTATTCAGCTTTTTCTCTGACTGTGAGAAACTTGGCTCTCATTATTCACAATATGTTTACATATTTTTTCAGCCCTAGGGTACAGATAGTTTCACATTTGCTAAATTATACCTCTGTAAAAAAGAAAACTACTAAATATTAGACAGTTTTCTTCTTTAAAATGGGAGACACATAGATGGTAATACTTTGTATGACTTCTGCAACTTTATGTATGTCTGAAATTATTTCAAAACATAAAGGTAAAAAAATGAAAATTTAAATCTGGTAGTCATTTTTTCAAAATGTCCTTTGAATTCTGTGTTTTGTTCGGGAAGCCTTCGCCTAACAGCCCCTTCGCATCCAAGATTATAAAATATTGTCTGATACTTAATTCTAGGTGTTCTCAGACCTTGATTTTTTTCTACATCTTTGATTTATGGGAAATTTGTTTTTATGTCTTATATAAGGTAGAGAATTGACTACATTGTTTTTGTTTTTGTTTTTGTTTTTGATACGTAGACTCCATTGTCCCCAACCATTTACTTAAAAGTTCATCATTTTCTGGCCATATTAAAAAAAAAAAAAAACCTGTATGACTTACCAAATCACTATAGACATGTGTCTGTCTGTTTCTGGCTATTCTGTTTTCTTCCGGAGTCAGTTGTCTGTTGACGTATTGGTACCTTCGTGTTTAAATTGCTGTGTTTTTGGGTTGCGCTGTCTGCACCTGACAGTGCATGACTGGTTCTCCAGAAACAGACTCTGAGATGGACAATAGTATGCAGGAAGTTTATGAGTGAGTGACCAGCATCTGATGCAGGTACGGGCAGAGGGAGAAAATGGTCTTGAGATATCACAATAAAGCCACAGTTGGCCCCACAGGGAGCTCTGAAGAAAGGAGAGTTCTTGAGATTTGTCCAAAATTGGGGTGAGATGGCTGAGCTTTTGTACTCTTGCATCAACCAGTAATCGGATGCAGGTTACCTCTTGGAAAAAATACAAACTAGGTGACCTGGCTTTCTTCAGCTGAGAGACGTTTCTGGAGAGGACAGGCTACTGAGGGCTACGCACTGGCAGAACTCTACACAGCAGGACAGTCTGTCCTCGGTCCTCGAGAGGGATCTGGGTAGACAGGCACAGCGTTCACCACACGGCACATTATGTTTTCACAATGTTTTTCATTATTTTATATTTTTCCTTCCAAATGAATTTTAAAAGTGGCCTATCGAGTTCCTTTTAATTCTTGTTTATAATGTGTTTAGAATTCCATTAAATTAGAGATTAACTGGCTGTATAAAATAATCCATCCCAAAGTAAACATGTAGATGTTCCCTTTTATCCTTTTCTCCAGAATGTGTTTAAATAACTAATAATCTTGTAAAACATCTTCTGAGGCCTTCTCTCTAAAGACTCAGGTGTTTATTGTATATGGTGATTCTCTCCCAGGTGTCTGTCTATGATGTATCACAATGCCACTCGGTGTGGCTTAAGGAACAGGATTCATTGAGGAGGGGCCCACTCACAGGTGTAGGCTCAACAGGAAAAGATCCAAGCCAAGCATGGGGTTTCTATCCCACAACTCACAGAAGACCGTTCTGGCCCACAGTGTGACTCTGACACAACTCACAGAAGACTGTCCTGGCCCACGGTGTGAGTCTGAGCTGCAGTCACTTTCTGTATCTGCTTCGCTGTGGTGCAAGCAGGAGGACAGTGTTTTCAGGGGGGAAAAGGTTTCTTGACATTGGGTAAGGAGGAATCATGGCACTCGCTGTTTATAAGAGTTGTCTGGGAAACTGGCTGCCTAGAACCTGGGGACCTTGGCCGTGAGAGTTTTGCAGTCCTTGTGGCTTTGGAAGCCAAGCTCAGTGCAACATCCCCAGAGATAAGAGAAGCCGGTTTGCACAGCGAACCTGCAGGGACACACAGGGTCACCTTCAGACAGTCCTGCTATTGCACCACATATATTTTCTGGAAGATAAATTTTCTTTTATTTTCCACCATTCCTTCCACTCTATTCTTTCTATTCTCTCCTTCTGGAATGATTATTTGATTTCCTGGGTATATTTTTCATGTTTCTTAATTGCATTCTCATAATTTCACCTCTCATAATTTTTATCTCTTTAATTTTGAGGCATACCTCTGTACAGTCTTTAAGACAAATGTCACTCTGCCCCTGTGCGTTATTCTACTTTAGTTACACTCAAGTGAAAGTTTTCTTTTTTTGTTTCAATGTAAGGCTCCAGAGCACAGTTTTTCCTTGGTTACTTTTACTTCATAGTAGCCTGTTCTTGTTTTAGAGGTATGCTATGTTGGATGCTATCTTCTATTTCCCTTCTTACTTTCTGTTTCCCTGGGAGTTTGCTTATTCAATCTGTTGTCTCTCTTTCTTGCCTTCATTTTCCTTTAGTTATTTGAGGTTTTAGTTTGTTCCTAATTGTAATATCAGCCCAGATTGATCCACATATTTGGTTGAGGTGTCTACAAACCACAGGTCAAGTAAGCTTTCTCTGCCATAGTGAATGCTGACCTGATTATGAAGGACCCTGGCTGAGAGCAGGGGCAGGGCCTGGTGACAGTGAAGACGGTTGTGTGTCTGGGTTTTTGTTAGAAGAGAAGGAAATTTATGGGCCTAAGAGTTTTTGTCCACTGTAGCAGCTTTTTCTTGACCCACTGTCCATGCAGAGAGTCTGCTAGGGCAGAACTTCCATTTTACTTAGAGTGGTATGTACTTAGTTTTAGCTTCTAGGAAAATTTCTTATTGAGAGACTGATCCAGCTGTCCCGTAGTCCCCAAATTAACCAACCAGCTGACCACCTGACAGGGCCGGTCCCACTCCCAGTTCCAGCTGCCTTTGGTATAGGGAAACTATGGAAATCTTGCCCACTAAATTCATTTCTTTGGTGGGTTTTCATTGTTGTTTGTTTCATTTTGTTTGCCTGTCATGAATTGTATGAGACTAAGCTTGGTTGGGTTTCATAAATGGTCTGTTTTATGCTGTAAAAAATCCTTCTGTGCTCTGACAATGTAATCATATCTTGTTGGCTTTGCAGTGGCACAATGGCTTTAGTGGTGTGCAAAGTTGTTTTTAGAATATTCTCACATTTCTGTGAGGTTTGAAGAAGGAGGAGAGGCGGTCATGGATGGATAGGCAGCCATTCTGAATAAGAATCCCTAATAGAAATTTGGAAAATGGAAACCAAACATTTAAAATCCCACTGACTAATAGAACAAATGTTTTCTCTCATTAAATGGTGTGTATTTTTCCCAAAGATAAATAGTAAGCTAAAACATACTTAAGAGCAGATGGAATATCTGTGGTGGAAACAAAACCCCAGAAAAGGCAAGAACAGATAGAGTCTGGTGTTTAGGGGAGGGAATTCAGCCTAGAGAAGTTAAAAAAAAAAAAAAATTTAATTTTTTGAGAATCGAAAGGATAACGGGAGACATTTACTTTAGTGAAGATAAGTGCTTAATAAAGCTCATGCAAATTGTTTTCATCTTCTCCAGTCAATAAAAAGCTTAATTGTTAATTAAAAGCTAAGAGGAGATAAATGGAGTTAGAGATGAAAGATATAAAATTATCCTTTTGGGGAATGTTTTTTAGCCATATAACACTAGAATTAATAGAATACTAAAATATTTATAATGTACCATGTGGTGCAGTCAGACAGAGAGAGAGAAAGGAACACTATGAACAGGAGCACAGCCAGCACCAGAAATGTTTGGGGTAGTAGGAAAATCCATAGTGTAATAGAGTAAACACTAGTAGGTGACCATGTACAGTATGGAAGTGTTTGATCGGGCAGCAAGAGGATTAGGGAACTGAGGGAATAAGGTAAGCTGATTAATAGTAATTTAAAAGAGACAAATTTAATAGTTCATTAAATTAATTTAAATCGATTGATTCAAAATCGACAAGCCAATTTAAAATATTATTTTCCCGCTCATCTTCTCAGCCATTTATAATAGGGGAAAAAAAATGAGAGGATAGCCCATGCTTTGAGGTTCATTCTTTTATCTTTTTTTTTTTTCCTGAACTCTTTCCTCCTGTGTTGTTTCTTCTGCCAAAAGCCCACTGAGTGCTTTAAAGAACTCAGCCGTTGTCAAAGTCGGGTGTATGCCACTCTGACTCCCACTCTAGTGCCTCGTGGTTGTGTGGTTGCTGTGCTCACTGTTGCTACTGTGGTCCGTGCTTCCGTGTCAGTGTCTGCCACTTCCATATTCATCACCAGCAGAGAAAATCACAAGGAGCCATCTCGCCCTTCCTTTTCCTGTATTCCATGTTTTCCTTCGCCCCATTCTTTATGGAAATGACAGTCCGAATTTTGCAGAAAATTCCAGTGATTTCTTATCACTTGAAGGATCAAATCTAAATTTTCTCAAATGGATACTCAAGGATTTTCCCTGCTTTCTATCTTACCAGCTTCCCCAGCCCGTGCCCTCAAACTCTCCAACTTCTCTACATACCTTCACATGAAATCGCTATTCCAGGCAGGCTGGTTTCTTCTTTGCCACCAGCCATTCCCTGATGCCCCCCACCTGCGATTTAGTCATAAATACTCTAGCTCTGCCTATCCAAATTAAGCCCAGCATCCAAAGCACATTTTATTTATTCGCAATGACAATTTTCTGTCTACTGTCAACCTGTGTGGATTGCTTGCCCCTCTGAATTTTAACAACCCTTATGTGACTGTATTTAATTTTGTTTTCTAAATGATAGAAGTGTATGGATTAGTTAAGCTTCTTATTTAATAATTCTTTGAAGTGACTTTATTCAACTTAGGTCTTGTTATGTCGGGGAAAAGCTTGTTAACAAAAGCTTTTTGACTTTAATTCTCTTCAGCATTTTTTAAATGTAAAACTAACAGAACAGAAACTTCTCTAAGGACCAAAATAAGTCAATAATATATATTTTTTTCATTCTCAATTAAAGAAAAGAGTAACAAAAGTAACTCATTTCTTAATTTAAGTACATTTGCAAGCATCTCCGATTTGAAAGGCATTCTTATAAGTCATCCTGTGTTCTGGGGTATTTCATGGGAGGATTCAATAGGGTGGAATCCTACTTTTTGTTGAAGTTAGAGGGATAATATAATGCTATCTTTACATAAGAAAGAATCATTTGTACTGTTTTACAAAATAGTACAGTATGTTATAAAGAAATCTGTGCCACAGTCAGGGCTGTATGGAACTCAATTAATCTGTAAGCCATTAAGTAAATGAAATCTTACAATGTTTCCTTGCCTCTCCGAAGTTATCAATACATTACAGCAGTCTGGCAAGGCTCTCAGCCATTACAAATAATAGAGTTTGAGTGCCCACACACTCATCATTCTCAGGGAACTCAGCCCGCTGACTGACTCTCCTCAACTGCAGAAAGAAAACTATGCTCACTGTTGAAAGGGGAGAGGGAGAGAAATAGAAATAAGCTTTACCCTTCACTCTTTATCTCTGGGAGTCTTCTTCAGAACACGCTATTGGCTCTTCCTGCTTCCACCAAAATTCCCCAGGGAGGCCATTTGCTTCGTATGAAGCTAAAGAGTAACACTTTTTAATACCCCAGTGAAAAGCCTTCTGTGGCATACGTGGGTAGGGAAGGTGTAGGGGGGGTGACCCAGGCCGTCGCGCAGGCGCTGGGAGTCCCAGGCAAAGCATCTCAGAGTCCGCACCCTGTCGTTTCGTTAGCGATGGCGTGCGCTCGTTTCCCAGTTATCCCTTCTTTTCTTTTCTTTTTTTAAAAGAAAGTATACTTCGTAAAATGCGAAGAAGGAAAACCAACTCAATGAACACACCAAAGATGATCCGAGGGTGTAAGATAGGTGTATCATTTGCTTAACATCTTTCAATAAAAGCCTGTTACTTTGAGTATTTACCAAACCTGGTAGAGAACTGGGAGCGATAAGAGTGAAATGAAGAGAGTCAGGAAGAGTTCTGGCTTCCGGAGCAGGGGAGGCAGTGGGCTGGGGAGGCAGTGGGCTGCGGGCAACCGAAACCCCGCGGCCATCATACGGAAGGAAGGCTGTTCTTACAATGCTCATTTATAACCAAAGCTTTGTGTACGCTAGTACAGGGGACTTATTGTTAGCAATGAGAAAAACAGGTTTCCAAATTTAGAGACCACTCAACGTTAATTAACTTGGAAATTCCAGGCAAACTTGAAGTCTCTCGTTGGCATCTAAGTTGATATATCCTTGGCAAGAGACTGCATGTTTCTTTTCTTTTCTTTCTTTTTATTTCTTTTTCAGAAGAGTAAAATAGTTGCCTCAAACAAAACTTAAATTAGTGCTTTCTTCAAGTTGTTTTTATATATACACACATGTGCTATACTTAGGCATTGTGGAAAATCAAGAAGTACAGATAATAAAAACCATAAAATAATAAAAATGTGTACTCAACGTTAACACCTTGGTGTATACCCTCTGGATCTCGCCTCTGCTTCCCCTCCATCCTTGTCCTCCTCCTTCTTTTTCTCTGAGTGAGGTGAATCCTCCTGTCTCTGTCTCTGTCTCTGTCTCTGTCTCTCTCTCTCTCGTTAGATAAATAAAGCATACATACATCTCTTTTTTTCATCAAAATAAAATCACACACTATATATATTTCTATAACCCACTTTTTCAGTCAATAATCTTCACCTTTCTATTTTATTAAAATATCATCTCCCTTGATTATCAGAGAGGGGGTCTTGGAGCAAGAGGACAGATGAAGATAAGGGGCAGCAGTGAGCAATGGCAGTTTACATATTTAATGTGGTGACTATAGTTAACCTTAAACATATATTTATAAATTCACTGATGGGAACCAAAAGGCACACTATTTGAAATCACATGCATTTCAGAAAGTGCTGACAATTAGTTGACTGTCTATATAGCTGACGTATAGATATTTTCCGATTAAGTAATTTTGAGTTTTACAAATGACTTATAAGACAGCTCCTAGAATTACATAATATTTATATTTTTAAAAGAAATAAATGAGGAGAAAGTAATATTAAGCGCAGAAGAGATGGCAGTGTTTTTCAAAAATACTGTCTAAGCAAAAGGCAGAGGAAGTAGAGTTGGATTCTCAGGGGTTATGTCAAGAACACTCATACTTAATGTAATCTTAGAATGCTGTTCTTGTTTTGCATGTGTGTGCATCCACTATAGTTAATGCTATACAGAGAGAAGGCATCAGTAAGTTATCTGGTTTCTACTTCTAAATATGTAATTGTTAGTATTCTCAGACTTCCAAAGAATTTAATTCCTTTACTTTAAATACAAAGAATCATGGGAGAAGACTGTGTGTGTGATTTTTCACATAATATATGTATGTATATATGGATGGGTGTATATATGTATATATATGGAGAGAGAATTAAAAAATATATATGTATATACACATTTAAGATTTTTTTCTTTCTTTTGCATTTTCCAAATAGCTCTTGTAAGATATCTTCTAGAATGACATAATATTTGTATTTTTAAAAAGAGAGAAAGGAAAAATAAAAGTGCTGTGAGGTGCAGAGGTTACTATTATTTGGGGGACTAGAGTGTAAGTAGTGATTTGAGGGGCTGTCACAGGAAGCAGCTGCTCTCAAAAGTCAGGGAAGGAGGAAAAACCAATATGAGGGTATTTATTGGGGTTTCTACTGAGGCTACTGTGAGACATTTGTGCAGTGCTTATGAGAGCATTCAACAGAAAAGAAGCCTCTACCACCTTTGGTGGAGAACCGCCCCCAACTCCCGGGGCGGGGGCGGGGGAGGGGGTGGGGAGGGGGACATTAACCCTCCTGCATCCACACCATGGTTGAGCCAGAGCATCTCAAGCTCCCTTTGAGAACACAGAAGAAAGTCCTGGGGCCAGATGAGGCAGGACTTGAGGCTTTTGCGCCTGAAGTGTGGCTGAGATTTCTGAGGAAATGGAGAGGACTGGAAGGTGAGACGGCAGGCAGAGAGAGACTGTGCATGAAGGTGAAGGTGTAGGCTGGCAGCAGTGCATAAACAGGAGCAGTGCATGGTTCTCATGCGGTGTGAGACCGTGTGACAGCCTGCAGATCCAACCCTCCCGTCCTCTCTCTTCTCCCAGGCTCCACCTATAGAGTTCCAAGGTTTGGGAGAGAACTATGGTATAGATGGAAAACGTAAGCCTTTATTATTAGGAACCCAAAGCTCTGTCGAGGAACTCTTACGAAAAAAGTTAGGCATGAGAAATGATGTTGCTCTACTGGCTGAAAAACATGGTTAGTACCAAAGATACGGGGGCCAGTGATCCAGATGATGTCAGGAGCATCACCAGCAGGTCTGCACGTAGTAGATTCTCAGCACACATTTGTCGAATGAATGAGTCAGCCATCCCAGTTTTCTCCAATAATACTGATAAAGCATCATTTATATCATGCTAAACACTTTCATATTAATCCTCATACTACCCCGTAAAGTAATTACTAATAACTCTTTTTATCAAAAGAGGAGACTGAGACAACAGAGAGTAGACGTTCTGGAATCGCATAGGTAGCCCGGGGGCAGGCCAAGATTGAACCCATGCACTCAGTTCCAGAGGCCAAGAATAAAAGTCTTTTATTTTACAAGTTGCTGTACTTTTTTCATGATACGCATTTGGCCCTATGCTTCTCCTGTCTACACTGTTCTTCTGCCACTGTTCACTGAGCTAGATTCATTTTATTTTTTATTGCATCTTAAATATAGCTTCTTCAGAAAGGAATTCCTTGCCCACTGGTCTAGTATGTCTCTCTCTCTCTCCCATGTGCTTTTCCATAGCCCCTTGTTCTTTCCACTCGTAACACTTGCTGAGGTTCGTAATGTGCTTCTTTTTAGTTTAATATGTGCCTCCCCCGCTCATACAACCAGGCTGTAAGTTCCATGGAGCATGGAACCATGTCTAATTTGCTTACCACTGAAAACACAAACTTACCTCTTGTGCAATGTACAATGAGTATTATGTGAAACAGTACAGGTGGCTAGTTCACCCATGATTTACAGAAGATCTATAGGGAGAGGTGTTGCCCGATTTTGTGCATCAACTTATAAATTACCTACAAGTAATAATGATAATGGTAATAAGAACAGTAAAATATCATTTAGCAATTCTTGTATTGTCCGGCACTGGTATAAATGCTTTAATTAACTCATGTTCAAGAAGAAAATAAGAAAATAAAAAGCATGCATATTATTACTGTGCAAGGAAAAAACTTTTAACATTTTTCTATTTATTTGAAATTATAGATTTTACTGAATATCATCACCGAAAGAAAAAAGAGGAGAAAGACAAAATAACCTTTCTGTCCTTAAGGAATGTAGAGAGTCAGGTTAGGGATAGAGAACAAGGTCAACAAGTTAACGATGCTTCATAGGCTGCAGAGTGCGAGGTGAGATTTACTGCAATCAGTGGGTGCCAGGAGGAAGATCTCTGAGAAGAGTTAACCTCAGGTGGCATGCATCGCAGTGGTCAGACAGGCAGAGGGTGTCGGAGAACGGAAGGACCAGCAGAAAAGGAGCTCAGAGCTTCTTTAGTTTGGGTCTAGAGGCAACGAGCTTAAGCCCAGTGCATACTCCTATTATGTGAAGACCTCTCACATTCAAAAAGTTTGAGCCACTTTTTGAAAGTCTGTTGTTTCTTTTTATATCTTCCTCATTTCTGTCACTTTGGATCTGATATTACCTGTCTTGCCTTTTTAAAAATCCACTAGTTTCTGCTTCTCTGCTCAACTCGATAATTCTTTATTCATTCAAGAATATGTCTTCCCTCTCCCCCTTTTTCGATTTTTATTCATGATACAGTCCCAGTCTAAAATACCTCAAACCATTTTTTCGAACTAACTCTGTTCCCCCCAAAAGGGCTTGAAATTAAATTCTGTTAGGTCTGCCCAAATTAATCTCACACAGTAAATGACCTCACACAAACAGCGATAAAAACTATAAGTTACAAGGTAATTATAAGGAATTCTTAGAATTATTTTATTTTTGTTTTATTTTTCAGTCCATAGTACATCAATACTTGTTCAACAGACAGATATATACTATGTTGCAGCACTCTGAGCTTGAAATTGGAAAATAAATATAATAAATATTCCATGCCTTCAAGAAGTCTAACATGGGATTGAGACATATTTGATTTTGATATACATTTTCCTTTGTTTGATGTGATAGATAAAATATAAGCAAACATTATCGTGACACTCCAGTGAAAAGGTGGAGTCTGTTTCCCTGCTCCTCAGCCAGCGGAACGTGGTGAAATGAGGTCGCCTGAGTTCCGCAGCCTAGGCCTCGAAGGGACATGCGGGTCTCTTCTCTGTCCCCTTGGAATGCTTCCTGCCTAATCATGAGAAGTTTGCCTAACCCGTGAATGGCAGAGAGGGAGCCCAGCAGACAGGCAGCGCCAAGGCCCAGACATGGGAGTGAGGCTGTCTTGGCTCCTCCAGCCCCGGGCAAAGGGCTGGCTGGCTGCAGCCCCGTGAGGGACCCAGGGAGGATTAGCAGAAGTGCCCCACCAATAGAGGAGTCATGGCTGGTTTGCTACGCTCCAATAGATAAATGGTGCACTTGGTATTTCTTTTAACTCTTCTTCAGTCAGTAGAAAGAACCAAATATTATCAATATTCTCTTTATAAAGTTGCAATGAAGTTCATACTGTTTTATTTTCTTGAGTCAGAATTGTAATTAGATTCTCTTTATATTAATTCTGTTTGCAGTATTTCTGTATCCTCATGTTCCTCCATGTAATTCTGGAAATATTTTGCCAAAACAAAAAAGAAAGGAAGAGTGGAAGGAAGAGAGGGAGAGAGAAAGAGGGAAGGAGGGAGGAGGAGAGAAAAGGGGAAGGAGAAAGGAAGGGAGGGAGGAGGGAGAAAGAAGGAAGGAAAGTGAAAGGAGACGTGGGCAACATAACAGTTTTGGGCATAATTTCATAGTGTTCAGGCCCCATTCTTCACCATCTTACCTATTGTCTGGTTGTCACGTTCAAGGATTTGATGTGTCAGGAATTGAACAGAGTCAGGAAACCCAATTAAATCCTACTACTGCAGAAAAGCACAAAATAATTTATCATTTTGGGTTGTTTTCAAATAGAGTGAAAATTAGTTTGGTGGTGGATTAAAGAGAGAAAGAAACATTAATAAAGCAGAAACAACCAGAATCACAGGAACCATTAGCGTTGACTTCATTCCAGGACGCTGGGTCAGCCTGCACGCTGACTCGCTGATTGAGGAAGGCACGGTCGGTGCCTTGGAGGATAACGGGAGCAGATGTAGAGAAACTGGACGAGGATCAAAGCGACAGTGCCAGAAGGGGCAGCCCAGACGGTGTTCAGCATCAAGGCGGTTTCTCTAATTCTATTTTCATGTCAAGCTCCTGGTTCTGTTTCTCAGTCAGAATTAAGTTTGAAAACTAGAAAACAGGCCCATTCTTATTTGTTCCTTTCCCATAGTCTGATTTTTACTAGAACGTAGAATGCATTCACACCCACATTCCTGCTGCAGGTAGGGATGATTTGGAGGCTAGTGGGTACTTTTGAGGTGAGAGGGTTTTGTTTTGTTTTGTTTTCCACAATAGTTATACCTACCTTAGTACCTGGTTTACTTGATTGGAGTCTAAATTCGATTCAGGTACTTCATACAATGTCAAAATGTTTTACTTCACCAAATGTGAAATTTCTTTCCTCTTCATAGAATCAGTATTCATTTTGCAATAAAGTATGCCAAAATAAAATAACAAAAACGCTATTTTTTTCATTAAGTCAAATTAAATTGAATCTATGCCCCATCTGGAAATTTAGCATGAGCTATTTGTGGGATCACCTCTCCAATTGCCATACAAAGATCTTGATGTCTTGTTTCGAACAAAATATTTCAGGTCTTTTCAGACTTAGGTCCACATTGGTTGCCACTAAGCAACATATTTTCCAAGCTTTCGTGGTCGTTACTCTCTGGCAACTGTCTATTTGGTGACATTCTTGGGACATAAAAATTGCCCAGGCCTAGGAATGCCTGTGCTCAGGGTCCTGCCTCTCTGTTCACACCTCGAAGTCACCACCACTGAGACTGCCCGCTGGGGGACTGACGCGGAACAGAGTCCACCCCAAGCTGGAATTCAGTTTCTCCCCCCTTTTTCTTCCGTGAAAGTCCTCTGCTTTCTCTTTCCGCTTCTGGACATCTGCCATAAAATTTGCAAAGACTTTCACAAAAACCACTAGAAATATCTTTAAATATAAATTCTACTTCCTACCCAGAAAAACACACAAACTGAGGAATATAATGACCTGGCCATCTGCTAATGAGTGACAGTAGTGAGGGCTACACAAGGAGAACAGATATTCATTGATATTACAATGAATTACCCTTCTCTACTGCCACCTTGGTCATTTGAATTTTTAGAACCTTCTCATTAACTTGCTGTTGTAAACTCTTATTACTGATTACAGATTCTTTTCTTGGTTTTAGCATTTTGATAAAAATTATTTCAACACATTTAAGCTAGTAACAACAAAAGGAGGGTCCCCACGATGGTCAGCTTCGTAGGTGACATATAGGGCTGCAAATCCTTAAATTTATATGTACAAGTATACGTTTAAATTTTTCTGGAGATAAGGCCATAACTTTCAGATTTTCTTACAAGAGTTTTTTACTCCAAGAAGTTTTATGTTGGACCATCAGTCTGTATCTAGTCAGAATTATTGTAACTGTCAATATGAGTGAAAACACATACGTAGGTGCTGAATTTTGTTTTGTACAGAAATAGTGTGGTGTTTCCTTATATCTTCTCATCTCTCCTATCAGGATTGAATGATCCCCCTGTAACTGGTTCTTTCTGCTTCCCTGTACGCTACTTCCCCATCTCCCCCTAGATTCTCCTTGACAACTGTCATATGTTTTGTAAATATAGGGTCTTATTTTCAGTTGGTTGATAAATGATTGTGGAGCCTAAGAGGTTTAGAAAATGGACCTTAGCGTGAATCCTGCCTCACAACCTACTTTCTGTGTGCTTTTAAAGGTTTTCTTAACGTCTCTGTACCTTATTTTTCCTCATCTATGTAATGAAGACCATGTTTATGTCTACTCCATGGAGCGCTTATAAGAATGAGCTTAACGTGTACAAAGCCTGGAGAATAAGACCTGGCACAAAGTAAGCACCACGTCTGTGTCAGTTATTATTTATAGTCTAGGAATATTTGTGTTTCAAAAATTTGCTCATGAAACATAGTTCTTTTTAAAACTCCTAGATTATTAACCAGGAAGTATTTTGGACCTAAGGTCTTGTTCGGTGCCCTCGAACCTCATCATCTACTTTTATACTTCTACCACTTTACTATGAGCCCACTTAGGACAGTGTCTTGATGGATCGCATGGTGGAATTTAGCGAGGTCACAGTGATGAGGTGGGTGGGTGGGCCACAACATCATATTGAAGAGACATCTGACCTGGCCAAGGGCACTCATATTTATCCTTCAGGTTTCAGTCTTAACATCAGTTCTTTGAAAAGACTTTCTCTGATCTCCGTTTTGAAGTCACCCCTTTTGAAAACTCCTAGACATAATCATTTCTTTAATATCTCTTTTCCCCCATGTAACATAAGCTGCACTAAGGGGAGGACTCTGTCTGCCGTGTTCAGTCCAGCATCCCACAGAGGGGCCATTATATTTCACCTGCTCAATTGCTGCTTGAAAACTGTAGATCATACCCAAGAGTTGCAATGAGCGGCTACTTCAGCTCTGTTACACCTGACTCGACAAGGTTGCTGGAAGAATTACGCTGAGTTATGTGTATAAAATGGCTGTCATTACAGATGGAACAGAACCCTTGATCTATGATCACTTTTTATAAATGGGCATTTGTTTAGGAAAGCCATTTTTCTTTAGATTGAGTTGTCAGAATTTCTCTTTTCATTCTCATTTGTTCTCTTCCAGACCTGTAAGCTTTGTACCTCATTTCTGAAATAATGTACTAACGTAGCTGATCTCTTTTTTTCTCTCAAATTCTTCTGACATTTGAGAGAGAAACAGTTATCATGCTAGCCACTAGTCCTCAGTGAAATGAAGAAAATCAGTCACATTGGAAAATGACTTTTATTGAAGTCTGAGTAATCTGTTTTCTTCCAGGTAGGTCATATCAGGATTTTCATAACAGTGTCAAAGCGAACAGGAAAGAGAATTATAAAAATGTCAGCCTTCAGTAACAATGGAGATTGGAGCTGATCCTTGCAAGTTACTTCAATAACGTGGCTGGATAATTACACAGAAAGAGCTGCAAAAGCATTTACTCAAAAAAAAAGTTATCTTAAAATTATTCTTTTAATTTCCTCTCTCCACTGCTGGGAAATAAATAAACATGAATATAAAGAATAATTAGAAGGAGAGTTTTCAAAAATTTAAATCAATTTCTCTTTTCTATTTTACCCAGAATGCCTTTCTCTTTTCCTCCTATTATTTTTATGCCAATTACCTGCATAAATTTTATTATATCTCAAATTCACCTCATGATTACAGGTGCTTTCATCTTCTGCTGATACTTTTCAAGGGAGCCAACATACTGGCATCCAAGGCATCAATGCTCCTTATTATAAAACTCATCTTTGCCTCACCCCTTCACAGGACATCAGATAGAACTGTTTCAGGATAACTTCTGTGACCAGGCATTCACTGAATAAAATGTATATCATCTTTTTTTTGACTTTATATTATTAATTTAAATTTCACATTTACAAGTGCTTATGATTGTCAGTAAAATGCCAGAAAATGAAAGGTGCTGTAGGTCTTCTGGTAGCTGGAAATTCAGAGGTGAAACAGATTATGACTGGAAAAACTCAAGAGAATAGGAACTAGTTTCTCATTAAAAGGGTTTCTTCAAAACGTTTGGAGTGCATGCCATCTGGCCTGGTGATATTCTTATATTTAATTTATCCTGTAGATGAAGAACATTCCATGAATTTGGGATTATTGGGTTGCTATCTCTGACCTCTCAAGTTCAAAAGACATTTCAAAAGCAGGATATTCTATATTATTACTTTATGTGCCCACACAGGTATAGACTTCATTTGGTTCCTCTAATTTTAATCTTGTTTTTATCTCTGCAAATGTCTTTTTTTAAATGCTCTTTATATTAACATGCAATACGATTAACTTGTGCTTATACAGTTCTATGTCTTTTAATACATGTCTAAATTTGCATAGTTGACATGTCAATCAGAATACAGATCAGTTCCATCACCCTGAAAGACTTCCATTTGATACCCTCTTTCCTACCCCTACCCCTGGCAACTGCTGATCTGATATAGTTCTGTCTTTACAAGAATGATATATAAATAGAATGTAGCTTTTTGAGAATGGATTCTCTCAATCAGCAAAATGCCATTGAGATTCTTCCAAGATGTGGCAAGTATCAAGAGCTCATTGCTTTTTATTGCTGAGTGCTATTCCAGTGTATGAAAGTACTACAATTTGCCCATCCCATCACCATTAAAAGCCATTTGGCTGCTATAAACTTTTGTGTACAGTTGTATGACTATAAATTTTCATTCCTCTAGTTCGAACACCTGAGCGAGATTATTAGGTCACATGGTAAGTGGGTGTTAACTTTGCAAGAAACCACCACACTGTTTTCCTGGGTGGCCGGCCACGTTCCATTCCCGCCAGCAGTGTTCCAGTTGTTCCTCTTCCTCGCACACACTTGGCGTTGTCAACATATTGTATTTTAGCCATTTAGTAAGTTGACAGAAGTACCTCATGGAGGTTTTAATTTGCATTTCCCTTGGTACAGATTTTAGAGGTATTTAGAGGTTTCTCTAGGTATTTTAATACACATACTTTACTTTACTGATGTTTTACCACTTCAGGCAAAACCTACCACCATGTAAATCTCTTTGCCCTCCCCCCTTTATGTTGTAGTTGTCTATGCATTACATCCACATGCACTGAAAACCTCGTCAGTGTTATAATTTTAGCTTCTAACTGTCAAAACATGTTTATACAGCTAAATAGGAGAATAGTCTATTATAGTCACCCTGATATTAACTTTTTTTGTTACTCTTTCTTCATTTCTGATGTTCCAAGTTTCATTTTGGTATTGTTTTCTCTTGTTTTAAGAATTTCTTTACAGTTCTATGACAGCATGACTGTTATCAATATACATTAGTTTTCCCTGATTGATTATATTTTATTTCATTTTCATTCCTGAAGAATATTTTGGCTAGATATAAAATTCTTCGTTATGTTTCTTTTCATTTAACATTTAGAAATGTTGTTGCTAATTTTTCTGTCTCTCTGATTTTTGACATACCATCCATAATCATTTGAATCATTGTTCCAGTAAAAGTAGGCATCATTTTTCCCTGGGTGCTTTTAAGATTGTTTTCTTTATCTTTGGTTATAAGCAGTTTAATTATGATATATATAGATGTGGATTTGGCGGGAGGTGGGGGAGCATCTTTTTGAGATTTGCTGAGCTTGTTGAATCTGTAGGTTTTTTTCTTTTGCAAATTTGAGAAGTTTTTAATATTTGTTTGTTTGTTTGTTTGTTTACTGGCACTGCATTCTTTTTCTTCTTCTCAGCCACTAACAGCATGAATGTTAGACATTTTAGTATTTTCCCACATGTCCCTGAGACTCTATTTAATTTTTCCATCCATTTAAACTTTGTTGTTTTTATTGGAAAATTTCTAATGATTTATCTTCAAATTCACTGACTCTTTCTTCTGTCTTTCCCATTCTGTTACTGAGCTTATCCATTGAGGTGTTTTTCTTGGGTTTTTTGTTTTCGGTTTTTTGTTATTTTTCAGTTCTAAAATTTCCATTTGATTATTCTTTAGATAGAAAAACATATATCTGTGCCATTTCAGTGTTTAAGTCTGGTTCTTTCTCATGTAAGTTGAGATTTCCCTTGTTCTCCATAGGCTGAGTACTTCGGGATTATATCCTGGACATTTCAAATGTCATGTTATGAGACTGTTTAGTTAAATTTCTATAGAGAATTTTAATTATATTTTTAAGCAGGCAGTCATCCTGGTTGGGTTCAGGTTGCAAGTCCTGACTTAACCTTCTACAGGTTGTGATTCCAATGTCAGTTCAGTTTTCAAAGCCTTAGCAGTACTATTAGGATCTGTGCCATGTGTGCACCACCCAGTGGCTGCTCTGGGACTTGAATGGTGGTCCATCCCTTGGTTCTTTTATCAGAGTCTACGTACGTTGTTTAGGGTTAGAGTCATGCGTGCTCAGCTTAGGGACGAACCCCGGTGTTCATAAAGGACGTTAGGGAGTCACATTCCCATGTTCTTCCCTCTTTACAACCTCCTCGGTACTCCTCTTTAGCTACTCCATTGCACAAGCCAGGCTTTATGTATGTTGTTGTGCTATGTTCTTCCTTGGACTGTTCCTGTGTCTGAAGTCAAGAGGCCAGAGAGCAGAGACACAGAAAAGTAACGAGAGTTTTCCCCTGCCTCTTTGGGACCACAGCTCTCTGATAGGAGAGGAATATTCCTTATTTTTTCAGAGTTTTAGGCTTCTGTGGGTCCTTGTCACCTCTGCTATTATTATATCGTAGGATTATTTGGAGGCTAAAAATTAAAAAAAAAGTGGGAGAATTTCCTCCATTGTATCTGAATGTTAGAAGACCCCTTTCCTGATCCTTTGAGTCAGACTAAGAGGCTTCTCCAGAAGTTCAGTCTGCTCTGATGTGCCCTTCAGGATTTTAGGCTGAATTGAGTTTAGTCTTAGAAATAATGGAGGAAAGTCATGGTAAATTCACCACCCATTTGGTGGGATCTACTTACCCATCTATCTGCTACTGTTTTTTTTTTAATGGCTTGTGTTTTAGAACAGTTTTACATTTACAGAAAAATTAAGCAGATAATCCTGAGTTCCCATATTACCCCTTCACCCCAGACATAATTTTCCATATCATTAATAATTTATGTTAATATGCTATATATGTTATAGTTAATGAAGCAATATTGATATAATACGAGCTAAAATTTATAGTTTATTCATATTTCCTTTGTTTTTACCTAATGTCTTTTTTCTGTTCCAGGATCCATCTAGGATACCATATTACATTTAGTTATCACATCTCCTAGGCCCCCCTTAGCTGTGACAGTTTTTCAGACTTCCCTTGTTTTTGGCGACCTTGATAGTTTTGAGGAGTACTGATCGAGTCTATTACAGGATGCCATTCTTTTGGAATTTGTTTGCTGTTTTTCTCAGACAGGTGTTATGGGTTTGGGGCGAGAAAGATCATAAAAGTATAGCACCATTTTTATCATTTCAAGGACACATACTACCCTGTTGATTTATGATTACTGATGTTGGCCTGATCACCTGGGTAAAGTGGAGACTGTCAGGTTCTCCATATGTTCTTCCTTCTCTTCCCTTATTGGACTCCTTGGAAGTGAGGCATTATGTGCCACCCACACCTAAGGAGCGGGGAATTGTGCTTCCCCTTGCTTATGGTGGATTATCTACCTGAGGTATCTGAAATTTTTCTACAAAGATTTATCTCTTCTCCCCCATTTATTAACATATTCAGTTATTTACTTCTATTATCATGGATTTCGGATATTTATATTTTCTACTGTAATCCAGTACTACTTTATTTCATTTTTTGCTTGAATTGTTGTAACTTTGGTCATTGGGAACTCTTTCAGTTGTCTTCTGTGTCAATTTGACTTGCCCCCCAGGATTGGTATTTGTGGAGGTCTTTTGTTTGTTTGTTTTTATTTAGTTTCTAGCACTTCCTTACTTCCCCTTGCTACAAAATGCTCCAGGCTCATCTTGTGTATTTCCTGCTCCAGTCCTAGAATCATCCAATTCTCTAAGGAACTCTGGTTCTTTTATTAGACAAAGTCATTAGAAACCAAGATCTGAGAGCTAGGTGTGCTTGTTACTAAAAATGAGCCAGAAACAAAAGAAAAATAAACGCTCTTCACTGTTTCCACCAAGGTTCCATCCTCCCTAGTCCATGGGTTTATTCAGCTGAAGGAGAAGTACTACAAACGATGCATATGGGCGTATCAGTTAGGCATTACACTAGCAGACTCTCCCCTGGTGGAGGCAGGGGTCCCAGGAGAAAGCGGAAATGCACAGACTCTCTTAAGGCCTGATATCTCCAAAATGGTATAACATCGCTTCTACCACATTTCATTGGCCATGGTGAGTCACAAGGCCTGCCCAGATTCAAAGAATAAAGAAATAGACTCCACCTCTTGATAGGAAAATTGCAGGGGGTGTGGATACTGGCAGATGAAGCATTGTGACCAGGGATATGCAAGATGATAATATATAATATATACGCATGAGTATAGAAAAAGTAACTAATAAAACTTAAATTTTCACATGAAAGATGCTACTCATAAAAATTATTTAAATGAGTCTATTTAAATACACTCAAGGAAAATTATTACAGGTGGTATGTGGATATGATAAAAATATGAAAGTATAATACAAATTGGTAAGATTTGAAAGCACATTTCTATTCTCATGATATTTTCACTTTTATAGCATCCCTTTGGCATTGTCTCTATGTAGTAGCATCATTGATAGTTTTTATGGCCCCTTCTACCTATAGATTTTTTTTTTTTTTTGGTTTTATTTTTTGGAGAATGTGTGGCTTATTCTGTACTTTACAGTAAAGCACTGTGCTCTGATTGGTCCCTGCATTAGTTAAACATACCACACCTTCCTTTCTGCTACGTCCCAGCACATCTGGACATGCCACCATTACTTCTGGACCAGCAGCTAGTTTATAAAAAGCCAAGGACACTTGGAAAACAGTCTAGGTTTCTGCACTTGGCTTAAATATGAAGAGTGAATTGGAGTCTAAATTAAAGATTTCATCTCAATTTCTTAAAAGGCCCCTTGATAATTTTGTAAGGGATTCTTCAATTCTGTATTCAATATAAAAGCTTTAAAGAGTAAAGAAAGACGGGTTGTGATTATTTTAAAATATTCAACCTGGGTTTATTCCAGCCGTGGATGTAGAAATAAAAGAATAGGATTGTTGATTTTCTTCCAAGCTATGTCCGTATGAAGGGAACAATTAGTAACAAAACTTGGGCCACTGAGCTGCCTCCCAGTTCATATAAGAATAGCTTATTTCTAATGTTTTGAAAATGGATAAAAACAGTAGTTTCATCTTTTGCTCTGAGTGGAGATTTTAAAGAAGCCAATATTCATTTATCTTTAAGACTGAATCCATAAACACAACAGTTCAATCATTCACTCTTCCCTCTATCTCTTTTTGAATTATGAACAGATAACTATATTCCCTCCAAAAATGAATTGTAAAGACATAGAATCATAGCATCTTTGGCCAGAATTTAATGTTGTAATCAAATAAAACAAACTACTGTCTGTCACTAATATGATAGATTAATTGCTACGTAATGTTATTCTGTGTAATAATTAGGCACGGGCAAAAATTAATGTATGTAAATTTTGAAATTACTATTACTCTTTCATAGTAATGTCAAATTTGAAAAATCTTTCCTTTGTTATTACTTATATTATCTTTAAATTGTATCAACCAACATTATTCTTTATATTTACATATTTGCACTAATACTTATTCAGAGGCAGTGCTCTAATTCTGAATTTTCATTGACCTCATGGCTTAGCGCTAAGATCTTGCTGCTCTCTCTTGTTCTTCTCTGTCTCTGCCTCTTACCTGAACTCTCTGGGAGCCTTTTTAGCTATTCCTCTCTTGGAGACCTTATACTAAATGTTCTAGATGATAAAAGGACTGTGGTTACAGTAACTCTGTGTCACTCGGCTTTGGGTCTGTGGTCAAAAGCCTAAGAACGTGATCTTGTGCTTGACCATGGACAGTCACAAAATGGAGGGGAAGAGGAAGAGGCACAGGATTGTGACCTAGGTATGAAGACAAACCAGTCCTCAGGAAAAAAAGCTCCAAGCTCAGGTGTCCTGGTTAGAAGCCTGGACCCATTCCTCCTAGACACAAGCTCCTCCATCTCTCCCTGCCAGCTCAGGGTCTTTCAAAAGGTTCTTCCCTAGGAAATGGAAGGAAGTTTAGAAAAGAGTTCAGCAAAACTAGCATTCAGGGATTATAGACCAACTGATGTTTTTCCTCAGGAGTCAGCCTTAGAGGAAGGTTTGGTAAGATTTTAGGAGCAGTGGGAAGCTTTCTGCAAGGTTATATGCCTACATAACCCCTTACATGGCAATTGCAATTAGTTCAACTATTTCTGCCCCATACTAACTAAACTTGGGCTTTTTTAGCCCTTTATGACAACGTGCTTTGATACTCTTCTGGATTGTGTGAGAATGTTTTTGGATCAAGATTCCCATTCTTTAAAGTTTGCCAAGCTTATCCAGCTGTCTTAGGTGAGTTCTCAAATTTGTTGCCAGTGTTTTGCTTGAGTTTCTGAATCTGATTGCCAGGCTCCTCTCTTGGATTCTGTAACTGTTGTCTGCACTAAGTCTCAGTGTCACCATCTACCTTTGACCATTTTTCCAAATTGACCTACAGCCACCCAGACCTTAGAGAGGTTATCAGTTACCCAATAAGCATCGCTCCATGCTTACCAATGCCCAATATGCTTTTAAAAGTGAAATGTGAAGACAGGGTAATGAGGAAATGCAAGGAAAGCCTTGCAGCCTGAAAAAGAATCCAAAAGGGCATAAGTCAGGTTTAAACAAAACTTAAAGAAGGTTGAATAAAACTTGGATTACTCACTGTTTTGCCTAAAGCTAGCTCTTTTTACTTCCAATCGTGAAGGAAAGCTGGCTCCTTGCACAGGAGTGCTTTTTGTTATGCACAGTAGCACTTAAACAGGCTGCATCTCCAGTCAGGCACTAAATCATGAAATGTGAGCGCTGGAAGGGACTTCAGAAGTCATCTGTTCCAACGTCCTCATTTTACAGATGAGGAAACTGGGACCGAAAGAGGTTAAGCAGCTTGCCCAGTATCAGTCATGATGACTCTGTGCGTAGAAGCAATCAGCCACATCATTAACTCAGTGCCTGGAGGACTCGCTGCACCAGAGCTACAGTTCTGAGAGCTAAAACCATTTTCGCTAATCTCAGAAGCTGAAGCATAAATTCGTCCCCTTGATACTTCTTTTTCTTGCCTTAAAGGGAAACCACTCTGCTGTCCTTTGGACGCTTCGTTAATCATCTCTGACTTCTGTCTGCTAAGTCACTCCCTTACTCCCTGTGTGGAAGTTGATTTAATTGGCCATGACTATAAAACTTCTCATCAACATTAGCAGATAGCAAATCTTTGGCACTAATTTTTCATAAATGTAAGTTTCTTCCCTTTTGCTTTATGACTTTTATGTCACTTAATCAATCCCTTTAAGTTTATATTAGTATGAAAAAGAAATAAGTATTTATTTCCAAAATCTATAGTAGCTTGGCAAGCATGAGGCAACTGCTATGGGCTTCTGTTCATTTTCTTAACTCTTAAACAAGTCTATAGGACCAAAAAGGACATTGTCTCCTCAGCATCTTCATTGGGCACTACGCAGTTCCTGCCGCTGCTGCCCTGAGACCAGCCCAGCAAATTGTAATGAGGCCAAAAGCTCGCCGCTTTGCACCATCCAAAAGCACTTATGAAGTCATTGCATATAACATTAGAAGGAGGATGCAAAAACTAATTTTGCTATATAACTTTTTTTTTTTATTTTAAAATCCTAAGCTATTTTAACGGTAACTTGGGATCTCTTACACATCCAGACTTTACAAGAGTGAAAAAAAAAAAAAAAAAGAGCACTGTACTTACAAAGGTTCAAAAGATTGTTGTGAGAAAAACCACTCTCTTCCTTTCACTAAAACTGAAGAGTTAGTTTCAGCTGGTGTAGCCACTTCCTCTGAGTGTGGGTGTCAGTGTTTGCATGCCTGTGTATTTGGATGAATACAAATAAGAGTTTGCGTATGCGTATATTTGATTGAACAGATCTCTATGTTTAGTGAATACAAATGTATGTCAGCTGTAAATAAATGTAGAGATATGCTTTTTCTAGGAAGGATAGCTATAAATATATGCATGACTGAAGAGGTATATGCTAAAGCATCTTTATGTGCATGCCTTAGGTCTGATTAAATGAGGGCGAAGACATCCATTTAGCCTCTGCTCTTCTCTCTTCAAGAGCTACGTTGGATTTTTAAAGTACTGTTTTCTTACAATGATATATTCTTGTATAAGTAATACCATTTTTCCTATTCTAAAAATATTATTTGGTCTCTGTAAAAGACTTGGAAAACACACAAATATGAAAATTCAAATTACAGTATTCCTTTTTCATACTATCCCTTCGCTTTGCCTTTTTTAAATCTTCTAACTTCGAGGCTGGTCTTCTTTACATAACTCACTGTCTTCTTCCCTCTCCCTTCATCCCACTTCTCCCATGATCTTTTAACATTGTCAATATTGTCTTCTTAATGTCACAGAGTGGAGATAGCAATCAAGTGTTTGGAGCAATTCATTGGCTCAGGGATTGGCCTGTAGCTTAGAAGTTATCTCTAGCCATTATAAGCTAGAGATAGATTGGAGCATATTAGAGAAATACAATATTATAATGTATCATATGGAAACTTTGCATATAAGAGGAATGTAATACCAAAGATGCTAAGCAGGCTACTTTATATAAAATAAATACATTTAGTCTAGATCAGTTATAATAATAATGTTTATTTATTAAACACATAGAGTGGTCTAGGTGCTTTTTATATGGATGTCTTTCAAAATCCTCAAAACAGCCTTATGAAGTCATTCTACTTTCTTCTATAGATAAGGTTAATGAAGCTTATAAAGAATGTTCCCAGGGCACAAACAGCTTCCTAATCAATGACAGGATGTACATTCACTCCCAGATCAGATTCCAAAACCCCTACTCTTAACCCCTATTCTATATTCTAAGATGCATAAGAAGAGGAATTATAAATAAACCGTAACAAAGAAAGTAGTAATTTTGTGTCTAAGGGGAACTGAAAAATCTTCTATTTCAATTCTTCCATCAGCAAAAGAGAAAAGCCAATGTATTAAGTGGTCAATTTTTCCTAATATCACACAACTAGTTAGTGGCAAAGCTGGAGTCAGAACGTCAACTCTCTTGAGTGTCAAAGTCATACTCTGCCATGTAGATCAGTTGTTCCTTTGATGTGTAATTGGCTCTAAATCTTCACAGGGTATATCCTCATAAGCCTATCTACATATTACTAACAAACAACCTGTCCCATGCCCTTTTCCAACTGAGATTCATTCTGATTTCTGCTTAGCTTTCTGAGTGAGTTTAGAGGGAGAGATGGATGGGACAAAGTAAAACATGGACAGACAGCTCCAAATTGGAAAAAGGTACAGATTCTGAATGGGATAGACAAAAGGACAGAGAAAAAAATAAAGCTCAAAATTTTGACTTTAACTCTCCCACTAAATCTCCATTTCTTGCCAGCGTGTCCTTTACTGTGATGTATACTGAACCATGTCTTCCAAATGTGGAAGGTAATGCAGTACAGATGCGGTAAAGGATTTGGTGTTGTCCGAATTTGTGATATATAAGATGTTTAGTTGATCATATAAGTCTCTGTATTTTTGCTTATGAACTCCAAATTATTACTATTTCTGACTATTTAATACCAGAAAGAAAAAAAAAAAACTATATAGCTGGTCCCAGATTATCACATTTTAGGCCACCATCAAGTTCTCTTCACCTTTCTAGGAAGAAGCACCTCATTTCTTTCTGATTTTTTGTCTCTGCCCCTCTTTCTAATAATTTTATGTGAGAAGCCTTTACATCTTATATAAAACTTACTTAAAGTATGGTCATACACCTCTTAACGATGAGGCTGCATTCTGAGATATGTGTCATGAGGTGATTTTGTCATTGTGAGAACATCACAGAGTGCACTTACACAAACCTAGATGGCACAGCCTACTACACACCTAGCTACGTGGTCCAGCCTATTGCTCCTGGGCTGCAGGCCTGTACAGCATGTTCCTGTACTGAACACCATAGGCAATTTTAGCGCAATGGTAAGTATTCATGTATCTGAACATATTTAAACATAGAAAAGGTACAGTAAAAATATGGTATGAAAGATAAAAAGTGGTACACCTGTGTGAGGCACTTAGCATGACTGGCCCTCATAGGGCCGGGTGTTGCTCTGGGTGAGTCAGTGAGTGAGTGCAAGTGAGTGTGAAGGCCTAGGACATTACTGTACATTACCGTAGACTTTATATACACTGTACACTTAGGCCACAGCAAATTTATAAAGCATCATGAGATTAAATCAAGCACAAGAGAGAATGATACAATCAAGAGACACATAAACAAGAGAAGTATGATGCTGCTGCCAGTGTAACATGGCATACTATTTTACAGCAAACTTTTTTGTAAGTAGAAAGACTACCCTCTGAAATAATGATAGTCAATATTATTGTAATGGCTGTGTGTAGTGACAAGCGGGTGCCAGAGTCATCGGGGAATCACTTCATAAACCACGTAAATGTCTAGCCATTGTACTGTATACCTGAAACTAATATAAAACAAAAATATAAATAAGTAAAATATAAAGTAAATAAAATAATGACAAAAAGTATAATATAGTAAACACAGATTTTCTGAGTGTTTTCCTAACTGCCTTGAAAATGAAAATTAAGAAGGTTAAACCAAATTTAAAAAAAAAAATTTCTTTGATGGCATTGTTTAATTCCATATTAAATTTACTATTCCCTGCCATGCTGAAATTTGAGTTCTTCCACCCATCACAGAAACTGTCTGAGAGTTTCCAGTATGAGGTTTAACATTAACTACACAAGGAGGGATGGAGGGAAACCTGTATGTTTCAGTATCTGACATCTCTGTGGCATGTAGTATCAGACAGTCAAAAATTATGTCTTTCAGGAGTGAATGAAACTGAATTTTGGAAAGGCTGACTTGTTCATGGTCCTGTAAGAGTCAAAAGAGATGAAGCTGGGATTTGAATCCAGGTCTTCTTGCTCTGTCTGTGTGTGTGTATGTGTTTCCTAGAGGACATTTTTGTACCCTCCACCTCAAATAACTGCCATTAGAGTAACACTTTCAGCATTTCCTGCTCAAGCATTCTTTACTTGATTTGTATTTGCAAAATGAACGGTGACCTGCTCCCCGAAAAGCACCTACATTCATAGCACAGCAGTGTTTATGTGACTAAAAGATAGAAACCGTCTTTTGGCAGAATACTTCAGATTCTATCCTGATGTACCTGAAGGGTGAGTTTAGACTGGAAACAAATGTACTGAGAGTTGTTCCACCTCTTTCATTCCATTTGGCATTCGTTATATATTGAATATGTTAGAGGTATAAAAGATCTCCTTGGAACAGAAATTCATTATGGAATTCTCTATCTTCGAAGCCTGTGTAAGTAGAGCAGCACCTCCTGGGCCATCTTTCAGAATAACTAAGTAATTGCCTTGTTTCCCACAAGCTCTTATTTTTAAAATACTCCCCCCCGCCACACACACACACTTTTTTTCAAAGCTACAATCGGAAATGGAAAACATAGGCACACATAAAGAAGTAACATCTATTTTTGATCCAGCTTTTCTTGTTCTGACATGAAGGGACACGAGAGCTGGTAAGCATAATCTTACTCATTAAGACTGGTTGGAAGGAGAAGCACGTAATTGTCACATTTACATTTTAGGATGAAATCTCACAATGTGAGATAAATAGACACTGAAACTAACACATATGGAACATCAACTCTGTACCGGTCCCACCTGTAAAGTTTATAGTCATTATCTCAATAAAACTTCTCAAAGTACTAGAAATTACATAGTCACTGTCAACTCCATTTAACAAATAAATGAAAACTGAGGTTTGGGGGAGTTAATTTTGCCCAGGTTCACACAATTAGAAAATAACAGAGTGAGCTTTAGATCACAGATTTGTCTAGCATTAAGGGGTATTCTCTTTCCACTAAACTATATTACCTTTCATGTTAAAACTACTAAGTCCAAGAAGGATGATTGAACTATCTTTAAAATATAAGAGATCACAGAAAACAATTCTCTAAGATACTTGGGGTTATTCCAGAGAATATATAGTTCTTCCAAATGGGGGATAATTGGATATATTTTCCTCCAAGAATTAAATAAGCACCATTTGAAGTTAACACATTGTATGCAAACATCTGCTGCAAAATTAGTTTCCAGAAGAGCTTATAAATAGCTTGTCACATTTTTAGAGTAGTTTACACCTCATATCTTGTTTACTCTATTGATGCAATTAGCTAACAGCTTTTGTAAAATACGATATCGAGTAAAATAAAGATCAATACGTACTGTACTAATGACAATTATGTTTAACTATTAAAATTTAACAAAACTTTTTAAGACCACTAATACCGCTTTGCCTGTATAGTCACTTGAATGCTCAATGGTAAGGGTCTGCTTACATAGCAGCCCAAGATCTGTCTTATTGAAAAGGTGCTGAATTTAAAATATCAGTATTTGAATGTGGGGTATGTGTGTCTGGTATGTGTTTAAATATATATATGATGATTATAGACATTTCCAAATGGCAGAAAGAGTTAATAAGGAAATTGCTTTCTTCTACACTCATGATGTGTTGCAATGATATGTTTTTTTAAAAAGCTAATACAAAGATATAGGCATGTTCAAATTCAAGGTGAAATTCTCCATGAACCAGAAAGAGAATGAAAACATGAAAAGGCAGACTCAGTCTGAAGCCCTGTGTTGATGTTTCAGGTGTCAGTGGCCTCCAAAAGGCATAAAAAGGAATGTTCTTGGCAGCTTTGTTTATATTGGCAAAAACAGGAAAATACCTAACTGCCTATAAACAGTTGAATAGATAAATGAATTGTATTCTACTTAATCAATAAAATATTACAAGCAATAAAATACTACACTGCTATAAAAAGAATCCAAGAAAAGATAGTAAAAAATAATTAAGAAAAGGTGTTACAATATGAGTCAAGAAAAGACAATTACAGCATATTACTTTAAAAATGGTGATAAATACCAGAAGACACAGCTAGAAGAGATCAATATAGCTGCCTGAAGGAATCAGGACTAAAGGATGGTAAGGGAGGCAGCTAATTACAATTTTAAATACAGGCAGCTCTCATGTCGCATAGTACTGCAGGATCATGAAAATGACTGTAAACCAAAACTGTGCAAAGCAGAGTTAATAATCAATGGGAAGAATCACAGTTGATCTTTGACCTTAACACATTTCTGTCAAATCATTAAAAATTCTGCCAATTATAAATATATAGGGCAATAAAAATATAATTAAAATTTAATAAATGTGTATTCAATTTTTATAACTATAAAATTGTAGAATTTTTATTAAATTATAAAACAATTTAAACTATATATCATTGCAATTATACATTTATAAAGTAATGATGTTGCTATATAAAATTATGAATTTAATAATAATTTAAAATGTTCATTTAACTATAATGAACACATATATATTTACTACACTATAATTTAAAATATTAGAAACCTCAAGAATTAAAATGTATTTATTTGTAAAAACTTATCAAGAGTAATTTGAACAGTGCTTGCCTTTTTCTTCTCATCATATAACTTACAATAAAGAGCGAGTATCTTCTCTGTGCCTTGGCAAATTGCCATACCCCATTCTAAGTTTGGATCAACTTCCAACATTTTATCCCTTATGCTTTCAATGTTGTGAAATATGTCTGAGAGATCTTTTAATGTGAGTTTTTTTTTTTTGTCAGTCTCATTTCCTCTGAGACATTGCCATCCTTTTTGTCACAACTGTTTTCCTCATCTGTGACCAGCGTTTGGCCTTCACTGGAGCCTCTGACAGCATCTCTCTGTGCTCTCGGGTGGTGGCTGTGGCGGCGTTCCCACGGTCAGCTTCTGCTATAACTTCGTTTATGTTGGATTCAAGTGCCACTTCTGGCATCACTTCTTTCATTTCTTTGCTGAACTTTTATCTTTGTTGACCAATTCCCTCTGTCAGTTATCCATTTCTGTATGTCATGAGTGTATTGCAGGGAGACAGGAAGGCAACACACCTACATGCTTTGTTGTCTGTGTGTGAGCAGAACAACAGATGCACAGTAGCCAATCACCAGAAGATTTTGAAAGAAGTGGCATGATTGGTTGCTGATGAAAATGTGCACTTGTTATTTACATAGTGATTTCTGGACTAAAGAGCTAGCTGGGGAGTTTGTACTTTATGCAATTACTCACAGTTAATATACCAAAGTAACTGAAATTTGAGTCATGCTGTTGGGAGGCTGGTGTTATTTAACTAAACCATGGAAACTTAACTACATAAATGTTCTGGTTGTGTACTTTCTGTATCTCTGTTTGAAGAAAACGCATTTGCAGCTGCTCCAGGCTTCAGCGAGTTTCTCTCTCTTTTTTTTTCTTTTGTGTGTGTGTGTGTGTGTGTGTGTGTGAGAGAGAGAGAGAGAGAGAGAGAGAGAGAGAGAGACATTTCCTCTCCAATTCATTTCTTGAGGAGACACAAAGGAGGGGAGAAGCTATTTTCTTCAAAACTTACAAAATGATTGAGGGTCCCGTGATGGGTCAAAGTAGAAATGCCGGTAGAGGCAGAAAATGTTTCCTTCTGTAGTGTAAGTTCGAGTTCACGCTCCACGGTTGAACATGCTATTAAATAGTAGTTTTCTGGAGAAAAAACTTCCTTTACCTAAACTCAATTAAATTGTTCTGCTAATGAGTCTGTTAGGCCAGGTGGCAAGAGAATGTTGGGACAGGGAATAGTAAGGGTAGCACTTGGGGGTGGTAGATCTTTACCTTTTAAAATTATGTATTCACATTTCCCAGTGACAAACAAAATATTGAGACCTATCAATGTTGATTTTGTATGTCTAGTATATCAGCTCATGCTCTGCATGTGACGTCGATTTTTTTCCCTCTATTGTCTGTGTAGATTTCCCATACTTTGGTTAGATTCTCACCCTCTCTCTGTTAAGGTCGGCAGCAAATATTTGCACTTTGGTATTTCCTTAATTTGCAAAGAGCTATTTGTGTGTGTTATATAATGAAATGGGCTGGTTCTGTGGTTCTGGTCTCTAACAGCTCTGGTGCTATTTCCTGATTCAAGTTTCAGGGAACATGAGGATAGAGCAGGTAAATAGTAACATGAACTTTAGCATCCGTTTCACTTCTAGATATACTCGTTATACATTTTGGAACAAGCAGATTAGAAAATGCTACCGTCAGTATATTGCAAGTGAAAGGAAGTGTAGCAATCCTATTGCTCCAGCCTCATTTTACTGATGGACTCAGAGCAGTTATGAACTGTTCTTGAAATCAGTGGATTAGGCAGGACAATAACCCCACTCATTTGATATCAGGTCATTGATCTTTCTGCCACATCATGTTTCTATTGGCTGGTAATAATAAAAATAGATACAAAGATTTTTAAAAATAGTCTATAAGTATATTAAATAGGTATTGAAAAAATGATCTCCAAGTAGATTGCCCCTAATGAAAAATAATTCATGCCAGATAGGACCATAGTAACTTACAAGCTCTTGAGACAATTGCCCTGTGCATCTCTTAGACATCTCAAACTGTCTGTTGAGCTAAAACACATCAAATTGAAATCCAGTTAAACCAGTCCCTTGGTTAACTACAATGAATGCACAGGTTTAGTTTACCTGATTGGTTGAGTGAAGGTGGATGGCTGAAGAGATCCAGATAATTTACCTGGAAATTAGGTTTGCTTGTATATGTGGTCATAGTGAAAAGACAGGAGTTTAAAAGTCTGTTCTGAGTTCTCAGAAACTCTGAAGTCAAGGCCCATCATTGATATATATTATCCCAACTCCTTTGGAAAATGAAGATTATATCATGAGTGATTGACGATTGGAGACACATATTTATAATTAATCTTGTACATTTGCACTTGTACTGAATTATATCATCGGTTTTCCTGGTTCTCCAGCTTGCAGATGGCACTTCTTAGCCTCAATAATCATATAAGTGAATTCTCAGTAAATCTCCTCTTTATCTGTCTGTCTGTCTGTCTATCTATCTATCTATCTATCTATCTATCTATCTATCTATCTATCTATCTATCTATGGTGCTGTTTCTCTAGAGAACCCTGACTAGCAGACACCAGGTCCAGAGTATTCTATTTCAGAAAGTTTTAACCCAGGAAAATCTGACTAGGCAGTATATCTACTAGTTCTCTAGTAGGATATCTGCTGAGTGTTCTAACAATAATTGAGGTACAGTGATAATAATTAAGAATAAGCTTTATCTTTATCTTCATCTTTATCTCAATAAATATTATGCTTTGCTAGAAGACAGGTCTTATTTCAAGGATAACCGATAGAGAAGCTAACTATAATATCTGCAGCATAAGAGGAAAACATTAGCAGGGTTAACATACTTTTGAGAAAGTATTTCAGGGAACAGATATAAAATTTAGAATGCATCAGTTCTTGTGTTATTTATAAAACTGAAGAAAACATGACCTCTAAGAAATGAGCAGTGAACAGTGAATTGATAAGACTAGCATCTGAGATTAGAAAAAGCTATGAGAAGCAGATATAAATAAAATGCTGATAAAAAATGACATAGTAGCTCATAATAAAATTAAAAATAAAAGAACAGTAAAATATGTCTGAGACCAAGTAAGGGCAGAGAGACACTACAGAAAATTAAATTAGTAATGAGCAAGATGAACTTGAGATATTCCTTAAAGAAATGCAGAGGAAGTGGAGGAAATGAAATAAATCATATAAAAGTTGAAATACTTCCACCTTTAGCAGTGTGACCAACTAGGCGCTCAGAGAACCTCTATTTGTATCTTGAATAGGACATGTTTAAAGAACTTTTCTGGGTTCACGATTCTACTCAGCCCTTCAAAGAGTAATGGGATTTTATTGGGAATGGTGAGCAGCAGAAGAGAGTCCAAGAGCTGGATGTGAGCTGTGGGTCATCTCCTACAGCAGCATCACCTTTGGGATTCTGAGCCTTGAGCCTGCTGAAAGGTACAGGTGGGAACCAACAGTCGTATTCTAAGCTCAGACCTCCCGTGGGCTAGACTGTGGCTTCTGGAAGAAACCAAAGCTAACTTTCCTTAGAGGAAAAGTATCCTGAATTTAGACTCATAGAAGTCCCACCAATTAGAATCAAACAATGATATCCAATCAAAGATCTACAGTGCTCAAAGAGACAGAGCATCATAAGTAAGAATCAGTAAAAACAAAAACAACAAATAGAGATGCCGAGATTAAATATACTGTAATTGTCAGATATAAATTATAGATTAGTGTATATGAAACATTTAAAGAAATAAAGAGCAAAAACAAAAATGCACAAGTAAGAATGATAAAATAGATCTTAAAAAGGGGGAACTTCAAAAAATGAAATAAAATTGTGAAATCTAAAACTCAGTTGATGGTTTGAACATCAGATAAACACAAACAAAGCTAATATTCAAAAAAATTTTAATCTATATATCGAGATAAATAACAAGCATAGGAAGATCTTAAAAGTGAGCAAAAAGAAATGATAGACTTAAAAAGAATGCCAGTTAGACAGACAGCAGACTCAAAAGCAGCAATGGAAGCTAGGTGGCAGTGAATAAATTGGTTTCTTGTGTTTAAAGAAAATGACTGTCAAGTACAATTGCATATCTGGGAAAATAACCTTTCAGGAACAAAGTAGAAATAAAGGCGTTTTAAGTGAAAACAAAAATGAGAGAGTTTACCAAGTAATAGGATTTCTCTAACAGAACTTCTGTGTATCAATAAGAAAACAGTCCAATAGAAAAATGGGCCAAAACATAAATAGACTATTTACAGATGAGAGCACACATGGTATATAAACATGCAAAAAGACACTCAATATTACTATCAGAGGTATGTAAATTCAGAGCAGGAGGAGACAGAATTTTAAACCAATTATATTGCAAAAATTACAACTTCTGAAAATGTCAAAAGAGGTGGGTCAACCTGAATTTTTATAAACTAATAGTGGGAATATAAATCTGTGTAAGCAGATTGGCGACTGTGGTATTTGTAAACATGAATATTCATATTACCTATGACAAAGCTATTATATTCTTGGACAGACTCTGGAAAAACACTTGAAAGTGCATCAGAAGATACACACAAAATGTTTATCACAGCCCTAGTTTTAAAAACAAAACTAGGAAGCAATATACTTTGTCCATTGTCAGAATGGATAAATAAAAATAGTGTATCGCACAATAGGTTAATATAATGTAATGAAAATAAATGAACTATAGCTACTGGTAACATGAAAAATTTGGAAAACATCATAGTAGATGGTTGGGGAAAAATAAAGGTCCCAGAAATCTATAAGCAGCTTGGTACCAGTTTTATAAATCTTAAAATTAAGCAAAATGAATCAATGAATTATCATGAATATGGATGTATAAACATAGGTGTATAATTTTTAAGAAACTATTTTAAAATGCAGAGGAATGACCCAAACAAAATGAAACTGACTCCTTAGAGTACGGAATAGAATAAGAGGGAGCACACAGGGTTGGAGCGCTGGTAATGTTTCAGTTGTGCAGTAGCACGATAGGATTGCTAGTATTTTGTATTATGCTTTATAACTTATATTCATGTTACCTATTATTTTTTTTGCATGTCAACTATTGTATTAAAATGTAAAGAAAACATAAGTATGAAAAAAAACAGTTGACAAGAGAAAAGAAAACTTGCCCCTAACAGAGCCAGATTCAGTATTCAACACGCTGTCCAGGCACAAGGAGCAATTAGTGAAAACAAATTGGTATTAAAAAAAAGAACAACAAATATGTTTAATTTTGAATATGGTACTGATAGTTTGACTTTCTTAAGAACAGAAAACAAATGAAAGTGAAACAGTAACCACAGTAGAAAATAAAAAAATCCAGAGTGAAAAAAAACATGAGTCAGTTAAAATCATTTAAAATAAAATGCAGTAATATTGTTTTTTCTTAAAATGTGAATGAGTAAACAATCACAGAAACATCGAGACAAAAAATAAATAAACCAGAACAAAAGCAAACAGAAATAATAGGTTACTTACAAAGAAAGAATAATTAGATTCTGGATAGAACATAATTTTTATTTATTTCAGAGTCTTGTAAAGCAAGAGAAGAGAGGGTTTTTTTTGCCTAGCCTTACAATGGAAGGAGGGAAGATGAGTGAGTGAGGAGTATAACAGGTTAATAACAGAAGAAGAAAGAGCAGGCTGACTTCAGAAATATCTTCTGTAATAATAAAATCAGGAAGAAAATGAAACCTTTTGTAAACAGAATTAAAATTTTCACAGTGAGAAACGGAAGCAATTCAAATGACTGAGGATTTGTTAGATTTGGTTATGTCCATACCAGAAATAACATCTATGCCCTGAAAATAAGATTGCAACCTGACCAGATCTTCTTGAAAACAATCAGATCATCAAGGACAAGGAATGTCTGATCAAGAAGAGCCTTAATCCCAAGCAGTAATTAAAGATATGAAAAAAGATTTTCAAACATAATTGTTTATTTCATACTAGTGAGAATATAGAGCAATCTAAATATTTAATAATAAGAAAACAGTTTTAAAAATCCCAATATACATGCATGCTATGAGGTGCTACTCAGCCATCATTAATCAAGTTTTATGACTTTATGAATTAAATGAGATAATTACATGTCAAATAAAAAAAACAGTTTCCTGAATGATATACAGTATAGTTTCTGCATCACTCAGGCCTCAGAATATTTGACATGCCTATTTAAAGTTGTTTGTTTTTTTTCCTCAAATTCCCTTGATGACCTGCATACAGCAGATAAGGCTGTAGTGGTCATTTGACCTAACAAAGCTCTAGGTTAGCCAGTGGCCTAGAATGTTGTTGGGTACAAATTTTGGCCACTCAAGGATACTACTAAGAACAAACAGATTTACTCTATTAGGTCATTGGAATTTTTAAACAGAGGTAAGCAGTTTTAAGCAGGCATGTAAGTAAAACCAAAAACAAAGAAAAAAATGCCTGGAAAACAACCTTGTTATGGAAAACACCCAAGTCATAGTAGTGATAGAGTTTTGGATCACGAAGCCAATGTTTTCCTACTGAAACCTGATAGATAGCCCTGGATGACTTTCTCATCCCCAATCCATGTTCCTGCCTCCATAAGGACAAATTATATGAATATTCCTGAGAACCTGCAAGCTGTTGCTTTTTTCCATATATATCCTTATGCTAATCCTGAGTTACCAAAAGTTATTCTGTTCCTTATAACTAAAAAGCCCAACAGATGCAGTACTATACTGCCCCAATTTTGTGATTGTCTATTTTTGGATGATAAATTTATGTACACGTATCCACACACACACTGAAAATGAACTAGAATGAAATATACCAAAATTTTAACACGTTTTTCAAATATGTATCAAGTGCTTACTATGTACCCCATACCATCCCAAGCACAGGAATACAGCAGTGTGAAGCAAAGACCTGCCTTTCTGAGTTTGCATTTTGGTGGGATTCTGACAGTAATTGTCCTCTAAATGTTGAGGTTGCAGGAGACTTTGTTTATACTATATTTTAGATTTCCAAAATTTGTGCAATACGCGTGTTTTTTTGTTGTTTTTTGTTTGTTTGTTTTTTTACCATAAATCAATGTTAGTTTAAAATATAGGAAATATGTCTCTCCGATTTGTTTCTGATTGCTGCCTCTCAAGGGAAATGCTCGAAGGGGTAACAAAAGCCAGAGACTAATATTTTTTCTTAGATGATATCAACAGAGAGAATAGCATCCTGTGAAGAAAAGATTTTATTCTTCTGACACACACAAAAAGACCATGAACATAGTTTAAGAAGAACAGCAGCATGGCTTCTGAACTGTACACCACCTTTGAGTCATGCTGTAGTTACCATAACACTCTACATTTGAAGAGCTTTGCTGTTATTTGAAGCATTTCCTTCTGTTATTATCCTCATAATTTTGAGAGGCAGGCAAGGCAAATATTATTTCTCATTCGCAGAGACATCACAGGTTAAGAGAAGTTAAGTTGCTCTCCCTGAGTTGGACACTTTGAAATGCCACAGCCCAGACTAGAACCTTTGTTTTCTTCCTTCCTGTCATTCTCTTTCCGCCACATGGCGTGACACATGCATTGTAGTGCGACTGGCCTTTGTTATCATTCATCTCGATTATGCTCCTTTGGGGAAAATTATAGTTACAGTGTTAGGAATTATATTCTAATGAGTTTTCCAACTTTTAACGGGCTCTCAGAATCCCTGAGTTTCAGTAGGATAGAACAGCTAGGACATTGAAAGACCAGGTTACAATAAGGTGAAGCAAAATATAACTTTCTTCTTTCCTCTCATTGTTCTAAACCCACTACTTGGGCTCAAGGTTTTATTTTCATTGCCCTTGGGCAGATCTTTTACTTTGTCTTGAATATTAAAAAAGTCCTCTAGTCCCATTAATCACAAGAAAAGTTTCCATTTCCATAATTAAAATTCTTAATCCAGTTCAATTACAACCCCAAACTATGTGGTAAATACTTATCCCTCCCCAGTTTGATACACTTTCAAACTGGGCATCCTTCAATGAAGACAAATCTCTGATTTTTCCCCAATTCCTTGTCTTTTGCTATTTCTTCCATTACCCTCTTTTCCTCATACAGCTTGGATGTCTTTATGAGCATTCCTTTAAGTCTGCTGTCCCCTGGCCATGGCCCTTACTCCAGCATGAGTGGCACAGGAGTCCCACTTGAATGTGGTTTGTCCCCAAAAGATATAAATGTCAACAAAACCTTGGACAACACAAAGGCTCTTGTAACCAGCCTGGTGGCCCAGCATGTGCAGTGTGGGTACAGATGACAGGGTGGCTTTCACTTGTACTAATGACAACTGAAAACAGATGGAAGAATGCCACCTCAGAGCTGGTGTTTTCAATCAGTCGACTCCACATCTCACTGCCTTTCTTTTAGAGATGGGACTGAAGCGAATGGATATTGGTCACCACTTAAGAAAGGCCCCAGTAGCAGTGTCCTTTCCACCTGAGGGTATCGAGGTCTTGTGACAAAAGCTTGACTGAGGACTCCCGTCAGGGGCACGCCTGTCTGTGTGTCATAGACATCAGTTAAAATGGCGATACACTGAAACCCACGGGGAGGATCCCGTCACAGGGAACGTTGTGTCAGCAGAACCTTTTTTACATTGGTAAGTTGTCTGGCCCCTGGCTGGAGGTGTAAGAGGGGCTGTATGGAATAAAATGGGGACAGAAAAGATCGGAGTGTGTCAAACTGTGGCCTGGGGTTAGCGGGTGTTGAAAGCTTACTTTCCTGCGTGGTACTTGACAGACACCTCAGAGATTCTCCGCTGGGATTGTCTGGTTGTGTCTCTCTCAGTGTGGGCTGCAGCCCCTCCTCCAGCCAGATGCTGATGCGGCCACTGGAACAGTTCCCTCTGCCTTTGTGTCGTCTGAGGGTACACTGCAGCTTCTTTCTGCTGAGGTAGCCTCTCCCTGGAAGGAAGCCCTCTTAGATGAGGTCCTTTTAAAATGACCCGCAGACCAGCTCCCCTCTGCATGGCTCTCCCGCTATCCAAGGCACGTTCTGTCTTGCTGCTGGTGGAAGCTTAACTGACGCCCATGGAGATTTTTCGCCTCTCCCATCAGCTCCAGCCATAACTTTTGCCTTCAAAGTTCTGAGACACCAGACAAAAATTTAGTGTTTCTCTAAATTGCGAGGGATATGTCTCAAGCTCTCTGAGTGATCCTCTTAAAACCCCTCTCACTAGACTTGGAGTGAGAATGAAATAACCTTTCCCTTTTCCCACGGGAGTGGGGGATGGAGATGTGGAGAAATACTGCAACTGTCTCAAAACACGACACCTAAAAAACTCTCACTAAGAAGAGTCGTGACTTCTCTTCAATAGCCTGGAGGTTGGTGAACATCACAGAACTGTTTTGTACATCACTCTTACAAGTCCTGTATAGATGGTCTGATACTTCTTTGGAATGATATAATTCAATGGCCCTTATTGTGTTCCCTCTGACTGTGAGGCCATTGTAAAACCTAGACAGAAGAAGCCCTGCCGAACTGAAAACGTAAAGATGTAGCACCTATGGGTTCTAACTGAGAGCTTTAGAAACTGTCCCAGGAAAAGCAGTGAACTCAAAGACAACTCTCAAAACTGAAATGTGTTAACCTAGTTTCTTTTACATCAGCCTGTCAAAATGACACTATTTACTACTGGTAGGTATTTCAGTATAATACTGTGAATATCTTTTTAAAACATAAATATGCATCTCTAACCCTTCACACTTCGCCAGCTGCCTCTCCGCACATTTGCTTCTGCTCATTACCATCTATCTAGAAACATAATTATAAGCAGCCTAGAAACCAGTGGTTCTCAAACCTGAGAGTATTACCTGGGGAGCTTTTAAAACATGCCAATGCCCATGTCCCACCCTAGACAAGTTAGAGCAGAATCTCTAGGACTGAATTTTTAAGAACTCCCAAGCTGATTCTAATATGTATTTAGGAGTGAGAACTGCTGTTGTAAGCTCTCGAATCTGGGATGCCACTTAGAGCCACTCTTCATTTAACCTTTTTATATATGTATGTATAGAAGGATAAGATACTTCTTTCTTAGGTGCTTCTGGTTCTTCTCTTGACCTCCCCAACCCAGATGAGGTCATGGTTCAGGAAAATACGTAAGCATGGAGGCCAGAGAGGGAGGGAGCCCAGCTACCTGGCCCCTGATGTTTCTCTCTTTTCACCTGGAGATTTGCTCTTGACCCTGCAGGGGAAGAGGGGGGATGGACACTAGATGAATCTTTCTGAGTTTTCGCTAATGGAATACAAATGCCTTTCATGATTGAATCATAAAAAGCAGATGTATGCTAGGGCCAGGTTATAACAGCTCAGGAGAGAGAATTGTTATGTTTTCAGGAATTTTGGAAGCTGTTGTTACATTGAAATTGGCCAGGATGGGAATATTTACACCATAGAAACCAACAAATGCTACAAATCAGGGCTCCCTAATTTTTCCCCCAGAGAACCAACTGTCAGTTACCAGCAAAGCACTGGATGTAAAAGGTGCTTCTCAAACTTTGTCCTCACTTTTGAAGTTTGAGGCAAAGAATAAGAGACTTCGCAGCTGGGTGGTTCCCGTCCTCAACAAACCTGACAGAAATTACCTCCCAAGAAAATTTTATCAGACTAAAGAGGAGGGAACATGAACCAAAGTTCACGCTAATAAACTATATGCTTGCTCATGTAGATCTACTAAAGTATATTTATCACAGTAAAGATAGACATGTCCTATAGACATTTCTCGACTTAAGTTGATCAGTGTCCTTGCAACAATTCAGTTTTACTGATTAGCATCTAACTACCATGTTTTTCAACCTATAAGTGAGGAGGTTGTGTTTTTTGTTTTTCTAAATGCCGTGTTTATTTCTTTAGTTGTTGATGTGAGAATATGTTTAAGAAATTTTTAAAAATTGTTTCTGTAAATTATGGAGAAATACCACCTTTCTTCCTCTGTAGAGTCAAGATTCATTTTCAGAGGAAAATACTTTATATAGGATCATATTACTTTGTAAGAACATGTCACTGTCACAAATAGGATGAAGACTGCGGTCGATGCATCCCGAGATAGCTAATTTTTTTAATATACTATTTCAATATTTTCTCTTCCATCACATAAATGAAAAACAGAAAATTATCTTAATACAAATACTCAATAAGACCAAAGAGCCAGGTGGTGTCAGCTGTTTAATGTGTAAGTAATGATAACTGTTACACGCATGAGTGGCAAATAATAAATAGGTAGGTAGATAAATATCCTGACCTTGACTTTATTAAACTTGAATGCTTCATAAGTCCTAGGATTTCTCACGTCCAGCAAACTTCAAGCAGCTGCTACGTCCAAGTCCTCCTGTGTCCATCTTCCGGTCTGTGTGACATACCTCCTCCCCTTGTCTTGTGCTCAGTTTCCAAAGGACTGCCCCATGATCCCACTTTTCTGGGACGCCTTTGGGGCTGTTCTCGGTGACTCAGAACTCAGTTATGGACTATGCCTCCACATCCTTTTCTCCACCCTCCAGCCCCCATTAAAACGTGTCATGCCTGTGATTCCCCATCCCTTCGAGGACTTATACTTGGTACTTATATTTACAACAAAGGACTTTCTGGGAAAGTCAACGTCCAATTCAAAACATCTACAGACAAAATTTCAAACAAAATCATAGGAGAATGTTGGAGCAATTTGAGGGGGAACAGTGATTTGGCAGCACCATAAAATCATATCCAAAGCCCCTTCACCTTTCTCTAAAAATTATCCTTGGTAAACCCACAGCTGGAATGGCAGTCTTTGGTAAGAATATGCTGCATGTAAGGCTAATTCTTGCCAGTAAATATTTTGCCAGTTATTTAAACTGCATCTGTAGCAATGTATTCAGCTCTTAAGCTTGGCATATAATAGGGAAAACTTGGGGTGTTGTTAGGTCAGCTTAGAAACCTCTTAGAAATTTGAGTCTTTTTTAACTTTTTTATTGTATGTTTGACTGATGTAATTATTGTATACCCAATTCCATTTAATTTATGAAGATGCATTCGTTACATGAGAAAATTAAGGATATAGTAAGTGAATTGATAAACGCAGTGCTGGCAATTGTTCTTTGTGATCGTAACTTAAAAATATGCAGAAGGAGCAACCATTATCTCTGATTGGTGTGATTATTGGTGAGTGATATTTATCCTCTACTTCGTTTCTAAATATTAACCAAGAATGCATGAGTAAATATCTTTTTTTGTTTAAAAATATGCTTATTGCAGAGAAATTCCTGATCATGGGCTCTTCATAATCCATTTAACTAACAGGACTTATAAAATTAGCCAAAATTAGTCATACAAGGGATGAGTTGAGCTTTACAAATTAAGGGGAACACTTGTCATCTGAAATTTTTCCTATTAGCTTATCAATGCCCGATAGTCTTTTAATAAAGAACTAGTTATTTTGTTCTCTATTTAGAGCAACTTATGTCCAGTGACAATCCCACAGTCAAATAATAAATACACATACATACTGAGATCTAAGGGGTCCATCCCGAGTGCCAGAAGGAATTCAGTTCCCCTTATTCCTTCCGCACGCGCCACAAAGGATCATTAGATACTGCAAGACATTCAGTCGGCTCGGAGGATTCTTACTCTCAGCACGTTGGTGCCATCACAAGTCATCCATCAAAATCCAAACCATGAAAGAGTTCCTTCCCCTTCTCTTCACATCCCCCTGCCTCCCAGGTCCCTGGGTGCAGGTTTTAGTTCCAAAGAGCAATCTTTCTAATTTATTTTATTTTATTATTCTTTTTGCCTGCGCAACTGCTGCCTCGTTATCTTTCCGGAACTCATTTCATTGTCTCTCTTTTTAAAATTTTAACTACAATGTTCCATCTGCTGTCACTGAACTAGAATGTCCCCAAAATATAAAGTGAGTCCCACTGGGAATTGCCTCAGAGAATCATTTGCCTGATAAATAGCAAATCACAAAATGGATTTTAACTTCTTTCAATTAATGACAGCAATAAAGGAGAAAGGAAAGAAAAGGAGACAAAGTCTTGTTCAACTTTCATTGTAGGCACTTCTGAATCCACTTATTCTTTATATGCTGAGTGAAGTAGCTGTTGAAGGAGCCATAAGACTTCACAGTGCATGGCAGAGTAGCTGGAAGTTCTTCTGGGGTGAGGGATTGAACAGAGAGGAAATGCTGCCACATTTCTGCATCTTATTAGGAGAGATCTCAGAGTCCTAAAAGCTCCCCCTTTTAAAGTATTTCTCCATACAATATTTATAACGAGAATGTTTTGCCTGCCGACATGTTTAATGGAAAGGGAAGTGTTCCTCTTTTGTGGGAAAGTTGTTGTACAGTTTTGGATGCTCCAGATTGATAAGAGACTAGATCATTTATTCAACAAGTACACACCGAGTGCCTACTATGTGCCAGAGACTGTGCTAAGCACTGGATAAATTAAAGTATATATAGTTCCTGACAATTGAGCTTACTGTCTGATGGAAGAGACAAATATTAATAAACAATCATACAAACAAATGCACAATTGCAACTGTGACTAGGGCTGTAAAGGGGTGGTATGTGATATATGAGAACCTGTAAAAGGGTTTTTCTGTGTGATGGATGCCCAGTTGAGGCAGAGATGTTTGATCTGAGACCCAAAGGATGAGTAAGGGATTACAGCACTCAAAGGGGAGGTAAGAGCATTAACTAAAGCCAGAGGAAAACCCTCTGCACCAGTGCAAAACCCCTGTGGTAGGAGGGAGCACCTCAGGTATTGGGGGCTAGAAGACAGCCCTCCTGGCTGAGGCAGGAAGAGCGAGAGTGACAGAGGTAGATGGAGTGGGGGTCCATATTTTGCTATATAAACAAATGTTAAGGAGTTTTGTTTTTAGTATTTTTTATTTTGAAATAATTTTAGGTTGATGAGAGAGTTTTAAAGATAATAAAAAGAGTTCTCATGTTCCCTTCCCTCAGATTCTCTTAATATGAGCATCTTATATTGCCATGGTACCTTTATCAAAACTAAGAAATTAATATTGATACAATATAATTAACTGACCTAAAGACTTTATTCAGATTTTACCAGTTTTTGCATGAATGCCCTCTGTTTATTTCAGGACCCAAATCAAGATACCAGGATGCTTTTAATCATCATGTATTATTAGCATCCTCCGATCTGTGACAATTTCTTCATTTTTTCCTTTTCTTTCATGATCTTGACACTGTTTTAAAGAGTACTGGTCAGGTGTATTGTTGAGTGTTTCTTCTCTTTAGTTTTGTTTGACATTTTCTTATCATTGGAATGGGGTTATGGATTTGGGGGAAGGTGAAGTATCTTTATCATTACATCATAGCAGGAGCTACATGACCGTTAATAGGACTTAGTAGTAATGATAGTAACTTTGATCAGTTAACGTAGTATCGATAAGGTATCGGTAAGGTTTTTCCACGTAACATGACAGTTACAGGTTTTTCCTTTCATACTCTATTTATTAGAAATGGATCACTAAATCCAGCCAGAGGAAGGAGAATAAAACGCCACCTGTTGGAGACAGAAGTATCAAATAACTTGAGGGCATCTGTTAGAGCCACCACAGTGATGAAAATATATTGTATTGGGGGAGACACTTTGCATCTGTGCAGCTGTGCTGCTGCAGCGTGACACTTGTCACACGCACAGTTTGACATGCTTCAGTGGATCATGCCTGGAGCAGGTATTGCTGAGGTTAATTTTTATTTCCCTCGTTCTTTCTATATTCAATATTTGGAATTCATCCGTAAGGAGAATTCCATTCTCCTCCATTTATTTACTTATTAAATTATTTACTTATATTGGTTTGGACTCATGGATATTTATCTTATTTGGGGAATTATAATCCAATACTATCATTACTTATTTTCTTACTCAGATTGTTCTAGCTTTTAACCACTGGGATCTCTTGCAGATTGGTTCCTATGTCATTCTTTTTTTTTTTTTTTTTTTTAGTTTATTCGGTGACGATGATTAATAAAATTCTATAGGATTCAAGTGTACAAGTCAATAAGACATCATATGTGTATTGCATGGTCTTTTGGCATGCTCTGACATCATTTTTGAGTAATTCCTTGCTGCCCGGCACCAGGAATGTTGAACCGATTTGGCATTTCAGGGAGGAACTCCACTCATTTGTGACATATTAGCTTTTTTATATGTTGCTGGATTTGAATGGCTAATACTTTGGGGCGAGAAGTGGATGCAGCTATAAAAGGGTAACAGGAGGTATCCTTGTGATGATAAACTGTACTGCATCGGTATCAACATCAGTGCCCTGGTTGTGACATTGTACTATGCTTCGGCAGGATGTGACCATTTCAAGGAAGTGAGTAAATTTTACACAGTATCTCTCTGTAGTATTTCTTATAATGGCATGTAAATAATCTACAGGTAACTCAAAATTAAACTTAAAAAAAGTAGGTAACAATTATACAACAACAGATGGATGAACAATAGAGATATGCTATTGTAGGATCTTTACATTGTATCTGAGGTAGTGTAGTATACTGTAAACCTTACAGGATTCACTAACATGTATATATAGCAAATAAATATGTATATATAAAGCCAATGAAAGATATAAAATGAAATCATAAGAGATAATCAATTAAAAAGAAAGCATAAAAAGATAAAAGAGGGAACAAGGAACAGATGGAAAAATAGAAACCAACTATCAAGTTTGTAGAATTTAACCTTAAAAAATACATTAATATAAATTATTTAAACTCACCAATCAAAAGGCACAGATTTTCAGACTGGAAAAATAAGCTACTCCTCACCCTAATCTACAGAATGTCCACATAAATTTAAATAGTATATTATGTTTATAAATATATATGTATAAAATATATTTTAAAAATAAATATAATTTATTAAAAATAAAAGGATGAAAATATATGCTATGCTAATATTAACTTCAGAACAGCGAATCCAGTTTTGTGAATTTAAAAAAAACTTAGAACAAGGAATATTACCAGTGATAAAGGATATTATTTCATAATAATAAAGCCATCAATTCATCAGGAGGACATTACAACTCAAATGTCTATGCACCTAATAACAAAGCTTCAAACACATGAGGTAAAATGAATAGACATGAAAGAAGAAATAGAAATATCCATAATTATATTTGGAAATTTCAACAGCTCTCTCGAAAATTGACAAATCAAGAAAACAGACAATTAGTAAAGATAAAGATATGGGGAACAATATCTTTGATTATCAAGTAAATCATAAAATATTACACCCATATTCTGAAAAAGATGTTTGTTTTATATTAGAGATATGTTCAAAGTCATCCACTCCAGATGTCAAATATGCCACTAATATAAGAGATATTCTGTCTGTCTGGCTGCTTTTGCTCAGAAGTGTGTTTAGGAGATTCAGTAATGTTGTTGTTATGTGTGTCCGAGTTAGTTTCTTCTTATTGCTGGGTAGGAGTGCATTGCTGAATGTTCCACAGTCTTTTATCTTAGACAAAGAGGAAGGAGGAGGAAAAGTCATGGCTACTTATCGGGTATTCATTTGCCAAGCAGTGGGCTTAGCAATTTATATTTATTATGCACATTAATTCTCACAAGGAACCTATAAAATAGGCACTGTTGCTATTCTATTTTACAAATAAAATAACTGAGACACAGAACATATAAAATACTTGGCCAACATCATATTGCCAATAAAATGATTGATCCTGGATTTGAATATTTGCTGTATTTATACCCTAAATCTTGACAACCATGAAATATTCCCTCTTCACCTACCTCCAAAAGTGTGTAAAAAGCTGTTTCTTTCTACATTAACCACCACTGTTGTAACAAATGATTTTTAAACTTTTAACTGCTATCTTGTAATATCAAACTTTACGTCGATAGCAAAAATCATAATTTCAGTCTACAGAGTGAAGTCAGTTTTTTGGTATATTCCAAAAACACTTCTAAATTCTTGGTATCATTTTCATAGTACTTTAATCTCACTTTCTTCTCTTGAAGCTTCCTGCTTCTTACAATGTTGGACTTTTATAAAATTCCAGAGGAAGACGAGTCTACAGTTGGTTTAATATCGATATCTAAACAAGGATTACCAGAGCTAGTAAATAAAAATACAAGGATACCCAGTTATATTGGAGTTTCAGATAAATGATGAAATTTTTAAAAAATGTACTTATGCCTCTGTGAAATTTTGGCGACAACTCATATTAAAAAATGATTTGCTGTTCATCTTAAATTCAAATTTAACTGGGTGTCCTATATTTTATTTGGCAAGTCTCATGTAAACTAAATCAATATAGTTTCCAAGATTTCCCCCAATGAGAGATAATCCTTTGTGTCCAAGGCAATTAAAAACGTACAGCATTATCACAAATATTGCTTCCCCGCTTTGTTTGTATAAAAAAGAACATCTAAAGTCTACAATTAAAAATACTTCCTTCTTTCCTCCAGAAACCATCCATATCAACTCCTCCCCCTTCCAAATACTTTGAGGCGAAAACATAAAAATAAAAAATAAGGCACCAATAGCATGCATAAGTTACTTTAAAATAAACAGGGTCTACTTTTTGTCCAAGGAAAGGTACCCTCATGGACGTAAGCAACCACAAATACAGGCCAGCCTTTCTGAAGTGGATGTAAGTAGTTGGGGAGGCACCCTCTTCGCCCGCTTCTGTCCTGCTCCATTTTCCCACCGCTTTGAGAACTTGAAACAAAACCGGAAACAGCAGTTTTGCAAACCCAATGAAATTAGTTGCAAGTAGCTATCGCGAGCTCCCCAGAGTAGGGTGTCTTTACCAAACAAAATTGGTAAAGATATTAAAGGAAGGCAATTTGAGACTCCTTTCCCTTCTTCTTTTGCTTCGAGTTGGTCAGAGACCCTTAGAGTCATCAGCTCCCTCCTGACACTAGCCCCAAGCCCCTGAGGTTCTCCTGGATGGCACTGGTACTCAGCATTAACATGCCATTCGATGCAGTCTATTTAAAACTTTGTTAGGAGCTTGGATTTGTCCTCCCCTATAATTTAGAAGGCAGAACAGAGAGGCAGTTTGCTCTTAAAACAATGCAATTGTGAGCTCCCGAGCTGTTGTCAGACCGACTTCTCTTTTATGGAAAGTAACTCCCTAGATTAATGAGAGAGGATTCACACAGCTTGTGCTTAATTCTGGACCTGGAAAAATAGTGAAGTGACCATAATAGGAAAAATCAAGGAAGGGACCTGAGTGGCAAGCAGGAGATTAGGGTCTAGTTACCTTTTTCTCAGTCTCGCCACCCATTTGTTATGTGAACTTAGGTTAGTTATTTATCATCTTTGAGCTGCAGTGTCCTCTTCTATAAAATACCGAGGCTTGACTATATTATTATAAAGATCCTTTAGGAACTAGAGGTTTATGGCATTCTACATTAGCTTTTCGTTTCTCTCGAGATTCTTGTGTTGCGTTAAGTTCTTCCAGCTATGCCGCTGCTTGAGCAGTAGTCATATATCACAGAGCTTACTGGCTCTCTAACAACTCTTTTAGAAACCTTTATGTAACAAACCAGCATAAGAAATATCAAGGGCTGCTACCTAAAGGGCCTCTGGGAAGAAAGGTAAGGATGGATAATTCTTAAAAAAAAAAAAACAAACAAAAAAACCCAAACCACTGAAGTATAAGTGAGAAAAAGAAAAGAAATAAATCAGAGGGGAATATTCAGATAATTGGACAACAGTATGAGTAGGAAGAAAACACAGAGGGGCATTATAGTACGACAGGGTTAGAATGAGCTGCTGTTGCTTAGAGGGGGTGGTAAAGATGTTACACAGGAAGAGGGTGAAAGAGGTTGTGACACCAAGCAAGGAGCAAGTTCAAGCTGCAGAAGTAGAACTGTGTTCATTCTTCTGGCGAGCAGAAAGGCTATAAAGTTTCCCTAAATGTTCTTGAGAAATAAAACACGTACAATCACATACCCAACTACCAATTTCTGTCTTTGGGTCGTTGGGCTATATGACACAAAGAGGACAGAGAGGCAAGGTAATGAGCGGGGTGGGGTAATTGGGTAACGGTTCGTATTATGGAATGGAAGAAATTAGTCATGTGGGAGTGGGGATGCAGAGGAAATGATGGGGAAGAAGAGCAGTGATGTGTGTCTGTACTCCCTGGGAACACCAAGAAATAGCAACCTATTCAGGAACTCTTGACAGTGTTGGGGAGAGAGCTCTGGGTATCGAACACTTAAGGAAAGAGAAATTTCTCAAAATTCTTCCTATCGAAAAATGTATAATTCAGTGACAGAATAGAAAGAATTTGACAGACACTTGAGTTAGATTTCATGGATTTTTCTCTTGGCAGATGATAGGTAGCTGCTTCCTCAAGCGATATGCACTCGGTTTATCCTGAGCCGCATGGGCTCCATGAGGCTGTCTTTTCTTGAGATAGACACAGGCTTCACAGCTAAAAGAACAGATTATGTTGTTTCCCTCTCTTTGCACCCACTATGTCTAGTCATTCTATTATTTTTTTCATTCATCTGCATGTAAAGAATGAGGTATTGTCTCATCCGATTAAGAAAAAAGAACTGTCTTGGACTCTTACTGATTGATGCAAGTGTAGTTCGTGTTTTCTGCCAAAAACATGATATGAATGTAAACACGAAGACACAGAATAGGGAGGAGCTTGAACACGTGCATCATTATGGAGTGGAGAGGGATGTAGACAGTGGAATAAATAATGAAGAAGGTTATCGTTTTCTAGGCATCACTGTCTTGTAGGTCAGTGAAGGAGATGAACATCCCTAACTCCATGAAATTTTTAAAGCTGACCACCTTCTACAACCCGCGATGTGTAAACTTACTGTCCAGTCAGGGCTGTGCACTCCTGGCTGTAGAGACATGACATTAGATTAGAGAAAGGCTTGTCACACACATGGTCTGTCCTCTCAACTCTGTAATTCAAATGCATTTATCCTCAGTTATCTCTTATTTGTTTAATTCACCTTTCAGAATTGACAATCTGTCATACAAAAGCAAACTGTAAGAGGTTACTGCACACCTACTCTGTGCAAGTCCAGTATTAAAAACTCCCTAAGAAACAAAGAAAATCTCAATCTTAAGTTCTCATTCAAACTTTGAAAAGGGAAATCATTCAACAAAGCTAACTCATAGCAAAACAGGTAAAAGAAAGCTCAGAGAAAGAATGGAAGAAATGTTGAAAGTGGATACAAGACAGGAAATATATACAGAAAAAGAAATGCGGCTTAAAAACAGTTGAAAAGAGATAGCTAGCTAGATAGATAGATACATAAGTATGTACATACATATTATAATAACATTAGCATTTTCATCAGATTGGTAAAAACTGGAAACATACAGAATGGTGAGTATGAGGAAAAATAAATTCTCAAATGTACTGTTGGTGAATTTTGGAGGGGAACTTATAAACTTTATCTAAATTTTTGACACAACAATTCCTTTCTGATAAATTTAATAAATGTTATTTATTCTATACACGAGTAGAAATATCCAATTCATCATCAAATTGCTTGTCATAGCAAAACATTGGAAACAATTCAAGAGATTTTATATACACACACACACACACACACACACACACATATATCATCACATTCAAGTGTGATGTGTGCGTATGTGCGTGTGCAAAGGCACATGTACATATGCACACTGGGGGAAGAGGAAAAAAGAGATACTAGATGCAGAAGATTGAATGTGAGCTCTGTGAAGAACAGACTGGCTTTTACTAGCTACACTAACTATATACATTAGCAGATGCATAGAAAAATACTTCTCAACCATAATACATTCTTAGCAGTTTTTACTCTGGGTGGGGAACTTGTAGTTAGTTGTCTTTCCGAGTTTTCTTCATACATCTCCAGGCAGTTCCAGTTTATTATAGCAAGTAGTTAGTACTTTTGTAATTTAAAAAATCGATAGGAAAAATTAAGAGATATCACAAAGCACCACAAAGGTTAATATTCAGGTGAATTATAGAGACAATAAAAATGCTATAGAGATTCAGAAAAGATAGAGCAAATTCCCAACTGGCTTAATCTTGATGGATTGATGACAGAGTCACACTCGAGTTAGGTCTCTGAGAATGCTGCATTAGAATCCACGAATCTGGGTATTAGCCTCATGTTAGTTGCCAGCTCCCTGACAAGTGATGGACGGTGGAAATAGCATAGACTTCAGATTTCTAAACTGTGGGTCTGGAATAGGGGCTTTCAGTCACTGTAAAAATTGGGTCTGCCTAATCTTTCTATATCTCTGTTTAAAATGAAGGGCTTTAGATATCTCTGAAGACCCTTCAAGTTCAAAAATTAGTGATATTTGAAGAGGAATGAGCCTTTCTTGGAGAGAAGGAACAAGAAGGTGGAAGGATGTAACCTTAATTCTGAAATTAGTGGGTAAGCCTTTTTTTTCCCCACAGAAAAATGTTGATGGAGAAGAATAATGGCAAATATTGCTGAAAAGGTGTGAATCAGATTGTAAATGGCTTTGAGTGTCAGGCTAAAGAGGATGAACTTTCTTCATCCAATGTGAAATCATTGATGATTTCAGAGTAGGAGTCTTACATTGCCAAACTAATGCTTTAAGAACTGTGATTTGGCAGTGAAATAAAGAAATACATAACTAAAAGTGTGGGGAGGATTATTTGGAGGACCTGTCTGTGAAAAAGGTGAGGTAAAAATACTTGCGTATTGGCCATGGTTATAGAAAAAAGGAGACATATTGGACCTGGTGTTAGAATAGATAATGGAAGCCCGGGGGTTGGAAGAGGTAATCTTGTTGCTGATATTTTAGTTGAGGAATAAAAATGTTAAACAGAAATGTAAATGTCACTACAGGATCCTGTTGTGGGAGAAAGAAAAAGGATTCAAATTTAAGCTCCAGGTAATATTTATTTGTGCTTTGGTCACTTATTTATGAATCATAGGAGAATTCATTCAAAAATCTGTAGGCTTGCCTGTAAATGGAAACGGAGTGATCTACCCAGCATTAGCTAATACAAACACAGTGCACTAGGAACAACACACAAGGAAAGTCAAAGGACCCCCCCCCCATATTCGAATTGTACAATTTTTTTCTAACAAGTGGAATACTGGAAAGTTTAAATTTTGCCAATTTCATGACATAGACTGTTTTTGTAAAGAGCAAAATACTTCTTATTCTTGTTCAACCTTTATAATTGTACTGCCCTTGGAAACACATTGACTCCTTGGAATATGCATAATGTTTTGAGCTAAGGATGCTGAGTATTACAACACTGCATGAGGGGACTTTAACTCACAGAGCCTGCGGTGATGTACCCAAAGGCCAATGGCTGATTAGCGGTAGAGGGGGACCAAGTGCCCAGGTCTCTTTTAACATACTGACTCTGATAAGTGTGTCCCAAGATGCAGTGACTACCGAAAAGAGATTTCTCATACATCCTTATCTAAACATCAGCATAAACACAGATGGTTTCCAGAAAAAAAATTGATTCGTGGTTGTACTACAAGGTTTATTATGTAACCAGCTGTATATCAAGGAAGAAAACTGGTGCATGTCTTCATCACTGCAGAGGAAGGTTATCACTCAGAAGATAACACCCCTCCCTCCAGTATGTGCAACAGGCACAGTTGCCCGGTGGTCATGATGGTTCTTGTTGGTTCTAACAGTGGGCATGGCCCCAGGATTCTCCCATATCTTCTTTCATTTATCTAGAGCTCCATATCATTTATTTATTCTTCTCAAGTGAAGAGAGATCATATTACATTTGTTTACATCATGCAACAATTTCTAGAAGTCTCATCCATGGTTATTTTTCCTAATATAACCATACCAAAAATTAACCAAGAAGAATTGCTCATTAGGGAAAATATCATTTTTGCACATCCTGAGGATGTATGTAGCCCGTGTGAGATGCCACTGGAGTGATTTCTGGATGTCTGTTGGACACTTAATGAGGACTAGTCAAAACTCTGGTTATTTCGAAAGTTATGTCGAATCTTGTGTTCGACTGTAAGAAATGGTGAGGTAGAGGTGGGACATTCTGCCATATGTAAAATCTTTATCATTTGCATTAATTTGGATCTGCTGAGAAGCAGATGATGGGATGAGCCTAGATGTGCATGCAGGAATTTTATTCACTGAGGCACGGAAGGAGGATTGAGTGAAAAAAATCTTGGACCGTTAGCACAGTTCCAAGAAAGATTCAGCCAGATCCATGTAGAGTCCCTAAGCAAAGTGCCCAGTTTCAGCAGCCCCACATCTCACCGTCTTGGCCTGCGTTGGCACCTCTGCCAGGTTCAGTCTGTGGGAAGCACGGCCTCTGTGGAACCAGAGGATCAGCACCTAGTCATCAGTCAGCTGTGCTCACCACGGCAGGCAATCTGAGCCATGCATCATGGCCCCTGCATGTCGGCCTACCTGTTCCTCTGAAACATGTCCCTCTAGAACAGCTTTGGTGCCTTCATACATAAGATGTTCCCAGTGATTTGCCATGAGAATCAAGTGACCTATTATTTAGTCAAAAATACTGAATGTAATGTGCTTTTTAAAAACTACTTAACTAGAATTATTATACACATCTTGATTGAATTTGTTTTTTGTTTCGTGTGTTTATACATGGGTACATAAAGACAGAGCTCTATATCCATATGAAATATATCCTTAATTTATTGAATATTTGTGCACATCTTCTATTCAAATTCACACTTTATGTAAGAAAGTTATATTGACAAGTCATATTGACATCTCTATAGTAACAGGACTAATTGGTGGCTCTTAGAGGGAAAACTTGTGAAGATCAATGGCATAATGATTACTGTTTCCTGCAGTGTGTATTAAGAACTTCGCAAATGAGTCTTAAAAGCAACAGAATCTTTTTATTTAGTTTTCTACTTGTTTCAAGTCTACAGAGGAATTTGTGAGTCTTAATGAAAGAGGGATGCCTAGTCACTAAAACAAGGACATTAAGTTTTAAATAAAACTTTGGCAAGTCAGACGTGTGTGTGTGTGTGTAAATATTTATATTTATATGAAATTAATACAGTCATTAATAACTAGATTTATTCTTAATGAAGAATGAAAAGGAACATGGCACAAAAATTCAGAAGAACTGAGTTTGGGTGTCACTTTTGCCATGTGCTAATGACAAGTAGCCTCAGACAAGCCTTTCAAATCTTCAGTCTCATCCTTTAGAAAATAGAGATAATTACTCATGTGCCTTCTTCAGTTAGTTTCCAGGAAGGTCAAATGAGCTATGAGATCACACTGGAGTTACTGGATGTTTCTGTGAGAACATTAAAAACTGGAATGAAGATGTGCTTAGATAAATTAGCTATAGGGGTTTTCACAGTGAGGCAGCATTCTTTCTTCAAAGGAGTTGGATACATCTCCTGGAAACCACTCTGTATTGTCCCCCAGTAAAAGCGTATACAATCCATCTATGTCCATAAATTCTCCTCTGCGAGGAGAGACCACTGTCTTCTCATTCATTGATTTGTTCAACAAATATTAATCAAGCACCTTTCAGGCACTGTTCTGGACATTGGGAGATGCAACAGTGAGTAAGAGTGAACCAGATAGATGAAGACACAGTTCTCATGGAGCTTATACTCCATGGAAGAATCATCTTCTGTGTCCAATGAAACAGACTCTGAAATGGAGATTTGTATACAAGAGGTTTAACAGGATCGCCACATGTCAGAGAGTGAATGAAGCAAGTTTGGGCAGAGAGAAAGGCTAAACTGAGACTCAGTTGCAACAAGGGCCTCAGAAAACCCCAGAAGAGGCCTGGAGTTGGGATGGCCTTTGCACTGACATGTACTTGATGTAGTTGCCCCTAGAAATGAACAGCATCTTGAGTGGGGACAGCTTCTTTTAGCCAAGGACAATGTCAAGTGAAGCAGGTATATTACCCGTGATCTGTGAGTAGACAGCTCTCCACAGCTTGGAGGATGAGCGTCTAGTTCCTGAAGGGGTATCTGAGAGGTGTGTCACAGCATCCATTACAAAAAATAAATGGATGCTGTGTCCGGTGGTGACTGATGCCATGGAGAAAAATAAAACAACGCAAGACATCAGTGTCTCAGGGGCAGAGGGGCTTTTATGCAGAAATGGGTGCATCGACAAGAGACCTAAAAGAAGTGAAAGCATGAAGCATGTAGATTTCCACGGTCAGAACTTCTCATCTAGCGGTGAAAGTAACTGCGGAGGCTCTGAGACAGGAAGTGGCAGCTGATGTGTTTGGTGAACAGCCAGCAAACCACTGCGGGTTAAGTGACGTGAATAAGGAAGAGTCAGACAACTGGTGTAGGGGAAACAGAAGGAGTCATGTAGAGTCATACTTGTCAAATATCTTGTTTCTGCCATAGTCGGGCCTGATGAGCAAGCTATCGGTAAGCAAGAATGACCAGGTATCTGCTGTCGTGGAGTTTGTATTCAGGTGGAAGGTTGGAGAGCATGGTTCGGTAGATAGTAAAAAAATGTATATAAGAGATTATATTCAGTAGTGCTCAGCACAAAAAAAAGGAAGTTTCTAAAAGGATAAAGTGACAGGAAACGAGTGAGGTTGAGAAGTATCTTCAGATTGCGTCATCAGGAAAGCAGCTTTGAAGATGACACTAGAACTGAGACCTGAATCGCCTAAAATGACATCAGAACCTGCATGTAGATTAGTGAACGATGTAGAATCTATGTACAATGTATATGTGTTCATCTTTTTTCTTTTAATTAATAGCAGCTGGACTTTGGGAAAGTTCTGTCAGGCATGGTTATTTTTAATTGTGCCAGTCTCACTAGCCAGGTACAGGATGCTACCGGACTGACTCTAGAAGACAGACCACCAAATCCTTGAGTTCATTTTAGCTCATTAAAATCACTCCTGGAATGCAAGGCCAATGAACATCCAGGCGGCAAAACAGATAGACCTGGTCTAGTTGAGCCACTGTTTATCAGTTTTTCATTACCTTATTTAATTAGAACTTGGTAAATGAGACTAAGGCAATCTCCTCTGTGAGTCAATTACCTTCACCCGGTTCCATAGTCACCTAGCAAATTTATTATCTCAACTAATTTCAATTCAATTCACCTCAAAAAAAATGCTTATTAATGACTGATCATGTACAAAGCACAGCGCTAGATGCAACAAGTGTACTCAGGCGATCAATGTATGTTCCATGTCCCCAAGAAGATTACAAGAGAATTAGAGGAGGTGATATTTAGGGAAGAATGGAGTACCAGGCTGACTGTGATAAGTATAATGGAAGCTTAGTGGCTAATTATTAATTATTAAACACTGCTTTTGAACATGAGGCAGATAAGGCAAGTGAACTTAAAGCAACCCATCAGTAATACTAAAATACAATTTAAATAGCATGGCTTTGACCAACATTAACAGCAGGTGGAAAGTGTAACATTTATTAGTTTATTTACTTTTTCATATTGCACAGATAACAAGTTCTATGGGTTATATTGTATCTCCTCAAAATTCATAGTGTCGAAACGCGAACCTCAATACTTCAAAATGTGACCTTTTTTGGAGATAGTGTCTTTACAAGTTAAAAGGAGGTCATTAGAGTGACCCCAATTCAATATGCCTGGTGTCCTTAAGAAAAGGGTAAATTTAGAGACATTCTTGCCAGATTTGGAGAACACCATGTGAACATGAAGACAGCTTTTACAAGCCAAGGAGAGAAGCCTGGAACAGATCCTTCTCTTGTAGCCCTCAGAAGGGACTAACCCTGCCAACACCTTCATTTCAGACTTCTAGCTTCCAGAACCATGAGACAATGTTTTCTGTTGTTTAAGCCACCCAGTTTGGTATTTTGGCAGCCAGAGCAAACTAAGACATTAAATTTAATATGCTAAGTTTGAATGTGCTCCCAGCTAATATCTAAAGGCAGGAAAGACTTATCTAATACAGCAGTCCCCAACCTTTGTGGCGCCAGGGGCTGGTGCTCCTATGAGAATCTAATGCCTGATGATCTGAGGTGAAGCTGAGGCCGCAGCAAGTACAGATGAAGCTTCACTCGCTCCCCCGCCATTCACCTCACGCTGTGCGGCCCGGTTCCTAACAGGCCACCAATTGGTACCAGTCTGCAGCCCAGGGTTTGGGGACCTTTAATCTAATGCATTGATTAATCCATGCTTTATATATTTATCTAGCTCACATGTTAATGAGAAGTTTAGGAGAGGTTAGCTTTCAAGATGACTAAAGTTTACTCACTGAGTGCTATCATTTTTTTCCTTTAAAGCAGTTAGTCTAAAATGCATATGAATTTCTCTGCCCCTTTAAAGAGTAAAGTTAACATAACTCAACCATAGGATCATCAGAATGACCCAAAAGTATTTAGCCAACTTCTAATCCAGAGAAGCTTCAAGGGATATTGGGATGAGAATGGTTGTATGTTTGGGCCTTGGCCGCAGAGAACTCGGCTTCTTGAGGCCTTAGGACAATCTTTTCTTATCTTTGTTTGTTTGTTTGTTTCTTTGTTTTCCCATCCTTACCATTCTTCTTAGTGTCCGCATGCCTGCTCATCAGTTTTTATAATTTGATGCAGTTAATCTTCTATCCATTGGGCAGTCAGATGAAAGAATCTGTAAGAGTTCCATGGACAAAGAAAAAGAAAAAAAAAATTGGATCTAAATGTCTGAGGAATTCCCCCACGAAACATATCTTATGGTCTTTTTTTAAACATGTATTTTTAAATCAAAAGAGATATCTGTTTGCATATAGATATGTTCCAAGCACTACATTTGGTGGAAGTCTATTTTTCTGACCAAGTTCTTGCTTTATTTCAGTCTTAAAACCTAAGGCTAGCTGATGTCCTGTTCCCACGAGTACATTAATCACCTGCGTATCCCTGAGTGCACTGCGTGTCATGGTCATGTGCTTAGAACAAGTCTTTGTTAATAAACACTCAACTTTGGGACAACTTATGGGAAAAAGAGAAGCAGCCCATTTTGAAGATGAGAACTGTCCTTCCTTCTCTAATTCAGATAAGCTGAATGATTAATTTGTGAAGCAAATTCTCTTACAGAGAACTTATTTTTTTAAAGCCTTGTCCCTGGACTATGGTGGACGGGAACCCAGAATTCCTGATGTTTGTCCTGGTCCAGCTCTGGTTCCTGCCCTGCATCCTCTGCTCTTTCTCTGCTTGCCATGCTAGTCTTCCGTTAGTCCCCTGTCTTCCTGCTTTTGTTCCTCCTCATTCTACCTTCTCTCCCTGAGCAGTGTCAGCCTTGCCCAAGGCTTCCATTACCTCCCAGGAGGAACAAATGGCTCACAAAGTTATATATCTAGCTTAGACCTTTTTTTGAGTTCCAGACCTGTAATTTCAACTGTTTGTCATGCCTCTTGTTTGTCTGAAAGGTCCTTCAAATTCAGTATGTCCCACATGGAACCCCTCTCTGCGAGCTTTGGTCTCTTCCAGTGTTTCCAGTCTTACTCAGTGGCATCGTCCCCTCAGATTGCAAAGAGTCAGCTTAGAAATCTCCCTCTTCCTCCACCATATCCACTCTTCACATCACAGGGATACTTTAAAGTTCATCACTTTTCTCTGTTTCCACCACAGTGCCCCGAAGCTGCCATCCCCTGTTCATTGGTCTTAGGTGAGGGTCATGTCAACCCACCTACATTTGCTCTTACCTTTCTCCCACCCATTCTCCTCACTGCGGCCAGAACATTTTTTAACATATTTGATCACAGTCATCTTTCCTCATACCCTCTTAAATCCACCAATAGCTTCCCACGACTCGATTATAAAGACAGAGGTCCTAAACAAGGCCATCCTTCCGTGCGTGGCTTCCCTCTGTCATGCCTGCCCGACTCATCTCTTTTCATGTCAGACATCCCATAAATCTCCGTATTTCATTCAGACTGGGTCTTTCTAGCCTCCATGCTCTCTCCCACCACAGGAGATTTGACCTGTGGTTCCTTTTTCTTAGCAAATATTTTCTTTCACTCTTCAGCTGATTAATTCCTCCTCACTATGCGTTGTCAACTCAAGCTTTACATTCTTAGGCAACCCTTCTCTGACCTCTCTGGCAGATTCAAATCTCTCTATTATGTATTCTCAGAGCAACATGACCTCTATTTCATTACATTTATCATAGTTGTCATTTCCCATTGAATTTGTGCAATTACTTTCTTAATATTTGTCTCCTCCACTACCCTGTAAGTTTTATCTTTGTTTACCATTTTACCCCAAGTGGTTTGTCCAGAATCTGGCATATCGTAGTTGCTTAATAAATATTTATTTAATAAACAAATGGATGAAAAATGATATTACAGTGATTCTGAGGCTGCCTGGACTCCTAAGCATTGCCCTGGGTGACAAAGAAAATTGTGAGAATAACTTGGGCTGTGGTGTCAGGAAAATGGCAAAAAAGCGACGGCTCCCGAATAGAATAATTGTATAGGAAAGAAATAAAATCCTCAGCTATATCGCTAGGTTTGAATTTTTAAGAATTAAAGATATTGGTTCAAACATCTACCCTGTTTTTCCAGATAAATATTAGTATGTGAAGAAATAGAAATTATTAAGTAAGAAATAGGACAAGAAAAAAACTGGCATTGTTCGCAGGTGTGATCCACGTCCAAGCTTAGTTCAGATTTGTGCAGTGCTTTCTTGGAGCTTGTTTGAGACTAATTCAAAGCCTTTATGCCAGCTATTTCCACTGTCCAAAATATTCCTACCCCAGAACTTAACACTGACTACTTATTAACATTATTCAGGTCTCTGATGAAATTTTAGCCCCTTAGTGACATGCCTTCCCTGTCTTTATCAGTCAGAATGGATAGATTATGTTGCGGAGGGAAAGACAAATATTTGCGGCATAAAACAACAAAGTTTAACTTCACAACCCCACTCTACATGCACTATGGTTAGTTGGAGTCACTCAAGGGCCTAGACTGTAGAGCTTCTCTCTTGACCGTTGCCAGTTGCTGTATTGGAAGGAAGGGGAGCTCCTGGAGGTTCTTACACTGGTAATTAAATAGTCAGCTTTGAATCACATCAGTGCCATTCACTCCTCATAAGTAGGACTAATCACATGACCCTATCTCACCACAACTGCAATCTGACTTTGTGCCTGTAAGGAAGGAGAACATACAGACATTTAAACTAGTCTCTTTACTTGCTTTTGCATTTTTTAGTAATTATCATTGTTTGATATTATTCTATCATCTATCTACCTACCTACCAACCTAACTAATCTATCTATCAGGCTGTTTACTGCCTGCTTATTCTTAAAACATGCCTGTGAAAGTAAGATTTTTGTCTTTATCTCTAGCACATAGAACCGTACATGGCTTATGATAGGCAGTAAGTAAATATTGTCTATTAACTGAATGAATGGATAATACATGGTGGTTTTTTTAAAATCATACCTTCTTTCATCCAAGCCTTCTAGTAATGAGCCTGTATTACAGTCTAGCAATGCTCTTGCTTTCATTCTAAGTCAAGAGCATTGCTAGACCGTAAAAAAAAACAGATTATAAGCAAGGGCTATGAGATTCAAGGTAGAATTTGTGATGCACATGGGGAGACATAAGGAAGGCAATTCTGACTAAGAAATTTCACAGAAGTTGCATGTGGTATGCAGCATTGGGTCAGAGTAAATCTGACATTTTAGCTCCTGCTGGCTTTGTCAAAACTCAGATGAGGGAATTTGATGATGAGGCAAGAGCTACTCCAAAATGAGGTGACTTTACACTTCCTTCTTAAGTTATGATCAGCCTAATCTCCAAATCTCAGAGATCTCCACAGAGGCTGGCACCACAGAATATTTGACCAGTTGGGCTTATCTTGATAATCTACTGTGAAAGAATGTGTCCTGTTCTCTCTCCAAGGTACTGATTCAAAACTGTTAAGTATGGCTGAACTGTCCTAAGTGCTGAACATTTCATATCAATAAACTGCTTCCTTAAAGCTTTTACACCCCCTACTCCACCCCTCACCCTAGGAAGTTTATTGTAGCCACTATACTTGACTCGGACTTTTGGGCACTGTACTTGGCACAATTATATTACCACTAACATAAGCACTTTATAAGCACTGGAAATTTGGACAAGCTAAATTACTGTAAGCCTACGAAATGTAAATCACTTTCTATAACACTAGTGGAAACTTGGTATATTAGTTCTCTATGGCTGCTATAGCAAATTATCATATACTTGATGGCTTAAAACAGTGCAAATTTTATTATCTTATAATTTGGTAGTTCAGAAGCCCAATACAAATCTCACTGGGCTAAAATCAAGTTATCAGCAGGGCTGCATTCCTTCTGAAGAGAAGGAGAGAATCTGTTTTCTAGCATTGTTCCAGCTTCTACAGACTGCCTAAATCTTGGCTCATGGCCCCTTCCACCGTCAAAGCCATCAATGGCCAGTCAAGTCCTTTTCACATCCCATTACTCTGATGCTGTGTCTTCTGCCTCAGCCACCACTTTTAAGGACCCTTGTGTTTCATTGGGCCCAACTGAATAATGCAGGATAAACTTGGATTGCTATGTGTGGTAGCATATGCAGAAGTTCCAGAGATTCCATGTGGACATCTTTGGATGGGAGCGGTATTATTCTGTCTAACATACTTAGTACATATTAATATTGAAGATTATAAAAGTTGTCATAAAATTGGCCAAAGGAGTATCATGAAGAGCTGGATTTCTCAAACTCTGATAACTCTTGAGGTACTAAAATATTTTTTAAATCTAGAATCAGGATGGACACATTGCCATTTTTTCAGATAAAGAGATCGAAGCATGGATGAGTTAAATTACTTATTCAAGGCCATATGTCCTGGAAGAATTGAGATTAGGAGCCAGGGCACTCTCTCCTAAGATGTCACTGTTGCAGTCCATTTAGGAAGCTGGGCTATTTTGCAGTACATTTTAGAAGAGATCTATCAAATAGTTAATGTTTGTTTTAAATTCATGAAGACCAAAACCATAAATTTACAATACTAGAGTAATTCAGAAATATAGAATGAGTTCATCCTTTGATGTTGGCCAAATGATCATTCTTCTAAGTACATGATTTCAGTGCTTCAGGTGACCTGGTTACAAGAGCTGATGTTCCCAGATGTGTCCAGATGTATTCACCCAATTCATCCCATTGCTGTTGGGCTATTCTGGATACAGGCTACATCCTTTCCGTGAGAAGCAGAAGTTAGTCATTTGCTGATCTCACCACACAGAAATGTGCATATAAATAGACAAATGTTTAGCGAATTATTTTAAAAGTCGAGATGGTCACTATTAAGAAAAAACATAAGCATTAACAATGATGGGGCAAGGCGAATGAAGACTTGGATTCTACTCCAAAAGAACCGTTCATCTATAAATTTATGTTGTTTGGAATTGTATCATGACGTATTATCTGTACAAGAGAGTCACTTTTATTCTTCAGGGCTAACTGAAAGCTAAATAAATACTCTGCGTGTTTATACACAGTCACACAGAAACGCTTAAAAAGTGCTGTCTCTCTAACACTGCTGTGCTTCACAAAACTGGCATTGATGCTGTTTATATCTTTAATAAGACATTTAGCTTAATTTTTCTGGTTCACCACAGATCCATTTTGAGAAACACTGTGGCATGGCGGTTTGGGGTATTCGACTCTGACCCTTATCCTTAGCAACTAGATCGCTACACATTTCAATTCTCTCCCCCACGCTGTCACCACACCCCCAGTCTCTCGTGAATAAATTCGTTTCCTCTCTGCCATCAGGTTTGTAAAGAGGCTGACAGAGAGGATTGTCACCGCACAAGGAAGAATGTGAGCAAAACGAAAAAAAAAAAAATAGGAGCTTTTTCAGGACTATTTTTGTCTTTGCTACTTATTTGCCTAAGAAGCTCAATGGAATAGGTTTAGAAAGTGCATCTGAGGCAGCGAGAACTTGTGCGTTGGTTTGAGAGAGCCGTGCTGGAGCCGTTTAGCAAAGGAGCACGAAACAGCAACAGCTTATGGCCTCTTCCCGACAGCGTTTGTTTTAGTTTCCCATCCTCTCATGGGTGTGTTTTGTGGTGGACACAGGGAGCTATGTCCCAGTTGTGTGTCTCTTTGAAATCATGAGTGTTGGCTCCATTAGGACATCTAATTTCAGTTGATAAGTACCTTTTTCACAATTCCTTCCCACATCCTTTTTCTCCACCCTAATCTCTTTCCATCCTCTGCAATCACGTTAGAATTTATTCCTGTTTTTCCATCTTCATTAATCTGTTAATTCACTGCTTTCTTTTCAGGTCACAAGTTAGACTCACCAGGGATATCTCCAAATTAGAACCCAAAATAACAATCAAAAGTTCTGGAGAGGAGAGAGAATAAAATAATAAATTTTGCCAATTCTAACATTGCATATTAAGTCATTGTCACTAAGCAGTAACAAGTAAAAATTTTTTTAATGGGCCGGGATTATTTTTAATAATATATAAATAATGCACTTATATTAATATGCATATCATGTTCTGGCCACAGATCATAAGCCCAGCGCCAAAGACAACTCATATTCCAATATGAGTCTAACATTCCTTCGTGAGAATCTTCATCATATTCTTATAACAGTATCCTGAGAAATGCCGTCTAGAGTTGTTCAAGTCATGAGCAATTAACTATATTAAAATAAAGTTGAAATTGATATACTTAAACAAAACTGGCTTGGTGATTGCGGGTAAGGGTCTACTCTGCTTACAGCCCAGCCGCAGTGAGCACATCCCGATTTTATAAGAAATGTTGTTAGATTTAAAAGAGATGGCAGAGGCGTATTTCCGACCAGAAAAAAAAAATTAATTCAAGAAGGAAGAGTCCAAGTTCAAACTTTCACAGAAGCACTAGAAAGTAAGGGGGTGAGGTCAAGGTTATCTGGTGAATCTCAAGTCAGTCAGTGTACTTCAAGCATAAGAACAGAGCAGCAATTGGACTTCAGAGAATGTTTAAAGGCAAAAGGCTTGGAATGAAAGAACATTGGTGAATTTAGCTGAGTCAGCAAGAAAATTGGAATTTTCTGTATAAATGCATAGATTCGTAGGGAGTTTTTCTATATCATTTTACTATCACAACGTACTTATGTTCTGGAGGATTAGAAACTAGTTTCTAGAGTTAACAGACATCACTACTTGTATCTTTAGAATCCAGAGCAAAGCAACTGTTGGGAGTTATGTGTTCAACACAGGACAGGAGAGCCATCTTTGTTTTAGAGGAGAAATTTCCCCTTTTTTATTGAGAGCCATATAAGGACAAGGGGTACCTAGATTTGATACCATGAGCTGATCAGAGTAAGAAAGTAAAGAAAAGGAGACACCCGTGATTCCTTCATCTTTCTGGTAAGGATAGACATATCCTTTTCTGGTATGGTTGAGTAAACAAGCTTAACACTCTGCCCCCAACTTTTTCCGGCCCTAGCTACATATTAGCTAGTATTCTCCTAAGTCAATGTTGTTTTTCAATTAAGATGGAAACACCTGCCAGGGGAAAGTTGGAATTAGATGAGGAGAAAATAAATCAGTTATTCACATCACAATTTAATTACATATACACAGTTAATAATAGCGCACATTTTTCAAAATATTTTTTTTTACAAATGCTTCATGTAATCATCATCATGACCCTGGGACAGACTCTATACTTTATTTACATACTAGAGAACTGAGTCGTAAAGGGGTTACACACTTTGTGCAAGGTCACATATCTAATAAGTGGCAAAGTTTGAACCTGAACCTTACTTTGCTGTGTGGAGACTTTTGGATCCCATCTTTCTCACGTATTGGCCCAAAAAGCAAGTTTGTACACTAGCAATTTTCTTCTCGTATTCTCCAGGTCATCCTGCTTCAGAAATGATGATAAAGAAGCTTTCTAGAAAAGCACTGATCTCAGTGGCTGAGCGGCGTAGTCCTACTTTCATCTTGGAAATTTACGTCCTTTCTCCCGTTTCATTCTCTCACTCATCACTCTGGGCCAGCTCTAGGGCAAGACATAGAGAAACCTGAGAGAGCATTCCCAGAGGTAAACCTAGTATTATTCCGCACACTGCAAGTATAAACTGTCTGAAAACGGGTTTCTGTTCCTTGAAGTCCATTCCATGAACAACTGCATTCCAGTTATAAGATTACTCTCATCCCTGATGCCATCATACAGGTAGAGGAAGCTGTAACAGCCCTGACCAAGAGTTTTCTTCCCAAGAAATTACGGAAATGTCCATGTGCCAGAGACAGTTTTGTTAGAGGAGACAAAATTATGGGTTCACTGCCGGATTTATTAAAATTTCACAAGCCAACAGCATACAGGATAATGTCTCTTAAGAAGCAAAAAAGAAATCACACACTCCAAAGCAATGATAGATTAATTACACTATTGTTCCAGGCAAGGGGAAATGAAAGGAATAAGATGCAAATTTTGCTGAGGTGTGCCGCTATAAGAGTTGGTACTAGGGAGAGACTGCCCAGCCAACCGAAAGCTGACTTCCAGGTGCCTGCGCAAAAGTAAAAGTCCCTCGCTGCTGGAGCATGTTGCTAGGGAACTACGGCACCAGTGTTGCCAGGCAAGATGTTCTCCTTCATGGGGCCGCTGCATGGTTTTCACTACTGCTGATAGGAGAGTCACCGTTACTGCAGCAAAAGCTAGTGCCCCAAAGGTCTTTGGAGAGCTATTTAGATCAGCAAAGGGTAGCCTTGCCCAGGTCAAATGGGTCACTTCTACTCAGTTTTCCGAGCTTCTCCTGTGTCTGCTGTTTCTTAAAAATAACCAGTTCAAAATACTCAATTTGCCAAAGAGGCATATTTGGGGTGGCATATTCTGCTCCCCTTCAGTGGTCATTAATATATGTCTTCAGTTTTAACAGCAGCTTCCTGGCGATTGCTTTAAATATTTTAAGTATTGCTTCATCATCCAGAGTATCTCCCTCCCAAGATCTAACTTACAGCTTCCAAATTCCAGGTAGAGCCTACCTTAGGTGGAATCCACGTCTGGAATCGGCTCCCTGGTGAAGTGTCAAGGCCCTTTTCCGAATACCCCATGGGTTATGACATCAGCGATTTTGTCACAGGTGCCCAAGGACAACAGTCGTGGTTATGTCTCTCTCTCCAACTGCGTTAGATTCTGGACTGCAAGAATCCTTTCTTTGTTGTTGTTGTTGTTGTTGCCACCCTAATATCTAAGATAATATTGAATAATATATAAATATTTGTTGAACCAATTTCAATACTTCAGTTCAGTTTATGGTAGGCTTTTGAGATTCATTCAGTTCTCAGGGACACAATATGGCATTGTCAGAAGTGTCCCCTGAAGAAGGAGGCAAAGCAATGGCAGTCTGTTTGTGTGAGACTCGCTCAAGGAAGAAACATTTCCAGGAGACTACCATCAAGCAGGAGAACCTGTGCTCCATATCCGGGGACCCCCAGAAGGAGAGGATGTCGTGTGGCTGTGGCCTCTAAGGGTAGGTTTAGAGTGGTTGTTTTTGAAGACACTGAGTGATCACCAATACATGCTTATTGGGCATCGTTTTTAAGTTAACTCACTTTCTAGGAAAATGTCAGTAAAAGCCTTGTGAGAATGTAGCACGTACATTGACTCTGCCTGGGACCTGAATTTATTCCTGTCTGCAGGGATTCACAGAATATTACTCATGAGATTTTGTGAATGATGCCCGAAAGCCAAAACCTGTCACCTTGCTGAGTAAATGAAGAAGAGAGGACGAAGTGTCCAGAATCCACTTTGTTAGGCACAGTAAGCCGAGGAACGCGTTAGGGAGTGCTACTTTCAGGTGCACTAGCGGGGATGAGGGTCCGCTTTTAAAGTTTTGAAGAGGTCTACGCAGAGTGATATCAGACACGCTCAGTTGAGTCTTGCTTGACACAACACAGCTTTCTGCGTCACGATGGTCTCGGTCATTCTCAAGAAATAGAGGGTAGGTCACATTTAGCAAGGAGGCTGTCCTGCATTGTGGTGTCTCCTAGGATGTGATTTTCTGAAATGTGTTAGAATTTCTACCCGTCCCTGAAGGGGCTATTCTCGTTAGCTTAAGATCTAGGTAAGTATATGATCTGGGAGATTATCTAAATTCTCATGAGTCAAAGTGATTAGTTCACTCTAAATTCTAAAAAAATCAAGTTTCCCTACAGGCAAAAAAAGATTTGAGGTATTCCTAGACACTAGGGAAAAAAGAGCCATTGATTCAAATAATTTGGGGCCCTATACACAGAGAAGAGTGATAAGACTTTCACTTTGAAGCTCCTTCAGTCACATCCCCACCTGAGAGCCCAGCCTCTGACTTCAGCTGGGAAAAGGGGGAGCTTAAGCTGTTTGTCAGAATACACCCTAATGCTGATGTGGTTGAAACGTTTCAGTTCTCGGTTGAAACGTTTCAGTTCTCCGTCTTAGAGATTCACCTCTAAAGAGGAAGCCAGCATTATTTCACCCCCGTGGGAGCAATACCCATACACGGAATGCTCCTCTAAGTAAACACGTCCCAAACGGCCTCTTTCTTCTGCATTCTTAACCCTGATTTATCACTGTTGCAGCTGCTTAACATTTTGCAGAGCGGGGTTTCATTCCCCCCACCCTCCTTCGTGTTCCCTGTTTGAAAAAGAGCTCTGTATTTTAAATGTTTTAGACTCAGCAGCAGTAAATGTTTCCAGGCTCTGGTTAACACACCACCACCGCTAGGAGAGGAAGAGTTTAAAACAGCTGCGGTGCCAAATTTCAAGAAAAAGGGGAAAGAAAAAAATAGCAAAGCATTGTTTGTTAGGCTGTCAGCAAACATCACTCAGAATCAGCCTTATTTGTATATGGAGACTCCTGTTGCAGAGTCTGAAAAAGGAAAGCTTAGGATTTTCTAGGAGGAAAAAAGATAATCTTTTCTAGCTAAAGAATGGAAGAATTTAAATTACTTTCTGAAAAGGTTGTAGAGAAAATAAATAACTCTAAGAAGAATAGTGTGTCTATTATAGCGCTGTTATGAATATTTTAAAACAGTGAGGGAGACTGAAGAAGCCATTTTAGGCATGAATGTCATCTAGTGGATGTCCGCCTTTAACCTAGGATTGTTATATATAAAACTGAGGTCAAGGAAAAGAAAGCTTCCTTTGGCATATGTTGGGGCGGAAAATTTTTCCTCTGCCCCACAAAGGTTCTCTGGCTGGTCTAATAATCAAATTGACAGGAGATAAATTAACAGGAGAAAAACAAACTTAATTTCATATGTACAAGAACCCCCTACACATGAGAGGTTCAAAGACAGAAAGATAAAGTGACGTATATGTGCCATCTTGAGCCAAGAAGTGAGATGGGAGCCTGGGGCTTCAGAGGGGAGGGGAGTAATTCACAGGAAGATAAGAGGAACAGATGTCCAGTAATTAGATGTTTGCTCTGCCGTACAGATAGGTCATACAAATTTCTTTCTGATGATAACTCTTATTACAGGCAAGGCCCGCAATTTTAATTCTTTAAGGGAAGGTAAAAGCATATCTTGAGCCCGCAAGGTCTCAATTGACTTTGGCTCAAAATAATCCACATGCCAAAGTGGCACATCCTGGGGAAGCCTTTTCTGAACCTCTTCATGTTCATCAGGTACATCAGCCTGTCTTTCCCAAACGTCCTGCTGATAAATGCTATGCTTTCCTAGCTCAACTCTTGAACAGTTTGTGTGAGTGGGAGACGAAGGACGAGGCAAGGTCTCTAGCTCTTGGCTCATTTTCCCCGTAAAGGCAAAGTCCTCCCCTTCATTTTCTTGATTCTTTGAAAGCAGAAAATTAAGAAAATGTTAGGGCCGCCATACCTGGTGGGAAATCACTCAAGTTGAACTTGTCACCCTCTTAATCCACTTATGATGATAGAGTGCTGATTTGCGCATCCAATTACTGGAGGCTAATTATTGCTGCGCTGAAATCAACGTGACACAATAAAATATGCACCACCTTCCCGTGGATGAGACCCGTCAGTCATTCCGCATCTCCTCACCTTAGTGGTGACCTTATTTCCAGGCTCATTCAAAAGTGAACTCTGTCAGAGATTCAAAGTCATCCCTTCCAGGCCTCTGAGCTTTTCAGCACGTGCCTAAAACTAGCTATATGAAGTTGTAGGTAATGAAGTTTGGCTTCACAAGCGGAAATTACTAATTTATTAGTGTTCTTTGAGGTGGAAAATAGGCATGTAGATAAAGGGAAACCCATAGATACATTCTATAAAGTCTTTAAAAAGCACTTTTGAAAATGTTCCACACCATGGGTTACTAATAAATGTAAACGCGGTATTCCTAGGGTTGGGAGTACTCTTTTTATCTCAGAAAACGAACTGTCTTAAGAGAGAACAATAAAATGCTCAGAATACACATGATCTTGTATAGAATAAAAACGTAGAAGGGGAAAAGAATCGGGTTTCTTGGGGTTAGTGTTAAGACGAATAGTGTTTAACATGATTTTGATGGTTTTCATTGTCAAGATTCACACCTAAATGTTTTCTAACTCAGTAGTCAGATGCATGACTCAGGAATCAGTGCTTTAAGTTCCTGGCTGACAGTCTTAACAATTAAGGCTATTTGTTTTATGCTATGCACTCTTCTGAAACCTTTCCATGAATTAACCCTGTTATTCCTTATAACAACCCAGGAGATATTGCTGTGTCCCTTTTACAGATTAAGACTCGGAGGCACAGATCAGTTAAATGATTTCTCCAAAATTACATATTGAGTGGCACAACTACAAGTATATATAAAAAACGTTTTTTTCAGTGATGACCTACAAGAAGACAATGGTCATCATTGTTGATTGTTTGCTAAAAATGCAAACAGTCCATTTCCAGCTCCTCTCCAAAAAGCCATAAGTATAGTGACTTCTTTTTGACATAGATATGCAGTTACTCATGAACTCAGTTTTATTCAGGTTTAAGAAAATATTTGTTAGCTTTCATTGATTTTTTTGCTTTGTCGCTCTTTTTGGAATGGGTAGCCCTGTTGGTAAGAAGGCACTAATGATATGAAAAAACAAAGTAGTGACAGGTAATTGAGTTTTCCTCTTCTCTCTTGCCAGTCAAGGATTCATTCCCCTTTCTTTTTCTGCTGTGTGTGTGTGTGTGTGTGTGTGTGTGTGTGTTTCAAAAAAGATTCAAGCAACTCCATGGATTTACGGAGGCTTAACAGACAGAAATAATGGAGTAAGGAAGGAAAATGTGGATTCGTTTTCAAAAGAGCATCTAGAGAATAAACAATGAAATCAGATATTTAATGTGATGGACCAAATGCTGGGAGAGGCTGAGATCAAGACTCAACAGAGCTGTCTTGATTTTCTAATAAGTATTTTATCTCCTGGTGATGGCGGCATGTGAGGGTGTGGAGGCCGAAGGTATTATAATGCATTATTTCAGGATGACTTCAGTCAAGCAAAATTAAGTTTATGCCAAGTCCTGCTTGGTGTTAACTGAGTTAACAAAAAGGGCAGAAACTTTGAGCTACAGGATTTCCATTTATCAATGAACTTTTATTACTACATAATTAATTATCTTGATTGTCAACTGTTGTGTAGGTGTTTCATATGAGTGTCTTTCCTTGCCAGTAGGATTGGACCTTATAAAGAACAGACAGTGAGTGACCTTTGCTATTCTCTAGGCTCTTTGACACTTAGCAAAGTCTTGGGCATGGAGAATTGAACTGAATTTAATTGGTTATATTAAACTAATGCATCTTTAACCTGCTCTTTGTCTGGCTTTGTGATATAAAAAGGGACGCCTCTAATTCTGTATTATTCAATTTGTTTCAGCTTTTTTCATTTGATTGCTGAAGGTAGGTGAGAGAAAATGCAGCCTGTATAACCTACCATATTTGGTGTTATCTTCATATATACATATAATTTCACAAAAGTAAGTCTTGTCCTATGCTTTAGAACTGTCATTGTACCTTTATTAAATGGGTTAGTACCTAAAAATGATGAGTACTTTTTGAAGGAATTTCTCATTAAAATGAAGAAATAAAAATCTAAGGCTGATCTGAACATAAAAAGTTGGCATCGTAATGTTTTTCATGGAGATATGAAAAATTCCATGAAGCACAATACTTTGTAAGCTATCGCCTGTTAAAGAAAACATGGGCATCGACTGACATTTAAAACAAGAAGAAGAAGAAAAAAAAACCTCTCTCTCCTCTAACACATTTGTCAGTGTCCCGGGGTAATAAACAATCCAGGAATAGTTTAGCAGGTTTACATGTTTACAAAGCATAGTGGATTTATTCTAGCGTTTCCCCACCTGGAAAAACTGGGTTTAAGCACCTTCTGCAAAGGAAAAGCAACGTTGTATTCTTCCCAGTATGTCTTGTCACTTTCATAGCAATCATAGACTTGCAGAAATGGGGCTGGATGGTGGTGGTGGTGGTGGTAACTGTAAAGGTTCTGATTTGGAAATTGCAGATGGAGAGCTGGTCTCTGTGGATGGATGTGGAGAGGAACCGAAAGGCGCCTGGAGGAAAGGCTGTCATATTTGCTCAGAAGAACCGCCAAATCAGAGAGCAGAGAAGATTTCATTGGAGGAGCGCCTTCAACAGCAACTAATCCTGTCATATTGCAAGAAAATTGTAAATGTGCTCTCCAGAAATTGTCCGCCCGTTGCCGCTAATCGAACGTACACTCACGAACACCGATCTGCTCTCCTGCCATAGCAAAGGCGCCTGATGCAGAGACCCGCTCCAGCGAGCGCACGCGCGCACACACACACGCACACACACACGTACACGCACACACGCCAGCCTGCGGGTTGGCCAGAGCCTTGAAACCGCAGATCCCACTAGGAAACAGCCACAGGCACCGAAGTAGGTGTTGCTCCTACACTAATTACTACTTTCTCAAGCACTTCGGTGAAGAAATGAATCCCGCCCAGCTCGCCAGTCCATCCAGATCTCGGTTCTGTTTTGCGCTCCAGATTCATCGTCGTAAAAGCCAGGTTTGAAAGTCTTTTTTGCTTCTCCTTGGGTGGTTTGGTGTGGAGGGCGGGGGCAGCGTCTGCTTCACTTCATTCTAAACCGCGGAGGGGACCCTAACTCGCCAAGTGGCTGGGACCCATGTGAGGTGCGCGACTCTGCTCGTGCGCTCCGGAGCTTCCCAGCTCTCACTTGAGCCTTTGGGTCAGCTCACTCCCCGCCTCCCCCGCCCCACCCCTCTGGGTGTCGTGGCACCAACTAATCTCTTCCTTTTTCTCTTGCAAGATCCTGGGAGAAAGCGAGCTGGCGTCTGGGTTCGGACTCTGAGCCGTGCGCAGCTCGCGCTGGGGCGGTCAGCCCTGAACCAGCGAAGGTCTCCTCGCTCCTGCCAGCCTGCACCAAGGAGATCGCAGCCAGGGAGGCAGCTGGAGCCAAACCCGCGGCAGGTAAGGGCACCGCGCTGGCCAGCGCCTTGCTTGCCGGCACCAGGGGCTCTGGCACGGCGGGGTCCCTCCCAGTCTCCACAACGGGGCGCGGAGGGGTCGGGGGTTGGGAAATTGGAGGATGGTTCTCCGCAAGTGTAGATTCTCAAACGGAAACTTTGGCTTCTAGGGCTTGGCGGGCTGAGGGCAGCAGTGGCGGGTCTGGCACGAAGGGGCAGATGAGGCGCCGCGCCGCGCGGGGCGGGGGTGCGATTCCGCGGGTCACCGAGTCCCGCGGAAGGTGGAAGGCAGCCTGGAAGTCGCGCCTGTCCGAGTGTCGCTCCCTCTTCCAGCCCGCCACCCCTCCACTGTCACCTGACCCCCTCCTTCTCCCCGAGATGCCATCACGGAAAAGTCGAGAAGCGCTTCGCCCTTTCCTACCCCGCACGCTCCTTCCTGCCCGGAGTCTGGCCGAGCCTTCCAGGCGTTTGGGGTGCAGACCTGGCTCGCCCCGTCTCCACGCAGTACCCCGGTTCCACCCTTAGGTGCTGCGGTCCATGGACAACGGCCAAGGGGCATGGGGTTCAGGGCTCCAGGACAGAGGAGGGGGGGGGGCGGGTTCTGCAACCCCATCCCAATTTCGGCTCCGCACATGACCGGCTGTCCACCTCGGCTTGGGGACAGGGTCTTATTAGCCCGGAGCCGGCGAGGTCCCAGACCTGATCATAGGCCCTGGGCCACCCCGGCAGGGCTCAAGGTTGGGGATAGGGGGCCCCTGCACTCCCGATGTCCCTCGCTGTCCGCAACTGCGGACCTGGGCAGATGCGGACAACTTGTAGCTCGTGGCACCCGGGAGGTGCGGTTCCAGCCGCTGGGTGGATCTCGTGGAAATTCCACCTGTGCTCTCCGCCCTGAGCCCTTGGGGCGCCCCCCACGGGTCAGTAGGGGGCTCGCCCAAGAGAGCTCTCACGGGTGAAGATTCCCCCCAAATTATTGGCAGAGAGCGACGCACACACCCTGCCTCAGTCCCCCTCTCTCTACCCTCCTGCCCTCCGCGGTCCTCGTGGCTGCCTTGAGCCATCAAATCATCCAAGGGAGGGTCCTCTGAGCTCACGAGCCCCAGGCCCAGTGGCCGGTATGGAGCTGTCACCTCAGTGCGCTGTGGAGAGGCGGGAGGAGCGCAGAGAAACGGGGGTAACCGCCTAAGCCATAGAGCTGCCCGCCGACACCTCACCGGAGTCGCCCTCCGGTGTCCTTATGTCAGTTCACGGCCCAGACACGTCTGTGACTGAGGCCACCGAGGGTGATACGTCTGCCAGCTCAGGCGCGGGCAGCGCTTCAGGAGAACAACGCCTCCCAGTCCTTTAGCTCCGAATCCCCCACACTGACTTTCTATTTCCCTTTCATCTCTTTTCTTTTTTTGGCTTGTTTTGCTTTTCTTGCTCTTTTTCTTAGTGCTGGGTGGCAGTGAGTACGTGGCAGCCAGCCGTGCGGTGTGTCCGTCTCCTAGTACACGCAGCCAGCAACACAAACGCATGTCCCCACGCTCTACCGCAAACCGGCTGCGCTCCTGCGCATAGCCCCGGCTCGACGGCCCCCGCGCGCCTGCGGCCATGGCCACCGCCAAGGCCACGGTCACCGTCACGGTCCCGGCTGCGACGGCCTCGGCTCCGCAGAGAACCAGGCCCGAAGAGCGCAGGGCCAGCCCTGACTCCAGAGAGAAACCGTGGGCGCAGGAAAGGCCTGTGGAAAAAATTCCAATTTGGGTTGGAGGTGGGGGGAGGCTCTAGGGGAAGAAAAGTCCCCAGCCACTCCTGCCCCGCTGTCCTGTGCAGCGATAAGAGGCCTGAGTCTGTGGACATTAGCCTCCCCCCCCACACTACTCCCCCTGCCGCCCCCCCGCCCCCCGTGCCTCAAGCCAGAGCCCACCCACGGGGTGGGGGGCAGCCTCTCTCTAGCATACCCAGGAAGACCAGCCAGCTGGGTCCTGGGGTGGACTAGCACCTCACTTCTCATTCTGCTTTACCGGCTTTGAGAGGGCTTTGAAAGTGGGGAGGCTCTTAAACGCCTGATACGCAACCCGGTAAAGGCCTCGCGCTGTTGTATTTTGTTGTAAGTTCGTATATATACACATTGTATTGAAAAGCATATGGTAGGGAGAGAAATATAGTACATTTTCATTGATAAGCATATAATAAGGATGATGATTCACTCTACAAACTACAAACAAGTGTGTGTCTGTGTGAGATCTTTGGGATGATGACTACAAGGGCCCTGATAATCATAGAAGTAAACCAGTTGTTTTGGCCAAGAGACAGTTTCAAATTGGTAACTGTATTAGGCTGCAATTCAGAAAATATACTTTTGAGACTCTTGTCAAATGGATGGAAGAATTTTGTGCCAGTGATGTTGCAGCTTTGCAGAATTTGGCAGCTGAGGACTAAAGAAGCAATAAGTTAAAACCAGGTGACTTTTTTATTGTTGTTGCTATTATTAGTAATATGTTCTGGTTGTGACAGTACAATAGAGAAGCAAATTCTGTTGACTGTATATACTTTACTGGGCTAAACAATTATGCCAATTAAAACCAAAAAAATAAAACTCGACCCTGAAAAGGCGTGGAAATTCTGGCCAAGTCCACTTCACGTTTTAAAACTCTGAATGAGATGGGAGTGGAGAAGAGTCTCAGGACCCAAAATTCAGGGTGGACTTCCTGGTAGATGCTTAGTTTGTCTACAAAAGAAATAGGCGTGTTGGTTTATGTGAGTGTGCCTGAGGGTGTCTGCAGGGGGATCAGAGTGACAAAATAGGTGGATTTAAATATCCCTGTCATAGTTCAAGTTCAGGAGAACTCAAAGAGCATGTTTGCACTTCTCAACTGACTTCAGGAGCCAAGGTGGAAGAGACTAAGATGCCTTTGGAATGATCCCCACAGTCTCTCAACTTTGGGGGGCAGAGATTGCTGCGTTCACATTGAAAATTACATTTGCTCCAAATGCGACTCTATTCCCTTGTCTGCCATGATAACCCCCAAAATCAGGCAGGTGATGTACGTTCAGTGGGAATTTCTAATTCCAGTTCCAGGGTAGCCAGCCCCTAGGTTCAAGGGCACAGACAGAAGGGGCAGCTTCAGAGGTGGGAAGCAAACAGCTGTCCCAGCCTCCTTCCTGTCCGGCAGGGAGGGCCAGGAGGGCATGGCATTCACCTCAGAGGACGAGGACAGGTGGGTCGATTCAGAGGCTCATGTGTCTCTGACCCACAGCACAGAGCAAAGTTTAAGCAGGTGCAAATTTCGAAAAAGAGGGGACAGTAGAAAAAAGAGAAATGAAGAGGGAATGAGAGAAAGAAAAAAAAAAAGAGGGTGGGAATCTGTGAGTATGCTATTAACAGCCACCGCAGTGCGGGTTCAGCTTCTGTTACTTGATGTCAGTCTTTGGGGTATGCCTGTTATAATTGTCAACCTGACCACTCAAGCCCCACTCTTTTATTTTTCTTTTAAAAATTTTTACTGAAATATAGCTAACTTATAATATTACATTAGTTTCAAGTGTATGTACACCATAGTTATTCAGCATTTCTGTATCTAAAGAAGTGATCACCACGATAAGTCCGGCAACCCTGTGACACCGTGCCGCGCTATTATCCCGCTCGTATCTTAATCTCTCTTCCCTTTACGCGGTAGCATCAAGGGCCTGCGAGAAACATTCTGTTACCCAGTTCCCCCAAAGGACTAGTTTTCTTCATTTAAACTTATATTCATAGTGGTTGGGCATTTTATGATGCGGACTCTGTGACTTACCTCAGTGGACTCATACATCAAACACTGCCAGTCTCCTTGTGACTCTCAACACTTGGCTGTCAGTTCCTATCACCTGTCCCCATTTTGTCTTCCTTTGGTTCATTGAGCAGGTGTTGGGACAGCTTTGATTAAAGGGTATCAGAGCAAGGGTACTGACTACATACTTGAGAGCTCAGCTGGGTCACGTGATGGTGGTGGTGGTAATTTTAGTAGTGTGCGTTTTGTGTGAGGCAAAGGAAACAGGTCATTTTTTCTTAAAAAATGCATTTTCAAAGAGTGTGTGTTAAGCCTCCAGCACTGTCCTAAGCACCTTATATGTATTATGTTGTCTTTTCTGTCAGTGCTTTATCCCCAGTGTTTAAGGTTGTGTCTGGCACATCCTAAGAGGTTATTAAGTATTTGCTGAATGCATCGATAGATGAATCAGTTTTCTCGTTTTATCATTGCAACAATTCTATCAAGTAGATGCTATTTTTCCCATTTTACAAATGAGGAAACCAGAGTTCGGAGGGTCAGGTAATGGCCCAAGATCACCCAGCTAGTGAATTGGATTCAGACACAAGCATGTTGGACTCCAGTCTGTCGTTTGCTGTGCCGGCCGTCTTTCCATGAATACTTAAAGCTCTGGTCTGCCTTATGTTTGGGGCAAACTATGGCGTTCAGAGTTCAGCAGTGTTCTCCCCATCCTTTTTTTTCAACTCTGCATATTCTTGTTGGATCTCCCAGACCCTAAGCAAGGAAGATTCAGTGCCAACTCAATTCTTACTTGGCACAGCAGGCTCGTTCCGATTTATCAAGTGATTGCCTCTGGAAACAAGGTCTGGGAAATTACCTGATGTTTTGGCAGATGCTGTTTCCACGTATAGCTATACTGAGATTTTCTTTGTCTCGTGCAAAAGGATGAAAGAGAATTTTGAGATCTTCCAGTTTAATTCGTAATAGGCATTGAAGTGGGTGAAGAGGCTTCCCCAGTGCGATGCCGATCACCAGGAACTGCGCACATCTCGACTTCCCGTCTAGTCATTGCTTCTTTGTTTTGCCACGCTGGATGCGTTCCTCTTCTTTATTAAGATTGCTAGTGCTTAAGGGTCTGAATTTCAATGGCAACTTTTAATTTTAGTTAGAATTTATTATCCACTTTTGCTTTGAAAGGCATAATGTGACTCTGGGAAATTGCTATTAGCAAAGAAAGGTAAGGTAAGTTCTGACTGGTTTGCCTCCCTTCACAGTTTATATATTCTTGTCTTATTTTATTTCATTTCCTTCTCTCCCTGCCCCCCCCAACATGTTCAGACTCCTTCTTTTATACTGTGACCTAAATATACAATCATCTTAACTGGTGCTTGTTACCATGGTAATGTTTCATGGTAGATAAGGGTACACACTAAAAAATCAGTTTCTTTCATTAGCAGTGGAATTCCTCCCCTCTTCCTCCCTCTCTCCCAAATCTAGGCTTTCACCGAATGGTGCCCTCTGGCGTTCAATGACAGGAAGCACATTCCCTTGGATAGGGCAAGAACGTTTTTAAAACTTTGATTTAAATTTCAATTATAATTTGAAACGGATAAAAGCAAGGAGACTTTTAATTAGTATATTTTTAAGCAAAGAGATTAGTAGAAGACATTCATTGCCTGGACATATTAAATGTTGCTTGCTATGTAGAATTCTAGAAAGTTACAGGAAAGGGGAGGTATTTATATACCCTTATGTGTGAAAATATTGTGAAAATATTTCTATGAGAGACAAAGAGATTCCATTGAGATATCTCTGGAAGAAGAATCTAATGGAATCTTCTGTGTCTAAGTCTTTAAAACTTCAAAATGGAAGTCTTTTTAGAATGGGGATGTTTTTTACTGTCGCCTATAGATTATATATTTTTATTCTATTTTTGTATTTATATGTATTTAAATTCTATTATATATACACTTTGTTGTTGTTTTATGGGAGGAATTTGGAAGTTTTTCTCTCTATTGTGTGAATAGTAATATCAGTCTGCATGTGATTATTAATCACAAATCACACGAATTAGAAGTGAGGTTGATATGCTATAAACATGTTTCCTTTATTCCTCACTCCAAATTCTACTGTCAACATCTGACAGTGTCACCAAGTGAAACCTGTCTCTGAGTCTTGTCTAGAATCCATCCCTTCCTCTCCATCCACACACCTTTGTCAGAACATTAGCATCTCACGTGAACTGTCACCGGAGCCTATGTTTCTAACTGGGTCCCCACTTCCGGTCTTTCCCTAGTACACCCCAGGTTTCACACGGCCAGACTGACCTTTCTAAAACACAAATGCGAATATGTTATTCTCTTATTAAAAGTTCTTCACTGTTTCCCAACCGTTTAAGATAAATTCTAAAATCAAACCCACACGAGATCTTCCGTCACTGATCAAAGCCCTATTGCCAAGCCCTCTGTCTGTCAGCTATTTCTTAGTTCCCTTACTGCACAGGAGATAATACATATACATAGCTTAGGGTCATGACTGGTACAGAGTAATGTTAAATCAATCGGGCCAATGTATTTCTTCTTTCCTCTTTGTTATCCTTCTCCTCCTCTCCCTCCTCCTCTTCATCTAATTCATTATAAATATCGTCCTTATACTAGGCATCCCCCCGATATCTTCCTAGGAAGATATCTTTATGATTCCAAAGACATCTGTGCCCCCTTCTGCCTGACATTCTGTCTACGTTTCATCACTAATCTAGCTGGACCCCCAAGCGCCAGGCCCTCTTCCTCTTCCCCTCTCCCAGCCTGGTGGAGAAGTTCCCGAGAGGGAGGAAATTGTCTTAAATGGTAATGGATATGCGTTTTGCTGTTACTGTTGCAAATGTTGGTGCAGCAGGATGATCCCCAGTAATAGCCCGAGGTAATACAATACCCCCTCTAAGAACAGAGAAATGATAATAATTTGTCCTGGCCTTATTGCTCACCCCTGGTTATGAAGATCATTCTTCCACTCTAATAAAGCTGAGAAGCTTTCCCTTACCACCCCCCCTCGCCCCCCCAGCTATGCCGAGTCAACAAGCAAGATGGAGTAATATAGGAAGACAGGCCTATTATTTCTTGATTATTTAACTAACTACAAAGGAGCTCTTTAGAAGGAGTGAGATGGGTAGCTAAAGAATTACCTGAAGGCTAATTTTTCCCACTCTTGATAAAAGCTAAGCATGAAATAATTTGATGGGTAGAGGGAAGAACATAAATTTTACACAGTTTCATATTGCTGAAAACGACGACAGTTTTCAAATACTCTGTGCTTTCCTTGGCACTGCTACAGAGGGAAGAAGCTTCTGCCATATAACTAGCCTGAAAATAGAAAATGGTAGGAATACTCTACTTGTGTTTCTCGGAGGCTTCAATGCATTCAGTTTCATTTTAGAGAGAAGATAAAGACCAGCCCCAGGGCCAAGTGTTTCCCCAAACTACTTTTCTATCAGATTTTATCAGTGGAGTGGGCATCTATGTCTTCACGTGGAAGCCTAAATATTAGACTTTTTTTTGCTCCCTTTGATCTGTGTGCTGGGAACACTGAAGGCGGAGAGCAGTGGGTGATGTAGGTTTAATTTCTGTCGTCCGTCTAAGGGCTGTCACTCAGAGGTAAACAAGGAGTCACAACTTTGCTTTTATTTTAAAGTGAGCATGACTGAATATTTTCCATGACTAGATATTTCTATGTTTGGGGAAATTTCAGAATTTCGGATGAGGTATTTTTCTGCGACAGTAATAATGACAACAAAAACAGCGAAATGGCAGTTGCTCTTTCTTGAGGGTCTACTAAGTATCAGGACCTGTGCCATTTCTTTACATATGTCATTCCTATACCTCATGCCAACCCTAAGTGGCTGATGTTTGTTATTTTTCCTTTGTCAGTGTAGGAATCGGTGCCCACTGACACTAAGTAGCTTGTTCTAGCAGTGAGTTCATTCCTTTGGGCATCGGTCTCACGTCTTAACGTCAAAGAAAAGTTTAAAATAATTGGGTTTGGTTTTACTATCCCATAAGCAGTTTCTTTAAAAAAGAATATCCCATTATGCTATTTGACATCTAATTCTGATAACGCCGAAGAAAAAGAGAGAGGGAAGAAAACAAACTAGAGACACGTGACACTTTGAGTCGGTGTTCAGAAAATGGAGTCATGAAAACAGAATTCACATTGGAGGAATCAGGCTCCGAGGAGATTGAGACTCCATCTTGGCCACTCACCTCCCGGCTTAGTCCTCAGATTTGAAGGAGCTTTTTCCTTCATAGGCCCTGGGGAGCTCTTTCTAGGCACACAGGGAAAGAGTCTCAGTAAGGCTTCTAGCTATGGAAATTCTAAGGCATAAAATATGATTTTATGAATATTTATCAAACATATATGTTGGAATGTTTCTGTTCACTATAAAAACACTATGTTAGTAAAATCTTGTTCTATGATTTCTTCTATTTTATATTGTTCTGTCTATTCCATTTCTCTGCAAAAGAGTTGTTATTACTTAACATTAACTCTGCATTGCAAAAGTAAAACAAAAGGCCGAAGGAGCTAATTATTCTGAGGGAGGAACCATCAGTGAATTAATTCTGTTCCTGTTTACATGTCCACTGTCAACTCTGTTTCTGGGTCCCAAGTCTCCTGAGGATCATTAGTGTCTATTGGTAAATGATAATACCAGCTAATTTTTTACAATTAATTGAAATTTCCCACTCTTACATTTCAATGTCAGTCAATATTTTTACATACTGACACTTTTAATCAAGGATTATCTTTCACAAGGGAGCAACAACAGGGCCCTAATTAATTAAAGTGATAATTGCTCCTCTCTTTCGCAGTTTGTTAGTTACATAACACATTCTTAAGGAAGTTCACGTCCTTAGCATTCCTCTTTAAAATTTCCCCATTTATAAGGCGATTCTTGACTTCTGTCTCTGTAAGAATTTACTGAAAATTCAAATTACTTTTCTTTCAAGCAGATGCATAGAAAGGAGGTCATTTTTATTTCCCAGCAAGTTTCCATACTCCTGACAAAATAAAATGACATCTCTCTATCATTGAAATGTTCTCATAGAATCCCGGGGGGGTCCTCTTCATGGAAGAAAGAGAGGTTGGCAAATGTCTCCCCTTTGATGTTCACTGGGTTATTTTAGCTTCTTTATCGCAATGCAAGTTTCCATGGTCCATTCCTCCTGGATCTGGCTTTCGTTTCTCAGTCCCCAGCTACTTAATTGCTCCTGCCTCTCTGCGGCTTTTTCAGTGCCTGAGTTTTGTTATCTTTTCCCTCTGGTTTAGTCCCATTATTTTAGTAAACGTCAAATCTAGAGAGTTGGCTGTAACTGGAGGCCCTGCTCTCTTCTTTAATAGATATTGCTCTAATTCCTATATTTTGGCATCTCTTAGTGAGAGATGCATTTTCAGAAATAATTGATGATGACTGAATCTGTTGGCTGATTTTCCTAAGACTTAGGGATTGCAGAGCATTGAAATCACTGCATCATATGTTGGTCAGATTTTCTGAAGGCCGTTAGCCTTGTTTGCTTTTTTAAAAATTAAATTAGTGTGACTTATTCATTACACGTGCAGCCAATATTTGTCTGCTTTTAAAATTATTTTTTTCTCCCAAACTCTCATATGCTGTTACTTTACCAATAAAAATGAACATGAAGCCATATCAACTGCTTAATTATCTAAAATTCAAACTCTTTTTTCATTACTATGTATAATTATTGAATGATAACTTTTCTCTCTGTACTAGTTCTTTTTAATAGACTATTTTTAGAGTGGTTTTAGGTTCACAGTAGAAAGTACAAAAAGTTTCCATATGCCCCCTGCACCCATATACCAGCAGCATCCCCCACTATTGTCCTGCACCAGAATGGTGCATTTGTTACAATGAATGAACCTACATGGACACATGATGATCACCTGAAGTTCAAAATTTACTTTCATTTTCACTCTTTCTGTTGTCCGTTCTGTGAGTTTTGACAATGTATAATGAATGACCTGTATCCACCGTTTCGGCATCACAAAGAGTAGTTTCATTGCTCTAAAAGTCCTCTGTGCTGCCCTATGCAGCCCTCCCTCCCTTCCTCCATCCCTCCTAACCTTTGGCAAACACTCATCTTTTCACTGTCTCCGTAGTTTTGCTTATTCCAGAATGTCATGTAGCTGGAATCAGAGAGTATGTAGTCTTTTCAGATTGGCTTCTTTCGCTTATTAATAAGAATTTAAGTTTGCTCCTTGTCTTTTCATAGTTTGATAGCTCACTTCTTTTTAGTGCTGAATCATGTTTCATTGCATTAGTTTTTCTTTGGTATTTTCATTAAATCAGTACGTTTTTCTTGACTTTTTGAAGATAAATTTTAGCTATGCATTAGAGCAAGGCTTTTTTTCATTTTGTCATGTGTATTATTTTATTCTTGTATGGTATTGGATTTCCTCTCATCTTACGTTTTCATTTTCTTAAATTCTGGAACTTTCTAACATTAGCCACAGAACTTAAGTTCTGACGAGATCAAGCACGTTCAGGGTGGTGTGGCCGTAAGACTCGAACTTATGTTCTGAATGTTTAATTCTCCCTCTTTTTCATTTTCCTCTAACTCACCTTGCCTCTGTTTCATCACTTCGTGAGAAAAAGGCATTGTTTCTTGGCATCTTAGGATTTTTATTTAACTATTTTTATTTTCCGAATATTATGTTTTTCACAAGATTTTCTTTTTTTTCTTTTTTCTTTTTTTTTCTTTGTTTTTGCAATTCAGGTAACAAAAAATTTTCACTTCTTTTATGAAAGATTTATATGGTTCATTTATCTAGTTTGGGCAACTCTTCTGCTTCCTTGAGTCTATAAACTCAAGAAGAAGGAAGAAAGGAGATCACAGAGCTGTTTCTTTTCCATTTGATCTTCCAAGCCCCAGCAGTTACGCTCATGACGAAGCTAAGTAAAAAAGCCAAGAACTTATGGAAAATATTTCACCCCTCGATGAAGCACTGTAAGTCTTATTTGCTTACCAACAGCAGACAGAGTATTCTTATTTCTATTCAAGAAGAAAGAGACATCTACGAGTCCGTTCAGGATTCTTCTGGGTTGTGCCCTTTCCTTTGTTCTCTGGCTTGAGGAAGACTGATGCTCTTCCACATATTGGTCTAGTCATTCCAGCTGTTTAGACATGGCCTTTGCTCTGGAAGCTAATGGTATCCACTTTTTAAACTTGACTTTTGACATCTTTTCTTGGACCCACCATTCAACTTTTACAGGCGCTTTATATTCAACTCCTTTGTACAACAGAATCGTAGTTGATAGTCTCTGATCTCATTAGAAAACTCCATACGGTCAAGATTTGTATTTTTTACATCTTCTCAGCATTGAATCTTGTGCCTGTCTCTATTCTTTTCACATAGCAGAACCCAATAAATGGGTTTTTTTTAGTGATGATTTTATGCCACTACTCTGCGACAAGTCGGAAGTTTCTTTCTACCCCAATCCGCTCTTCTGTTGGTTTCATAATATCAAGTCCTCATTTTCTGAAATAGCTCAAAGAAAGTCTCTAGGTAAAAAACAACAACAACAGCAATAACAAATCCTTTCAGAATAAATTTTCCCTTCTGTCAAATTTTCCTGCTTTTGAAACCAACACTTCATCTAAGCCTGAGTAAAATTGTCTGTGGGCTACCTTTGTAGGTGAATAGTTGCATTCTTACTTTATTTAAGCAGAATCTAATTAATATCTGGGACATAAACTTTTAAAGGGATTCATTGCGTTTGTTTTTGTGTGTAACATATCTTGAAACAAATTTTTGCTAGCACAGATCACAGACCACTTTTTTCCCCACACCAGGATGGATCCACAGCACCATTGACTCTTTTTTCTTGGCTCCATCAATAAGATACGTGACCAAAGACCGAGAACAATTTACATCATGAACCTAAGTGCTATTCTAGATAACTTGCCAACTCTGGCTTTGGTCTTATGCATGGAATTGGAGTGTTCATTTATTTGTTCTTTTATTCATTCAACAGGTATTTGCTGAACACATATTTTGTGTACATACTCCACTGTCAGGCAGTAGAAAATAGTGGTTAAGAATGTATAATTTGTACCACTGTCAGTTTGCCTTTAGTTCCTTCAGCATCATAGATTCAAGAATTTAGTGAATTGTTCAACATCATCTAGCTTGGCACCTTTATTTTGCAGTTAAGGAGACTGTGACCAAGAAATAATAGTGAATTGTCCTATGAGTGACAATGACTTGAAGTGATAGAGCCAGGTCTTAACATCTTGACACCCGACTCATTGTCAATTTTATTGCCCGGCCATGACTACCCTTATGAAATGTTCCACATGGTTATTTTAAATCTTAGAGTTGAATTCCTTCTAAGAAAGATCTGAGGTAAAAACAACAAAAAACTTTGTGATACTTCCTTATTTTTGTGGGACTTCTGACTTTTTTGGCATCTCCCCACTTTTGTTTTTCTGATGTTTTACAAAGGGGTCTCATGATTTAGTGGTAAGTTTTTGTTGGAAAGGCCGAGGTTAAAGCGTGAATGATTGTCAAAACTTTAATGACAATATGACATGACACCAACCTATCAGAACATGGATCAACCATTATGTCATTCTTCTGGGTCCCTGCTAATAATCAACCCTTGTTCAGTGAGCTCCTCCAGTCTTGAGAGTATCTACTTTCCTGCCTTACAGAAGTTTGGAGATCTCATCTATTCATTTTTGATTAATCGCATGTATGTAATTAGGGTTTTCATTAATCCCTAGTATATATTTGAACCAGTATTTTTTAATAATGTTGATGCTTAACCTTTTTATTTGACATAATTGAAAACAAATTATACAATGCGATATTTACTGAAGATATATGACAATTTTTAAAAAGCAAAGAGAAGTATAATGGATAAAGCCTTTGAGAAAACAACATTAAAGTGAGGACATTAGGATAATCTGTTGTCACATAACCTGCCAAGTTGGCAAAAATTGTCCATGCAGTATCTTTAGAGTAAGGAAAAGACAAACTGGAAAACTGTAGTTTGATATCATCCCTCTTAATTCTGTTGATGTACTTTTCTTTCAAATAGCAGATTACTCCATCTTGAAGTCCTGACAACCATAAATGTAATCTGCTTTGACACAAATGTTTTCAAAATGAAATGCCCATTTTTTTAGAGTTGTCTTTCTGCGTTGTTTCATATCAGAGGAAAGTGGAAAGGAGAAGCAAGTGGTAGTGAGTTGAAGATTTGATGTTGTCTGGGACACTGGGCATTTCATGGTCCAGAGAAATTCACGATGAGGTGACAGAATGCTCTCTCAGACCGCTGTCACTTACACTGGAACGTGATGTGCTCCTAGGGAATCTTGGGAAGGCACTTGCAAAGCTATTTTAAGAGGTGTTTGGAACTGTGAGAGGACAAGGAAGTACAGGAGAACATGCCAGAAGCCTTGTTTGCAAATACTGTATTCTCTTTAGGGGCTATTCAGTGACAAAACCAAAAGCATGTTTTGCCAGGAAAGGAAGCTGTTTATCTTGCTTCGCTAGAAGAGAATTTCACACTAAAGGAAGACCTAAAATTAAAATAGAAACATTTCAACAAAAATCTCAGGAAATCTTTTTGTTTATGTGTTTTGTGTTTCTCTGGCGCAAGCTCCCCAGGCTTATCAACGAGCTGGTGCCATTAGTTGGTACCAGTAAGTAATGCATCAGAAGACAACTGGAACTTTGTTTTCAGTGAAACTGTATTTGTGGAGACTGAAAGCGAATTTGCCTCTACCTTTTTAGAAAGCGTTTCACTCAGCTTCACGTAGGCTCAATGAAAAAAGATTTGGACACGAATGTCAGTTCTGCTTTGGCAGATTGCACCACATTAACAATGAAGAAAAGGGAGGAACTAATTGGACCACAGCATTTCCCACCTATTTCATCTGTAGAAACCCCTGCAGATTCCCAAAGGAACTAGATACGGCACAGCTTGCTCACGAGATGAGCAGGACTGGGGAACTCCCTTCAACTCCACCCCCATCTGAAAAAGAGCTCAAATTCCAGAGGTATCAGCTAAAGTGGACACTGTCCATATTTAAAACTGAGAAAAAAAATCCATCACTCATGTCAGTATCATTCTCATCTCATCATTCTGTATCTTTGCAGTCTTCCGTCAGTTTTTATATAAAAAGTTGAAGTGTTTTATAAGGGACAGATACCGATACATAGGAAATACTTGTTTATTCATTTATTCTTCAAACATGTATTGCTGCAAAATTAGGTACAGCCAGGCACTCCACTGGACATCCAGGATATACAGGTGATTAATCATAACCTCAGCCCATACAGCCTGTCCTGGGAGATAAGGTGAGAAATAAACAATGCCGCACACTACACAGGTGCTGTAATAGAGGCATTAGGACTCCTGGACTCCTGGAACCACAGGGGAGGAGGGGAGGCCAGCCCCACTGAAGCCTGGCAGATTGCACCACATTAACAATGAAGAAAAGGGAGGAACTAATCGGACAACAGCATTCGTAGAGCATTTAAAGAACGAGGTGGGTTTTACTGGATTGGTGGAAACGTCTTAGCTAGAGCCCTATGACAAGCATACCGCCGACTAGGTGGAGCAACAAGTGTGGTAATTGAGCGCTTGTTATGCATAAGGTGTTTTGAAGATACAGATATATATAAAATAATTCTAACTATAAGCGTGTGTACGATATGAAGAGAATAACTACTATAACTCATCAAGCAATGACTGTCACAGCAACATAAAGAAAAAGTATTAAAATATGTAAAGTACACATCAGAAGGTCAGAAAAACAAGAGCGTGTGTTTGAGCAAATAACCCCTTGTATTTGCACGTGGTTTTCGAGTTACTACAGCTCATCATGGCATTATTTTAGAGCAGGGATTAGGGCCAAGTACAGCCTTCAACCTGTTTCTATATGGCCTCTAGCCAAGAATGTCTTTTGCATTTTTAAAGGGTTATTAAAAATCTCAGTGTGATATACTTGCAGAACATACTAGAGATTCTACCTGCTAATTGTAATATTTCGTACTCGTGTTTTGCATTCCTCTGGTTTCTTCAGTTTATATATTTTTATTTTTTATTACATAACTTATAAGCCACCCGATCTCTTGAGACATAGGTGTAATAAATACTAAAATTGAAAAAAGGAAGAAGAATGCACGACAGAGACCAAATGGGGCCTTCAGTGTCTATAATATTCACTATCTGGCGCTTTACAAAAACCTTTTTCTGACCCCAATTTTAGATGAAGTTTCATAGATGCCTGTAGTGCTTCTCAAAGTGCAACTCGCCAGCTTATTTTTATTCTAATGGAACGAAGGCAAGACGGGGAAGCGCAGGTTTGGGTTAGGAGAACTCGATTCGGCTGCAGTGGTTCTAAATGAGAAATTCTGTCTACCGTTGTCCCGTAAGTGTAGCTGGTAGATCGGGGGTCTCAGTTTGCATTACGGAACACATGTCCATCTCTTTCTCTTTGTTCCTGATTCCCGCTTTCGCAAAGTCATGTTTGTGGGTTAGTTAATAATGATTTGAAACAAACAATACTTTGTTTTAAAAAAGCAAACCTTTCACTTACAGTATATTAGCAGTTCTGTCACCTCATTTTATTCTAACAAAAACTCCAAAAGGTCGATGATAACAGACTGAGGACATTCAGCATCAGCCATGTCAGGCTGTCCCACGTGGAGCTGCTGGCATGAAGATGCTGAATGCCCCACCCCTGCCTGGTTGTGCTTTCCCTCCTTCCTCACAGAAAACCCTCTGTGTCGTTGCCAGAAGTGCCCTTGAGTGTGTCACGTGCAAATGTCACATGCAAACTCATCTGTGATAAATCCTCTAGATGGGTTACAGAGAAGGAAATTAAGAATGACGGGTCCAGAGTTTTCTCTTGAACCAGCTCACCCTCAGAGAACAGAAGTTCCTTGTGGAGCTCAAAACCTCACTGCCCTGCCCCCCAGGAAGGGACCTGTCTCTCTCCTGAGGAAACCAAGTGTCCCCTTCGGGGGAGACAAGAACAAAGCCTCCGGCGCTTGATCTCAGTGAGGCAGCTCCCCTTTGTGGGACACTCAGGATATGTTTTTCAGAATTTTACTTGGAATAGTTTTGTGATCTGACTGTGGCCTCATTTTACGTTTGAAGAAACGGATGTGGAGAGGAGGATTTCCCTGTCTGCGGAGGCTCCTTGATGGCCACCCTCAGTTCACCGAGACAGCCCCAGCCTAGGGGTCTGTGCGCAGGTGGATCTGAAGGTCAGTCACCTATAGGACTTGAAAGTCCTCTGAGTAGAATGTAGGTTTTCCCCGGGGAGCCCTAGGAGAGCTCTCTGGGACTCCCTCAGGGCCGAATTAAGATCACCGGTCCCCATTCTCTCTTTCTGTGACTCTGCTGGATGTGTCGCTTTGCCCTGCCATGTTGAAACCGTTGAATTTTACTCGCATGCTGCCATTCCCCACAGAGGACCAGAGCGTCAAGTCGTTGCTTAGTTCATGATCCCTAATATGAAGCCTAAGAAAGGCCTTACTGTCTTATAATGGATAAGAGTTGAATTCCCTCTTCCCCTGTAATGCAGGAGTCCCCAACGCCTGGGCCATGGACCGGTACTGGTCCGTGGTCTGTTAGGAGCTGGGCCACATAGTAGGAGGTGAGCGGTGGGTGAGCGAGCGAAGCTTCATCTGTATTTGCATCTGCTCCCCAGTGCTAGCATCACTGCCTCAGCTCCACCTCAGACCATCAGGCATTAGATTCTCATAGGAGCACCGGTCCCTGGTGCCACAAAGGCGGGTGACTGTTGCTGCATTGTACAGTTGTGTCCATGCCTGACCTGGGGAAAGGAGAGATATGATACCTCTGAGAACCTTCCTGGTTTAATCCTTGCTTCAACCTAAAGCGATCAGTTGACTTGTGGTGTTGGAAGGTATGGGAATTCAGTGAGAAATATTTTAGCAGGTTTTAAGAAAAGAATCACATATATGAGTAGGAATAACCTTTTTCAAGTCACACCAATTATTAGCCCTCCATCTTCAGGGCAAAAGTTCTCTCTGCTAGGGAACAAATTTTGAAAAATAAGGGATTAGCATTCCTCCTCAGACTGCTTGTTTGTTGATGAGCCTCGTGCCTCACAGTTAATTCCTTTTAATTTAAAATGGGGCTATCATCTGTTTTCTTTCCTCCAATGGGAAAATCATAAGAATAGTTATTCTTGTTAATAAAGTGACTTGGGAGCTTCAAAGAAATGTTGATGTGATTATTCCAATTAAAAGTGATCACCTATTCAAAGAACAAAACTTTTCTGTCTCACAGCCCAATTTGTACTGTCCTCATTTCCTTCAGAGTTCTCGCTTTTGAACTTGGTTACAGTGTTCAGTACCGATGGGTAGATGTATTGAGAGGAGAAAGGCTGGTGGGTGAGGTTGCATGTTCAGTTATCACTGAACACTGGTCTTGTACAGCTGGCTCCCAGTGCTCCGGGAGCCACTTACATAGAGATGACTTGACTTCGAAGCATGCCCAGTGTTTTTTTAAGCTAAGGAAGACAATAACCATTTTATACCTGCTTAATATTTACTGCTTTCACATGTGTTTCTGCGTCTGTTGCTTACTTTACAATCCTGTGCGGTAGGTGTCAGTTATCACTGATTTCCAGGTGAGGACTATGAGTATTAAGCGTTTACCGAGTCTCAACTTTGAGTATATGACAGAATCAGGAAACAAATCAGTTTTTCCACCTCAGGTGCACCCCGTCTTTTTCCAGAAGGGTGGTCCTCAGGACAGCATCTCACCCTGCAGCTTCTCCATGTCTGTAATGGATGTTACCAGTACCTGTGCTCCGACTTCAGAAGATTATTCAAGAGTCAGAAGAAGTAAATTTGGAAACAATTTTGTAAACACTTAAAATGCTACGCAAATATATGTACTAAAATTATTACCATTCACAGTAAACTTAGATTCGGGTAAAACCTCTGACCATTTTTATTTTGGTGTGTTTAGCTGTATAGGACTCTTACAGGGGTGCTTTTTTCCCTATGTTTAATGTATTTTTAAGTTATGTTTCTTGTCTTATCAGACTGATGTTCCTATTCCTGTTGAACCCAGTGATGTTTCACAAACATCGAGCAGACGTGACAGCTTAGCTGCCTTCTCAGTTGACTGAGATTACCCCAAAAGGGATACGGAATTCCTCCCGCCCCAGCATTCCTTATATCCAGATGGTCCCAGTTATTTTCCATAAAATTCCAGCATGAACCTCATAATTAATTTGCCTGTGTTTTTTTCTAACCTGCGGTCACAGGTTAAAGTTATAGCTACAATTTCAGGGAGATTCCTTTAAAAACGAGATAGTATATTCCTATTTGTGGGGAAAGTTAAGAAATGTCTAGTTTGTACCTAAATATGATTTCCAGAAGTCCCGAGTTACATCTTGCTGAGATGCATTGGGAAGGAGGGAAAAGAAATGTGATCTAAGGAAAGATGTGGGCACATGGAATCAGCTGTGATGTCACCTCGACGTCATCCATGTCACTGCCTCTAATGCAAGGCAGCGTACTGCTGTGCATGCACAGCTAAGAATAACTGATGATATTGATCATCGCATTCTGAGAAAAAAAGAAGGTTCTGAACAGTATATTCACGACCATTAGCTACCTTTCAAATTAAATAGTTTTCCTTTGCAGAATCCCCCAAAGGGTGTCAGTCTCTAAAAAGAAAATTGCCATGTTCTGCAGCAGAGGGAACTTGTGACTCAGAGGCAGAAACACTGTTTACCAGGGCAAAGCCCAGAGGACCAGCAGCCAGAAACCGTGGGTTTTGCTCTATTGAGTAATAGAAACTTCCAGCCTGAAGAGGGTGCAGGGTTTGCAGCTCTTACTTTGTCCATCTGAAGAGAATATGACAGATGTCTCTATCCAAAGACACTGTTCATGGTAATTAAACTTGATGTACCCTTCAAGGAGTCCATCTTAAGGTCCAATATCTATCTATCTATCTATCTGTCTGTCTGTCTGTCTGTCTATCTATCTGTATGTATGTATGTATGTATTTATCTTAATCAGTCTTCACCAAAACCTGCAGGAGAAATGTTATCTCCATTTTACAAAGAAGGAAAATGAGGTTTAAGGAGGTCAAGTAATATGAACAAGGTCACAGAGCCAGTAAAAGCTGGAGCTAGGATTCAAATGCAGCCTAGTGTCTTTGTCCTTATGTCACATAGTCATCCTTAGAGGTGGTCATAGAAGGGGCCAAGGGTGTTTAAAGAAAAGCTGTCTGGGAAGGACACTTAGTCAAGCAACCGAAAGTCACTACTTCAGAGACATGTTCCTTGACTTTCCACGTAGACCAGGTGCCTGCTCAGCCTTCACTGTTCTTTTCAGCACATCTTGTTTCTCATATGTAATTTGGGTTCATTACTACATGTGTAATACGGAAAAGGATCATAGAAGATAAGTTGGGTCCCAGCTACCCAGAGCCATTTACTCTTTTCATTGAAGTAAAAAGTACATAACATAAAATGCGCCATTTTTAAATGTATAGTTCAGTGGCATGAAGTACATTCACATTGCTGTGCAAACGTCATCGCATCCATCTCCAGAACTGTCATCATCTCAAACTGAAACTCTGTGCCCATTACACAGTAACACCCCCTCCTCCTCCCCCAGCTCCTGCACCCACCATTCTACCTTCTCATTTACTTTGTAGGTCTCATCGGACAGGCGTATCTCTTTGGGTGTTTCACTAACTTAAAGTGCTCTAAAGTAAAATTTTGCTAACTCCTGAAACTTGTTTCTTTTCATCCTGCATTCATCCCCACTCTGTTTCCTTGTCTTTCTCATTTTAGGAAATAGCACCACCATCAACTAGTTCACCAAGTATAGAAACTTAGGACTCATTTTTTAAAAATAAACTTTTTAATTTTAGCATTGGCTTAGATTAAATGGAAGAGTTATAGAGATAGTACAGAGAATTCCCATATACGCCCTCACCTAGTTTTCCGTTTCAATATATGTTAATATGAAACATTTGATACAACCAATGAATTGATATTGTTATATTATTATTAACAAAAGCCCATACATTATTGGGATTTCCTTAGTTTTTACCCAATATCCTTCTGAGATTCCTACCAGGTACTACAATAAATGAACTTGTCATGTTCTCCTTAGGCTCCTGACACTGACAGTTCCCCAGACTGGCCTTGTTTTTTGATGACTTTGACAGCTGTGTGGAGTCCTGATCAGATATTTTGTGGAATGCTCCTCAATTTTGGTTTGTCTGATGCTTTTCTCTGAGGCTATGGTTTAGACTGAGGCTATAGTTTCTGGGCAGGGAGACCACAGAGGATCAGGGGTACATGTCACTTTTGGAGAAGGGAATTTTCCCCTTAACCCTTTGAGTCTTTATGACCCCTGGAGTAATAATAAAATTGGCACAGGATCAAATTAACAGGAGAAAAACCAGTTAAATACGTGCAATCAGGAGATCATAAATGATGCTCAGAGAAATGATTGAAGCAGGCAGCTTTGTATACTTTTTTGACAAACAATAAATTTGCAAAGAATTGACAGAACCAAGAAACTTAGGTGTGAGTGCTCATTAGCAAGCAACCTAAACAAGGAGAGAGTTTGGGGGTAGTAAATAAGTAGTGGGTAACAAGGTTTGTTTATACAGGCTTTTGGCCCTGAATTCCTTAACTCTGGTGATAAGAGTGTCTCTCTCAGTCCTGTTGGAAAAAGGAGGACACAGTTCACCAGGGAAATTTGCTTCCTGCATCCAAGGAGACAACAGAGGGACAATGTGCTCTCCCATCACTGGTTGCTTTTCAAGTAACTTTAGTTCAAAATAATCAATATGCCCTTATGGGATATTTTGGGGCAGCCCTGCCTCGGGCCCAAAATCCATCAACATGACTTGTCGTTGATGATGTCAAGCCTGGTCGCTTGGCTGAGGGAATGTTTGCAATAGCTCATTTTTTATTCTTCCCTCCCTTCTCTCATTATACGCCTTATCATGGTCTTCAGTGCGTGATCTCGAACTTCCCATCTCTCCGGCCTCATCTTGAGCCTGCCTTAATCATGTTTTAGCCATCCTTGTTTGCCTTTCAGTTTTTTGAACATGATATGCCCTTTTCTGCTCAGAATATATGCCATATACTGTTCTTGTCGCAGAGGACCTTGTCGTGCTTAGCATAGAAAGCATCTTCTTATTATTCAGTCTGATTATCTGCTACTCCACAAAAAGCCTTTCCCTGCAAATCCAGTCTAAAATAATGGCTTGGTGTATAAGCTATCTTAGCACCTTGTCTAGTTCTTTCTTGGAATTTAATGCAGTCATCTGTGTAACTTTTACTTTATGTCTTTAATATCCCACTGGAAGGCAGGGATAAGAGCCCTCTAATTTACCACTGAATCACAGGGCCTAAAATGGTATCTTGTATACAGTAGATTTTAACACTGGTTAAATGAATGAATGACTCATATTGTCTTAGATAAATGCCAAGTTTGGCTTTGAAAGATGAGGGGAAAGTGTCCCGACCTGCAGGACCTAGTTATTGCGTAGAACCCGAGGAGGACCATACCTTGAAGAAAACATGGGCGGGAGAAAAGAATGGAGGCAAGACAGTGTTCTGATCAAGCCTCAAAATTTTATTGTCGAGCGGTTATATTTATACACTCAAGTGGAGAGGGCAGTGGCGGGACTGATCAGGGAAGAGAGTATTTGTTACAAGCTCATTGGCGTCCACCAGATGAGGTGACTTCTACTTGGCTAGTCAGAAACAGGTGGGCTGTGCCAGCAGTTGCAGGCTTAAGGCTCCCGACATCTCCTCCCTTTCTTTTTTAGAAAGGTGGGCTTTGACCGAGAGAGGGAACAGAGGCCCGACTCCTCCCGTGAGCTTTTAATGAACCCACCAGCTATGGCTCTTGGTATCTTTTGGGGAGGAGAGGCAGAGCCGGTTTGTGTAATATTAATATGATACCAACCTCTATGCAAGTCAGGCATGTTCTCAGGAAGGACTAGAGAAGGCACAGAAGGGCCCTTCTTTGCGGTGCTTTGCCCGTCACTCTGCTCGGTGCCCATACCTCGAGACCCTCATCCAAGGGTGAGGTAGGCATGTCTCTAGTTTCATGCCGCCCCATGTGTGGTGGGGAGCTAGGCCTTAAAGAAGTCGATGCAGGCGCAGGGGTGTATTAGAGGGGTTAAGATTTCTAGGGTGCCGGGGATCTTGTTCCACATCGTCATCATCCTGAGTTGTCAAATGGTGGTAGTGGACGGCAACAGCTGGTTTAGTTAGTTGATCAACCTGTGCTTTAATAAAAGCAGTTAGTTTTTGCACTGCCCAGGGGCCAATCGACAGTAAAAGGAGGAACCTTGTTAGAGGTCCGAGAATAGTAGGAAGTAGGGTGGACAGCCAGGGGGTTTTTGAGGCCCAACTTTTATACCAGGCTTCGTCCTTTTCTCTTTGTTTTTGCCGGGTCTCCAGATTTTTCTTTATTTTTTCAATACTGTTTTGGACTAACCCAGTTTTATCTTTGTAAAAACAACATTCTTCTTTAAGGGCAGCGCACAGACCGCCTTCTTTAAGAAATAGAAGGTCAAGACCACGGCGATTTTGAAGAACTACCTCAGAAAGTGAAACAACAGATTCTTTAAGGTTATCAAGGCCTTCTTGCAGATTTTGAATGTCTTTATCTATGGCTAAGCTAAGGGTATGGAATTGTTGATTTGTAGTAATTATAGAGGCAATGCCGGTCCCGGTTCCGGTGGCCCCCAACCCCAAGAGGACTGCCAGAGTGATGGCAGTTACAGGTTTCCTTTTGACACGCGAGGCGCTATGATAAAAGGGAATCAAATCTTCAGGTGGATGTATTGAGACCTTAGGCATTAGCACAACTAGGACACAATATTCATGATTTTCTACCAATAACTGGGGGACAATAGAAGGGGTTATTCCAAAAGAGCAAGCAAAATACATTCCTTGGGGAGCAACAAGGAAATGGTGTTGTGTTAAAGGCGTATGGGAGGTATTGCAGATAGGCAACAATTCAGGGGGAAGAAGCAATGAGGTACTATGAATGCAGAGGCCAATTCCTGACAACCGGGCCAATGTAAGCCCGGGAGAGGACTCAGAAAAAGGAGAGTCCACCCAGCGTCCGGTCATAACGGAGAGAAATCGCGTCCGATGCACTACGCAATGCCTCAGCAAGTGGGGAACAGGGGAAAAACACATCCAGCAATCCTCATAGGTCGAGGTGTTAAGGGATTGTGCAGTGGCATTAGCTAGGGCCTTTAAGGCCTCACCTGTGGAAGGCCTAACGGGGGGCAAACGGGCTTGACAGGCAGTGCTCTGGGGAGGAAGAGGAGTATTCTCTTGGAGGGGTGTTTGGGGGCTTTGCGGCCGAGACAGGGCTCTATTTGGGCCTAAAACAATTTTTGGTTCAGTATTAGGTGTGGAACGAATTAATTTCACCTTGAATGTGAACCCTGGATCCATTCCAATTGCATCAAGTCTCAGGCCCCATTCATGTCCCCTTGTCCATGCCACAAGGGGTGCTCTTTTTCCTTTATCGGTAAAGGAAATAAGAAGGGGAGTACACCACCCTTGGGTTCTATGAGTATTTTTGCATTCGGGGGTAGCGGTCACATTAGGCTGGGAATTATGCCAGCCCTTTTTAACTATAATATAATCCCATGTGGAGACAGGGTGCCAGTAGGCGTCGCCAGTGGTTTCACATCCCCAAGAAGCACAATAGAAAGAATCTCTAAATCCACATTGGTGATTAAGGGTCCGGCTTCTGTGCCCACCTGGGCAAACATAGAAATCAGGTTCTCTGAGGGTGGATCTCCCTCGGGCCGATCCACACCCTCCCCTCCAGCGACCAGCTTGGCTACCCTCAGGGAGCCAGGAGAGGGGGAGCTAAGATCTGCCCGGTATGGGGAAGTGAGCATAGTCGGGCAACATGTCCAGGTTGTCCGCAGCGGAAGCAACACCGAGCGGCAACGGGGGTATTTTGGGGAACAGGAGTGTTACTATTAGCATGTTGCATTATAGCCCCGATGGCCAACTTTATTTGATGGGCGGTGGAGTCGACATCATTGCACAAGCGAATCATCCCATGAATATCGAGATTTCGGAGGTGCCCCTTTAAAGCCGCTTTACAGGCAGCATTAGCATTTTCATAAGCAAGCTGTTTTACAAGTTTCCCTTCCCCGTCCTCTGGCCCTAGGACGCGCTCCGCAGTTTCCTGTAAACGTGCAACGAACTGGGAGAAAGGTTCATGGGGCCCCTGAACTATTTTGCTTAAGGGCGTGGTGACCGAACCTTTTAGAGGAATGGCTCTCCAGGCCCCGATAGCAGCGGCCGCTGTTTGACTAAGGATCCCAGCGGACAAACTGCGTTGTTTACGCTCAGAGGCAAAGTCTCCCCTCCCACATATCTTATCAGCAGTCCAGGTGGCCATGGGAGACCGGGGATTTTTCTGGTTGCGCATTGCCTGAGTTTCCCCCCGTCGAGAAATTCTGCTTTCCAAGTTAAAAACTCTCCCCCACTCAGCACAGATTGGGCCACTCTTGTCCATTCTCCCGGCAACAGAAAGCCATCGCCAGGCAAACTTTCAAGTATGGACAAGGTAAAGGGAGCTGTGAGGCCATAGCTCTTTATAGCACTGTGTAAATCTTTGACAGTTTTAAATTTTATCCGTTCTACAGTAGGCAAAAGGTTCTGATAGTCTCCCTCACTCTCAGAATCATTGGGTGGACCTTCCACTTCTTCCTCAGAGTTAGCTACATCGTCATAAGCTGGGTCATCAGGTGTGCTGGCTCTAGGGGCCTCTTGGGCGTCAGTAGACGCCTCCTGAGTTGTATCCGGGTCCTGTGAGGGTTTGGTACCGGATCGAGTCATGATGGGGAAAACAAAGGGTTTGGCCCAGGGTCCCTTAGGGGGCTTAGATTGAGGCCCCGAAAAAATAGAATTTTGTAGAGCGGAGACTTCTAATTGTAAATTAGCCAATTCACTCTGTAAAGTAAAGACGCTTTTGAGGCTTTGAATTTGTTGTTGCAGTTGTTTCTTTGTCTCCAAAAAGGGGTCAAGAACCGCCTGAGGGATATGGAGGGGGTTGTAAGGAGGGGGGCACGTGGCAGGCCTCCCTGCAGCAAAAAAGGTATGAGATGAAGGCCAAACAGGCTCATGATATTTGGCGGCCTCGTCCTCCAGAACAGTTGCATCTCCGGGATCAAGGGGTTCAGGGCCGGGTTTTGGTATTATGGGGTATATTTGGGGAAGAGGGTCTCCGAACAGAGGCGAGGGCTCTACGTCCACGACTACAGAAGGACAGGGGGAAGAGGTAGCTCCACCTTTAACGGATGGGGGACGAGAGAGCTGTTTGAGCGTTTCAGTGGCTACCGATAGCAGCTGTCTCTTATTACTATCAGTTTCGGCCCCTTCAATGATATCTCGAATGAGTCCCCAATAACTGAGACAACTAACGGGGACAGCATTTGGTCCCTCTTTTTCCAGTAATCTATTTAAATCTTTTCCTACTTTTTGCCAACTCAAGGGATGAATATCTGGGCCGCTAAGAATGAACCACGGACATTTTTCATCAACAAAACAGAAAAAACTAACCAAATCCTTTTTCTTAACCCTAACTCCTCTCTCCCTTAACGACTTCTTTATCTCTTTGATAAAGGTCTCCTCTCTGGAGATTGAATGGCCCATGTTAAAAATGGGACAGCAATGACTTACCCGCCGTTCCGACGTCTGGGGGTCGCAGCCGCCGGGAAGGCACTCCTAGGTGCGTGCACGCCTTTCACGAATTAGGCTGTCCGGTAAAGGTCCGTGCCTCGAGCCCCACGTTGGGCGCCACTTGTCCCGACCTGCAGGACCTAGTTATTGCGTAGAACCCGAGGAGGACCGTACCTTGAAGAAAACATGGGCGGGAGAAAAGAATGGAGGCAAGACAGTGCTCTGATCAAGCCTCCAAATTTTATTTTCGAGCGGTTATATTTATACACTCAAGTGGAGAGGGCAGGGGTGGGACTGATCAGGGAAGAGAGTATTTGTTACAAGCTCATTGGCGTCCACCAGATGAGGTGACTTCTACTTGGCTAGTCAGAAACAGGTGGGCTGTGCCAGCAGTTGCAGGCTTAAGGCTCCCGACAGAAAGACACAAGATTGGATAATTCTTTTTATATTTGTTTTCTTAAATTATTGATGGTTTTCTTAAATTATTGATGGTTGGTGAATTGCGTTCATTTAATGTATTTAATATCGGTTATCTTCCTTGCTTTGATACCGAATGAAGAAGATTTACTTTCTGTGACAAAGAAAAACTGTTATCTCACTCATCAGTGAGATGATATTCATCTTATGAGACCCTAGCTGGGTTATTATGCTTGATGGGCCCTGAATATCAAAATGGTGCAAACTAATAGGTAAATCTTAAAGGAAACAAACAAATGAACAAACAAACATCCATAGCATGAGCAGAATGGAGAATACTTGCCTGAGCCTAAAAGCAAACAGTAAGTTTGCTTTTAGTAAGTTAATTTGGGCCCAGATATGGTAAGGGTAAAGCACCAAAATGGTGCAAAGTTCGAGATATTTGAAGATGTCTAAGGGTGACACCAAGGAAGAAAAAATAAGGTATTCTTACCACAGTTCTTTTACAGTGACATTAGATTAAGGGTTCATGTCTCATCTCTCCTCTGTCCTGTGAAACAAAGAAAAGTCCATCTGTCCTCCTCTTCTCTCTTTTTAAAGCTATCATTCCACTGACCTTGAAATTGCCATCAGACTTCCTGGAACAGCCCTCCACTCTACTCACCACCCCCTTCCCATCTGACCTCTGTCTCCCCCACCCCCACCCCCCACTTTACTGACAGTGGCACTTAAGACATTTTTTCTTCAGTCCCGTATTCCCTTCCCGGGGCTGACCATTTCCTAGGATGAGGGAGAGGGAAGCCTAAAAAGACTTGCAGCAAAAATTTGTCTGAGAACGCAGGAAGCAGACATCATCTTTCCATAATGCTGCAGCATTTCTGGAAGGACAGGGCAAATTTCCCCCAAGTGATAGGGGGACCAAGCTCTGTACCGAGAGAAGAAGAGGGTCCTTTGGCAGAGAGTGCAGAAGAAATTCAACACACACACACACCAAAGTTAGAGTCAGAAGGAAAGCTTATAGAAAAGGGTAACACTCCAGACAGTGTGGTCTCCTCTCAGAGGCAGAGAGCGAGAGGGAGAGGGAGGGAGAGACAGAGTAAAGGCACTGAGAGGGACCCTAAGCGTTCAGAGAATTCAGTTCATATGTCATTCTTCAGTTCCCATTTCCTTTGACATGGACATACAGTGAGGAAGGGGAAGCGTAAGTAGCATGAAGAGGTAAGAATATGTAGAGTGAAAGGCCCGCTGGCAGTTCCCAGCCTTGAATCCTTAGGTTCCACATGGTTTTAACCATAAGGAATGACTCTCGGTTCCTGTTTCCCCTTCACAGGTGTGGGGAATGGGTTGTTAGCAATCCCAGCAGAAATCTTCCTTTGCTCTGAAGGTGTCCTCCTGGCCTGGCTGCAGGGCTGATCAGCATATTGCAGCCTCTGAATGTAGCTTGATTAACATTTTAATTCTCTTGCCTCCTCCCTACATTAGAAGGACTCATCAGAACAGGCAGTTGCCTGAATTAAAATAATCTCCATTGGTTGATCATAATGATTTAGAATTCAGATAATGGTGCAAACTCTTTCTTTTTACTACTTGCTCACTATTTAGACCACAGAGTCACCAGTTAGGCCAAAGTTACCTGGGTCCACCTTTCCCCTTCCCGCATTGCTCCTGGATAGAATTTTTGCTTCTTCAAGGGCTTGTGCCTGATAATCAAGCTCATTGAGGCCACTGAAGATCGTGGTACCTAGATCCAGCCTCGAAGCCAGGTAGGTGGATCTCTGCAGTCCTGCTGCCTATGGAAGGAGGAAGTGTAGGCAAACAAGCCTTTTACCTGACATTATAACTATCTGGGCTTAATTTCAAGTCGTTATTATACTCATAGAACACCTTCCTCCCTGAGGCAAATAAGGGATGGGCTGAGGGGTTATGCTGACCTGGGAGCTAAAAAGAAGGGATTTGGTAGACAGGGAGGAAAGGAACTCTTGGGAGTACAGGGAAGTAATTGTAATTGATTATTGGGTGTGAAAAACTCTTCATAAATACTCCTTGTATTTTATTCTGCCCTTCTTTTATATCTATGTCCTCAATTTTTCTTCTTTCATTTTTTCCTCTCTGTATGCTCTCTCTGCTCTTGTCTCTCGACCGGTTCAAGACTACTTTTTTCCCTACTCTAAAGCCATGGTATTTATTACCAAAAAGTCTTATTGGCTCTTCTTGGTTTCATCATCATCAAACTATGCTCAACTTGGAGGTGACACCTCTTCATATGGATCATTATATAAAATCATGGGAAGGTACAAAGTATATTAAAATGCTAACAGCAAAAGTAGGTAATCTCAAAATACCTTCTCTGACCATTTTATGTAGAATGATACTAATGATAACATCACGATCATCATAATAGATATATCGAGGGGAGTATGTGAATCAAAATACTCTCAAAGGATATACAGAAATGCAATATTGGTCATTTCTCAAAGAAAAACATAGTGAACTTTCATTTTATAAATTTTGGAGTTCTATTTCAATTTTTGCAATGTGTATGCATTTACTTCTTCATCAGAAAGAAAATGTCCTTAATGTTTTCAAACTATAAACAAAGGTTAGCTGTTGTATTTCATAAGCATCCAGCATTTCACTCTGCCCATCCACCAGTCCTCACGAATTGTTTAGAAAGGACAGTAGTTCTTCAACAGGGCCTGATTGCCATGGTTGTCAAGTAGCAGCGTAAGGAAACTAACATACTGAAGGCTGTCACTGAGTGTGCTTTACATTTGCAGTTCAGCTCGCTTAAATTTTCTTTTTCCTGAGTCGGTATTCCGTAACTTGCAGTGCTTTGGAATATATAGGCATCTCATTGCATCCTAGAGTTGGAAACTTTTTCGAGGATCAGCAGAGGAAATTAGAACAGAATATTTTTTCTGTATGGATGCAAACATTCCTGGAAATTTATGCATATATACTCACAATGTTATATAATTATACAAAATATTTTCATAATATTAGTCTTTATTTGATCTTTAATTTGGGCCTGTGTGTAGAAATATAAAGCTTTTTGCTTAAAATTGATCTCATTTCCAATATGATAAAATTTACATGTGTCCTATAAGGCATAATTTTGCACATATGTAATCAGAATCTAAGTTCTAACAATTTTACAGAACGCTCTTAAAGTGAAATATAATTTGCAATCTTCCAGTTTTTAGCAGTTCAGTCTTCCGCTGTTTCTTGGTATAAGCTTAAAGCTACAAACATTTTCCCTCATTCCATTCCCATCTCCCCATTAGTCCAGGAGTTAAAATGCAGAACCGATAGGCAGGTTCTGTGAGCCTTTTCTGATGTTTCTGCTTTTTTGGCCATGCTGTTTATGTCTATGGCTCAGTTTATATACTTCTTAGGGTGGATTCTTTGAAATTAAATTTAATAATTCTGTTATTAAACAATTGGAGTTTTATTCTTAATTTGCTCATGGCCCTCTGTCTATCTCCCCTGGTTGCAATAGCAAGATTCACCCAGTTTAAACTTTCCTGCTTTTATACCCTCTTCACCCTGCCTCTAGCCCCTAACATGATATTTCTTTCGTAAGTTACTTTGTCCTTTTTATGGCAAAAAAGCTCAAATGTCAAATCGTGTTTGATGGGTTAATCCGCCCTTTTGCTGATAACGTACTATTATTAATGTGATTCTGTTTTATCACAGCTTTGCTTTGTTTAATGAAACACTTGTAAACTTCTTTTGCACCTTTAAAAAGTAAAGAATCCAGTGGGATGCCCAAGCAATATTCTCAACTAGTTGATGTTCAAATAAAGAACTAAATGGGAAAAAAAAAGTATAGTCACCATTATATAAAATATGGATTGGACTCCAGTAATTTTAGGAATATAATGCTCGGCTTCTCTCGGGGGCTGGGGGAATGAATGTGTGGTATGTGCTGTGTTGGGGGGACTTCTTGGGTGGATTGTTTCCTTGAACATAAAATTTTTGTTGCCTGTTCCATGCTTCGTATAGTCCAGGGCTTCGAGAGTATAATAAAGACTTGTCTATTTCTTGTAAGCTAGTGCAAAAGGGAAATGAAAACATTTGGACAGTTAGGAATTACCTCTAAATCTTTCTAAAATAAATAATAGACTGGTTCTTAAAGAACCAGTCATCTGGGATTCAGTCTCATCTGAAAAGGAGACCGTTGAACTGGATGACTTCTAAAATATCCATGAGATGATATTCATCAGAGGGAGTTGGAAAGTCAATCTCAGTTTCTATTATATAGAAAAGCCCTGTCCCACAATTCTTTCATAGATAGAACATGATTCCTCAATGATTTTGAAAAGGTGAAAATAAATGTTGCTTTCCTGAATTCTCATGAATCCCCTGAATTCCTCGGTGTAATCTAGATCTAGGAAAGCATAATGAAATCTTCTAGTATATCTAAAGAGAAGGCTCATTTTCTCACAAGAATGGGTTATTTTTCTAGGTAGAATGTTATATTCTCCAGGCTGGAAGATTTTTAAGTAAATCGTAAGCCTGTACACCCCAGAGAGTGATAAGGGTCAGTGCTTATAGAGTTAGTAATTCTGCCTCCATGTGTGTGTATGTGCGTGCACGTGTGCACGTGTGTATTTTCTTGTGTGCAGTCACCTCTGTGTATTCAGAGTAGTTTTAGCTAAAAATGAAAAGCACACAAGAATATCTGCAGGGTTATGGAATCTCAGATGAGGTTGAGGAATCACTAGTGGGGGAACAGGATGTGTTTGCTAAAGTAAAGTAGTTCAGAACAACTCGACCAAGTTGATGAGCCTGTGAGTGGTGGTGATGTGGCTTCATAGGTCGGCAATGACACACTATCAGGAGCCTTTCATGTTGCCTGAGGTTGAGCGAAGCATCATTAAAGGGTTAATCAAGAGGTAGGAATGATTGATTTGTGTTTAAGAGAAATGACTGTGTTTGAAGAATGCAAAATGATTTCAAAAGAAGAAAAGCTGCAAAGAGGGAGGCCAGATAAGTCAATGAGGTGGCAAGGAGAGGATGGATTGGAATTAAAGAGAAAGGACAGATTGGCCTGGGTGGTTGGGTATTTGTGGTGGTGGTAGCGGCCATGGTAGTAGGTTGGCCCAAAAAATGAGACCAAAAAGCAGTTAGGTCTGTGGGATAGGCATTCGGGTGATGGAGATGGAGCCAGCCTCCTGAGAAGGATGATTAGTTCAGTTCTGAACATTCGAGTTGAGGAACCCCCATTCGTGCTTAGAGGAGGGTTAGGGTAAGCTGTCAGACATACAGGTCTCAGGAGAGAGATCTAGACTGAAGACAGGCACTTCGTATTCACCATCACATTCAAGGCACACTGCCATTGCGTGTGTATATTCACATGTAAACAGTTTATGTTCAATGCATTTTTGTCTCCAACTCAACAGTTCTCGCGCTGTTTTCCTTCAGGAAGTGAAATTGCCACATGGTGACATAAAAGGACAGATTTGCAATGAGCTCCTGAGCTGGAAAGCGGTGCTAGGTCCCTTTCCTTAATTGAGAACAGTTTATCTTTTATTCATTTCCCTGCTTTTGTTTTCTGTGTTTGCCTCCTGAATATCTAGGTGTAACTCAGAGGATAATTAAAGGGTGTGTGGTTGTACCACTGTTAGAGCCATTTTTAGCAATCATTAATAATAGTCATGAAAAGTAAAAACAGACATGGCTTTTGTGATATTTCACAAGGGAGAACTCGAATTTGCATATCTGCACGTCACCATTTTTACTTTCGTGTAAACCTAATCACAGTTTCTCCCCACTTTTGTTCTTCATTTATATCACCCCTCAATGTGTTTTTAGCAAGTTTTTAAAAAATAAGAATGCTGGCTACAAGAAAATAAAATTCTAAATGTCATTGCTATCTAAAATCAACATCTTATCTAATTTTATGCCCGTTTCTGCAGTGGAATCACAAAGGCTGGCTTATACTGGGATATACAGGCTTCTCTTAAATACTTTGGGCCACATTGTGATGGCAATAAACGCATTCCCGCGATCTTATTTCTGGTCATTAGATTCTTTGCCAGAAGTGTTGAAACTTAATTTGACAGAAAAACAAAAAGTTGGAATTAACATGGAAGAATAAGAAATATTTTTTCAAGGTTTATGTATTTCTTATAGTCCAAATTTTTTTTTTTGGGGGGGGCGGAATGTTTATCTGATAAGCTCATGTTGGCATCATGCACTTGATTAAAAGTAGAATTAAAAACATGAATTTATCAGTTGTTAAATGCTTTCAGTGTGGTGTTAAATCTAGAAAATACTTTTAATTTGATGACAAGCTATCTCCATTGACAAGCGCTAAAAACATTTAGCAGATGAGATTGTTTAGGTCATATCAATAACCAGTTTTTTGGTACATTGATGTTTCATTCATGCAGTTAAATATTTCACATTGTTAAATCTCTGAGACTGTGGCTTGAATATTCAAGTGTGTGTTGATTTTGTGTGTGTGTGTGTGTGTGTGTGTTAATTAATAGATTATCTGGAGGCATTTCTGTGATCCTGCTAGAGAAAGGATGAGCCAGTTCCAGTGTCTAATTCATTATCAAGGTTAGAGAAAAAGTAGCTGGCTAAGAAGGACAAGACATACCTTAATTCATAGTAAATAGAAAGTAGGATAAAGGATTTATTCAATGTCTGTTGAGTGCAATAGATTCTGAAGGCAGCAAATTGATACACAAATTGGTAAATTAAAAGGCTAAAATGAACAGTTTTTATTTGTTATTCATGCTAAACAAAATAAGTCAAAAAATTGAGAACCATATGATTTCAGTCATATGTAGGATACAAAACTGAAAGCAACAAACAAATAAGACAAGCAAAATCTCATAAACACAGACAACAGTTTCGTGGTTAGTAGAGGGAAAGGGGAGAGGGAGAGACAGATAAGGATAATGGGGATCAAATGTATGGTGACAGAAGGAGATCTGACTTTGGACGATGAACACAGAATGCAATGCATAGATAATAATATTATTGAATTTCACACTTGAAACCTATATAATTTTATTAACCAGTGTCATTCCAATAAATTTAATAATAATAAACCCATCACTGTTAACTATTGAGATGAACACTGTAGTGAAAGATTTCAAAGAGCTTTAACTTTGGTTGCTAACATAAGAACAGACATAAAACAATTCCAGAAGAACAGAAAATTCTAAAGAGTTATAGAGAGTATATTTTATGTGATAAAGTTGTGTTGGCTCATTTATGGCTTATCGTGAATTTGTTGTGCTACACAAATGCAAAACATCAGTTATTATTCTCATGAAAATTACCACTAAGAAATATGCAATTCTGAATTTCGATGTTTTGATTATATTCTTATCTCTCATACTTTATAATGTATGTGATTTTAATACTAGGCTAGTGGGCATAGACCATTGCTCTCAAAAAATGAGCAGTTTAATGAGGAGTTCTTACAGATATGTTGCTCTTATTATTTAAAAATAAGAACTGATTCTGTATTGAAATTTCATCGTTTGGCAAACTGAAAACAACTCCTCCATTGGGAACATAAGAGAACAGCATAGAACACGTGGTGTTAGAGCAAGAAACACAAATGACCGCTTATTAACTTTTTAATGTGAATAATTGGCTTTGCCCTCAGAAGAATCTAGACCACTGATTCTAACTCAGCGGGTTTTGTGGTGAGCCTGCCAGGGATTCTCACTCACCTGCCTGATCTCCATACTGCCAAAATGAGATAAACAAGATGAAAACTTTTCTAAGATAGATCACATCTTTGCACATCTGTTAGTTACCTAATTCACATCACTGAGGGCCAGAATATGTCATTCAGTCCAATTAAACAGTTAAGGAGGCATTGATTTAAGAGGTGTGAGAAGTATTCCACCACTCCCTTTAAAAACAATGTAGCAGGCCTATATAGAGAATATTAAATTCTGCATCCTTCTTCCTATTGCGTTTATGTGCATTGTATGTAAAATATAAAATGTAGTAATTCATCCCCTGTTTTACAGTTCCTTGAGGGTAAAGACCTGTGTTTGAGAACATCAGAATCTTCAGAGTAAATATTTGGAAGCAATGATACTAAAAGAGTAATATGGATTAGGTGACAAACATTAGATATAGCTACACTCATAGCTTTAAAAGCGAGTGTTCATGCAAATTTCTCTAGCAAATTTCTGGGGGAAGAGAAATACTGAAAAGGATCTGATTCAAGAAGAAGAATAACGTCCTTTAATCAGGAGTGCTTAGTTTTTATTGTTGTCATTATTTCTCCTTTCGTTTTCCAGAGGCGTAGAAGACTGTTTAAATAAACAAAAACCCAGAAACCTAGTGAGCCATTTTGTTTGCATGAATTAATAGGTTCTTGAAAAAGTAGAAATGTACAGTGGGTTTGCATCTGTATTCAAGGTAGAAATGGATTGAGGCAATTCAGACACACAGGAACTTGAGAGGCAAGTGTCCGATGTCACTGTGGTTTTGCCATCTAGACAGATTTGAAAACACACAGTAAATACTGACCAAAGGAGAAGAAAAACATGCATTTCTTCATCCAACAAATATTTATGTAGCATCTATCATGTGCAAGGGTTGAGTGAGTCAAACAGACCAGCAGCTGCTCACATGATCCTGGAGTATAGTGACGTGTCTATCAGTGATTTTTGGACATTGATGAACCCACTTTGGCCCTTCCCTCTGCCATTCTTCCTCTTCTCCATTACTATTACTAGAAACATACAACTGCTGTTTGATCCCATTTGTTGTAAGGACCTATTCCTTTAGCTTCTCAATGAGTTAATTTATTAAACCAACAATATGAAAAATTTCTTAAATGTGTAAGCTTTGCAACTTACAAAGAATTTGCACACACGTTATCTTATTTATAGGTCACAAAATTCCTCTTCTTGTTTTCAAATAATACATGGAGAGATATGAACTCAGGGGCTGAGTGACTTGCCAAGATGCTGCTGGTTATAAATTGTTAGAGCCCCAAGATGAGACTGAAATTCGGATTTCATGAAACAAGAGTGCATGCATATCTCTGAGTGTACGAATCTATTCCATAGCCAGATAGGAAGTACTGTCTGTCAGTGGATTGGCTCATTCTTTCCTCCTGTACATAATGAAATGGTATTCTTAGTTAAATTAGATTAGATAAATGAAGAGCTGTCTTTAATACAGCAGCTTCCCATTACCAGATCATTGCTTTTTTCATGGCTTTCAACAGGCTCCAGGATCTTCTGTGCACCATCAAAGCCTACTCTCAGATCAACTATGAAAATAATCATTTACTACTAATATTCATACTGTGATCTTTCTTTTAAACTCAACTATCTGTCTACCCATTTTTGCAGTCCGTTGCCAATAATTAAGATACTTAGAATCATTTCAGAATTAATAATTAGTATAAATTTCAGAAGAGTTTTGATTTAGACAGCAACTTCATAAGAAGTAAGAAGTTAATCTGTAGTGTCTTCCAAGGGTATTACCTTTTAATTTTTATCTCTTCTCTAATTGAAAAATAATAGACATAGCTACAGTTAAACACATTTGAAAATCAGAAGCAGATGGAATGCATCTATCTATCTTTTTAAAGTATAGTTGGTATACAATATTATATTGGCTATATTAATTTCATGTGTACAGTGTAGTGATTCAACATTTTTATACCTTACGATGTGATCACCCCACTTATTCTAGTAATCATCTGTCACCATGCAAACTTATCACAATATTATTGACTATATTCTCCTTTACCATTTTCACCCATCTCTCTACCCTGTCCCTTCTGGTAACCTCCTTTTGGTCTCTGTTTCTATGAATCTCTTTTTGTTTTGTTTGTTTTGTTTTCTTAAATTCCACAGATAAGTGAAGCCATACAGTATTTGTCTTTCTCTCTCTGGCTTATTTCACTTAGCATAATACCTTCTAAGTTCATCCATATTATCACAAATGGCAAGATTTCATTCTTTTTTATTGCTGCATAATATTCTATTGTATATATATAAACACCACATCTTCTTTATCCATTCATCTATTGATGGACATCTAGAATCTTGGTTATTGTACATAATGCTACAATGAACACATGGGTACATATATCTTTTCAAATTAGTGCTTTTGGGTTTTTTTTTTTAACAATAATGCTCAGGGGAGTGGAAAGAGGCCGACCATGTGGTAGATCTGTTTTCAGTTCGTTTTTGAGGAATCTCCATACTGTTTTCCGTAGTGGCTACACCAATTTGCAGTCCCACCAGTGATGCTGAGGGTAAGTGTATTTAAACACAATCTTTCCCTCGTCCTTTAAACTCATGCCATCTATACAGGTACTTCCTCTCCCTATGCCTTAGGGACATCCTAGGGACAGTGGCTGTTTTGGGGGAAGATATAAATGCAGAGCTCTAGAGCAGCCAGAGTACCCATCTGCTAGGGGCTGAGGAGCACAGCAGGAGTAAGCAGAGCAAAAAGCAAAAAACAAACAAACAAACTCCAAAGATCCCTTGAAATGCAGCTCCAGGGGTACCAGGAACAGGCTACAGCAAGGATAGAACAGCCTTAGGACAACTGTGAATGTAAAAGGGCAAATCATAAACAACTAGCCCTTAAAAGTTGGTTGGAGTCCCAACCCAAAGTCAGTTTTTACACATGACTATTTACTGGGCATTTTTCTCTGATTATATAAGTACAGAAAACAACTAATTAGAAGCACGTTCGTTGAACTTTGAAATTCCACAGCAAGATGCAAATGTTTGGCCACCAAGTATAGTTTGCTATGTTTGTTATACAGCAACCACAATTTTGTACTCTCTGGACCTTTATGATGATAAGGTAGACACGGCGTGCAATTTTTTGCTGGTTTCCTTGTTCATTTTTCTTTATTAAAGGCAAAATGTTCAAGCTTGGCATTAATCTGGAGTCTGGGAAGCAGACATCATGGCCAGGAGCTTTAAAGTGGGCCAGAAATGGAAAACGGATGGAGGAAATTCTGACAGAGAAGACCAAGGACAGAACCTGACTTGGTCTAGTGTAGATGTAGGCTGTGTGTTCTCCAGCCAACGACGGTGAAGAGGAAGGCGCTCCCCTCCCTTTATGGAGACTTTGCTGGTTTGGAAAGTTCACTGTTCGACACCATGGATCTCCAGGTGGGTCACGTTTTGAGATACACCAACCTGGAGGACTCCATGCTGTTGAGCTGTTCACAAGCACCGGACACTTCTAACCCCATCTTCTCAGGAATTAAACTGTGTCTTCCATAATGTGTATGCAAATCTTCAAAAAGAAATCTCTTCCCTCTTTCAAAAATGGTGGCACGCTTCCCACCTCTGCATCAAAGTATGTTGTTTTTATGGATATTAAAGCTGGTGTCACAATGTACTCTACTATAAAAGGATTTATCTTCATAAAAGCTAATTAAAAATGAGTATAAGTACCATATTTGTGAATTTTAGTTATGGATAGCAGGGGAGTTTTAAGTAGTAGGTGAGTCTAGTATATAAAACAATGCATTTTTTCAAAAATTTGAACTTATTGGACTTGGTATACGTTATTCATAAATAATGAAAAATGTCCCTTTGCAATAAATATATTTCTTGATTTATTTCTTGATTTATTTCTTTTTAAATTGGGTAGATATTTTATATTCATGTTGTAAAACTGTTACTATAACTATTATATTGTTATAAAACAATAATATTGAAGCATTCATTATTGTTATAGTTTAATAAGAATTCTAGTAGTCTTTTATCAGTGATATGGAATTGTGATTTGGATTAAGGTAGGTGTTACATATGATATTAATAAAACTGACTTTTTTCAAGGTGTTTTTAATGCATTGGGATTTGTATATATATTGTTATTGGAACTGTTAAGTGATATATCAAATTTTAGTTTTCCTAATAGTAACACATTTTCAAATTCAGTGGTTTTAATTGTCGTGATATGTTGCTCTATTAAATGTACTGTTGAATTCCATTTGCTACTATTTTATCAAAGCTTTGTGCATTTCATTCATAATTGAGATTGATTTAAAGTTTAAAAAGTTGTTTTTGAGCTACATTTGGTTCATATTTACATCATTTACACAGATTGCATAAAATTGATTGGTGGCTTCCCTCTTTTCCTTATGCTGTTGAAGAGTTTATAGAGCGTGAGGGTTATTAATTCTTTAAATGTTTGAATAATCCACCTTTTTTTGTAAAAAGCTCAAATCCTTTTTTACAAAAATTTAAAAAATTGATAATATTTTTCTGAGCCATTCAATTCATATTTTATATACCTTAATTAATTCTGATAAATTATGAATTTCCTATTGAATATCTAGTTAATGAAAATGCTTTGTCACGGCCATGCCACCCTGAACAAGCCCCATCTCGTCTGATCTCGGACGCTAAGCAGGGTTGGGCCTGGTTAGTACTTGGATGGAAGACCACCTAGGAAGACTAGGTGCTGTAGGCATAAAAAATAAAAAATAAAAGATTGTAAGCTGACAAGGTCTTTGCAATCTGTGAGGTCAACCAACGGTTGCCTCGCCTAAAAAAAGAAAATGCTTACAATTTTTATCAAATAATTGTACATATGATTCTGTTAAACTTGATTATTCTCCAAATCTGCTATTTTCTTTTTTCTTTTTCTAGTTTTAGTTGTGCTTTTCTCATGATTTTTTTTTGATGAGGTTTGCCACAGTTTCGTGAATTTTTATTGTCTTAATTCTGTTGCTTTTGATTTTATAATTTATTACTTTATTTTTTGTAGTTGCTTCTTTCTAATTTCATAGAGATTTTTGTGACCCTCCTTTTTAAAACATCTTGAGTTGAACACTAGTTTCTTCTTTTTAAAAAAATCTTACTTGTTCGGTATTGAGAACATTAACAACTATGAATTTGTCTCAGACAATTGCTTTGGTCTCATCTAAAATTTTTAAATGTTCTGGTTAATAAGAACATGGACCTAGAGCAAGGCAGGCTTAGGTTTGATTTTTGCACATATTGTGACAGGAACTTTAACTTATTTTCTTCTCTTGTAATTTATAGTAAACATACTTTCCTTACCATGCTTTGCAAGATTAAATGAGATCCTCTGTTTGAAAGAATATAGTACAATAACAGCAAAATCAAATGCTCAACACAAATAGTATTTGTTGAAATTATAGTTTGGTTTTTCTTTTAACTCAATAATCACTTTAACATTTAATATCGAAAGTGTCGAATATCATTTGCTTTTCTCTTTTAAAATTTTCTTATAAATTTCAAATTTTATCGCATTTTGGTCAGAAATGTGGCCTTATAATGTCTACTTTTTAACATTTTCTCAGTTTTTTAGTTTCTGAATTTGGTAATTAAAAAGAAGATTCTATTCTTTGTTAAAGAGAGCTGTGGTAAATAAGGGTAAAGGGAGAAAAACATGGTGATGGAGGGAATTTAACTTAGGGTGGTGAGTGTACAATGCAATAGACGTATGACATTAATTGTACACTTGAAACCTATATAATTTTATTAAGCAATGTCACCCCAATAAATTTAATTTAGAAAAAAATAAATAAAAATTTAAAAGAGAGCCAGTTATATACACACATATACAAACATGTTATATATATTTATTCCCCATATCCATTCTATTATTCATTACTTTCATTCTTATTTTTTAAAAATCTACATGATCTGTAGCTGCACATGCATTTCTTTCACCTATTCTGTTTTGGTCAAATTCTAGTAGGTTTTTTTTTTTTAACATTTTGAATTTTATATATAATTTATTATTACTATATTCTCTGTTCTGTTTAAAATATTTGGTTGTGGTTCTCACTTATCCGCTTATCCGAAATTGAAGTTGCCACCTACCGTTTCTTTTCTCTTGCTTTGTCTGAGAAACATTTGCAATGCTTTTATTTTTAAATTCTCTGTGCCACTCTGATGAGGTCAGTTTCTTTTAAGTCGTGTGTAATTGGGTTTTATTTATTTTTAATCCTTGAATATTTGCTTTCAAATTCATAATTTAATCCTCTCCTATTTTCTCTTCTGTCATTTTTTCTGCTTTCATTTTATACTTTATGTTTAATTTCTTTTCTGTCTTTTGCTTTAGGAATAATGGTTTGCAGAGTATTTCAAAACTTAATTAGCTCTTAGTTTTACTTTGAAAAGCTGTATTTTATTATTTTTATAAGTAACTATCAAATCCAAGGATAAAAAGTAATACTTTTCGAATTAGCATTTGCTTATTTCACACCGAGCTTCAGACCTTTTGTGATACAGCGTGAAGGTTTAGGGTGAAATTATTGCTATTAAATGTTTGTTCATTACTGACACATAGACATCTCTGCCTATTTTCTCTTATTCCAGTACCATCGGTCAGTTGCCTTGTTCTGCTCTATGACCATGACTTTCCCACTTCTTGTTTCACTGGTATCTGTAATTACAAGTCCTTGTACAACAGGATCTCTCCATTTCTAAATTTTTTGTTCTGATTCAGCCTCTTGAAAAATGGTTTTCATACTTACTTTTGATTCCATGAATTTAATATTTCTCGAGTCACTGCATACCTATGTAGGTCTTTGTTACCTTCACGCATGAATGTCTTAGATGACTATGAAAACCGCAAATGCAACACCTTTTATCCCTCAAGATTGTAAGTGCTTCTTAACCAGTTCATAAACGTGGAGGCTTCTCTCTGGGAGAGAACGGGGTTGGTTTGCCTGGGTGGAATCTGAGAACTCACCTCTCAACCAAATGGACATTTGTATGAAATATTCTAAGCACTTCATTTCGTTTGACTTCTGATTATTAAGAAACACAAAATCTGAGATGTCCTAGTACGTTCTAGTTATATTTCTATTTCGACATTTCACCCTCAGTCTCTAATTTGTTCATATCCAGGAAAGAGCAAATTTTTCAAACAAAATTCCAAGTGCCTCTCTCAAGCCTTGAGCCAGCCCGGATAACATGCGTTTGTTTTGTGCCCTGTCTCAGCAAAAGGTACCTACACAACAGGCATTATCAGGCCAAAGAATAAAAGCAAGGAAGAGCCAAAATTTCCAACAGAACTATTCTACTCCTCTGTTTTCTCAAGGTTTTTTTTGCCCCGCCCCTCTCCATTTTCTATCCCAGATGGTCCATCTCCTCAGAGTATGCAGGTGCCGTCAGGGATTCAGGGAAGAGAAAGCTGATCTCACCCAGCTATTTTTCCAGGGCAGGGTAGAGTTCATTTCTTACTTAATTTTTGCTGTATTTTCCACCAGCATCATTCTGCCTTTCCCTAGAGATGCTTCCCCATGTCTCCATAAGGAATAATTTGCTTGACCCCCTTGGTGATGTCATGAGGATTTACAAAAGAATCACTTGATTTTAGGTATGAATATCAGTTTCCCAATTGGGAAATAGGGAAAAAAGAGTTTTAGGCATGGCGAATAGGAAAAATAATAACTACTAAATGTTTGAGGACTTAATATATATCTGAAACACTAAGACATTTTTATTCATCATCTCATTTAATTCTCAAAACAACTGTAGGAGATGATAGTTTTAACCAGCATCCTTTAAGGGGACAGAATAATTGAGCCCTGAGTAGTCTGTTCATGGTCAAACAGCTAGGAAATCAAAGGGCGTAGTTACAAGGTGCTTATTCTGAAGTACTGCGCTGTTCTGCCTCAGTGCTTTAGTACTGAAGGCAAAGTGAGATAGGACATATGTAATTGTGTTTATTCATAAATAAGTGAATTTGCAGGTGGTATTGTGGTAGCATTTATAAACTGGATAAATATAGACTGTGATAAAAATTTTACAAGCCTGTGAGTTGGAAAACAAGCGATTGGGTGGTGGAGGTGAGGCCGTTTACCCTGATATAATAGGAAAGCGTGAGCGTTCCGACTAAGTTATTGAAGAACTTTTGCCTCTTCTCTTTGACCCTAGCAGTATGCTAATTTGTATTGACTGAATTTTTGAATGATCAGGTGTTATTTTTTTTTTCCAAATGAACAACCCCATCCTGATTTTCGATGAGGAATTTTTGACAGAATGAAAACATATTTGCAAATATGTTTATCTGCAAATTAAGTTTTTTTATGAATAACTTATAAAACATAAGCAGAAAACTTATTTTCATTCTGTGCAAGTCTTCTGTATATGTCGATGAAAGGAAGAGTTGAAATATATATAAGTGAGCAAACTTGGAGAATGAAAAATAAGTCTTCATCTCTAATATATAGATGAAACGCCTTAATACACACAGAATTTGTAATGCCTTATATTGACAGTGAACAACAGGGAAGTTTTCACATTATTTTGAATTCTGAGTTTTCAGGTTTGTTTTCCCAAAGGAGTTGGCAAGTCTTCGCCTAGGTTTTCGGCTTCGTTTCTGTGTGCTAGTTGTGTGCTGCTATGTTTCATATGCTGACCAACCAAGGACACAATGTGATGCTCACTGGATTTCATCTCACTGACTCCGGGATTACTCTGGGCTCAGTCATTGCTTCCATTCCTCTAATCTTACTGTGTTAAATTCTGATAATGGAGGAGGGGCCAACATTTACAGGGGGAGAAAGGAGAACAAAATAAATGCATACAAGGCATAGACAGTGGTGTTCTCTGACACAAGCACAGCAAGCAGTTATATTTATCAGAGCATGTATCGTTTCTTCTTCGGTGGATATATATAATAGTATTTACTCATTACTATGTACCATGGCTAAGCCTTTTATAAGATTCCTTTATTTAATCCTCATTACAACTACACAGATAGGTACAATTATATGCCCACTTTATAGATGAAACTAAGGCACAGAGAGTCTAAATGACTTCCTTAAGGTCACACAACTTATAAATGTTGATCCTTGTATTTGAATGCAAAAATTTGAGCTGCAGTGTTCAGGTTTATAATTATGCTACATTGCATCCCAAGATCTTCTATATGTATATCTATGTATACGCACATATACACACACATAAATACACACAGGGAGAACACATTCTCGAAGCCTGCGCTCTCCAAGCATGTTTGTTAGCCACATACACAAAGAACCTGAGTGTACATCTTTCAATGCACTTCCTTCTTTAATTCACACACATTTATATCTATCACATATCAGACATAAATCTATACAAATATGCATGGATAAACAACCGTTTTTGTCAGAGAAGCACTGACTTTAATGAAATCATCTTGTACTAGGTCATTCGCATTGTATAACCAACATTGGGTGAAAGAAGTGTTATTACTTGAATAAAATTTTCCTCTAAGATAAAATTCTCTCCTTCTCCTCTTCCCCATCCCCTTCTCCTCTCCTCCCTTCCCCAAGAGCCATTTAAATTTAGTAGTTGGGTGACATGGTTAAGTGTGATTTTTAGCCAAGTTGGAGGGTTCGGTTGGGGCTAGGGGAGCAGGTAAGCAGGGAAGAGCAAATACAATATTGCAGATTATTTAGGTAATTCAAGCAGACAAAGAGCTGTCTCCAGTCATTTTGTTCTTAATATTTAAAGTATTGCCCAGATCTTTATATAGTGTCTTAACTTTATAAATACTCAGGAGATATTAAGTAGCAATGAATCTGATTAGCATAGTAAGCATATACATGTTGATTCTTTTAGTAACATTCTATGTCCATATGACCTTAATGCTCCCTTATTTTCTACGAGTTTGAATTGAAGCTGGGTAATTATTGTTGCAATTAGATCCTCCGACAAGATTTTGAATCCTCTTTAAGAACTTTTAAGGTCCTTGTATGAAAGCACCAAATGTTCTATTGGCTCAGCTACTACACCTGTCACCTTTGTGGGACGTGAAGGCTGCGAATCTCTTTTCATCACTGAGATTCTCAGAATAAAGCCTTTCGTGTTTACTAAAGGGGAACATAAAAGGAACATGATTGGAGGTGTGTTGATACTTAGGCACAGCTCAACCTGCCATCACTCTCTCCTCTCTCCCCTGTCAACAGCAGGTTGCCATCTTTGAAAACCTGAGTCTGGCTTTTTTAGTTACTATTTTCCAGTGCTACTGATGTTTTGTTAGTGATGAGTAGTTGCTAACTCCTGACCATATCATTCTTAGGTTTTGTTAATTAAAATTAAGTGGTGTGTGTGCATGTGTGTGTGCGTGCCTGTGTGTGTGAGAGAAAGAGAGAGAGAGAGAGAGAGAGAAACAGAGAGAATGCCAAATTGAATGATTTAAATTATAGTCACTCAGTTGTCATTCCAAAAGGCGTGTTTTATTTAGTTTTTGCTTAAGAATTTAGTTGTTCCAATATACAAATCCTATTCCTGATCATTAGAGCTGACATTTCATTGTTTCTGTCACTTCCAGAGAAAGCTAGCTATTTCTGGTCAATCACATCCAAACAGGCTTAGTTTAAAAGGCAGTAACAGAACCAATAACCTTAATATACAATGATGATAAATTAATAATTTGAAAAATACATTTTTTTATCCAGCAAACAAAATACTGGGTTCCAGCAATGATATGGATTAAAATTTAACATTTCATAGTTGAACATATAATACCTAATAATATACCTGATGTAATATTTGTATTGATACCTTCTTATAACAGCAGCAAAATCAACAAAAAAGCAAAGATAACATTTACTACTTTCTGTACATTCAGTACTTGCCTAAGTATTCTCCATGTACAACCCCTCTATGAATTAGATGCCACTATTTTTCCCAATTTACATTTGAGGAAATTAAGAATCAGAATTCTTATTAAGTAACTTGCCCAAAGTTACACAACTAGTTTCTGACAGGGCTGGGACCCAAAGCCATGCTTCTCCCCACTGTACTGTGCTGACGCTAATATTCTTAGATCCTCAGACTATACCTTCATGTGCACACTGTTTTGGAGGCAGAGAATGGAAGGATTGTATTTGGTTAAAAATAGTACTTAGTAACTAGTTACAACTGAGCTATAAAATATCTCGGTTCAATTAATGTTTTCTTTTCCAAATTTATGTAATATTTATGATTCGGGTGAATCTGATATGTGCGTGTGTATTTACTTTGCTCCTCTGTACATCTTATGATATTCTTGTAAGTGTGGATTAGAACAAGTCTTAAGGTAGCTTTTTAGATATTCTGTGAACAAGGAGGTCTCCTTTTTTAGTAGATCTCACTGACTTGTCAAATGGCCACCCATAAAATCTTCTGTTTCTTTTTTACATATAACAACCATATTAAATATCTGTTTCTGTAGACAGTGCTTTCAAAACAATAAAATAAGTGTAGAATAATGGACTAATGGTGATTTCCCATTTTCTTCACAATAATTTCATTGTTATAATTTTGTCTTTGCAATAAAAATATGACTAAAACATAGATTTTAATTTTTATACCTTTCTATGAGAGGCTTTTAATAGAAAAGGAATTTTTAAATATCAATTTTAAAAAAATTATATTGAAAATAGTTTTGAATATTTTTAATGTGTTTCTCCCTCAATAATATTATGGGGTTTTTAAAGCAAGATATGCTTAAATATTTACTTCTTTAATATTAGATGTCAAGGAATAAAATAGTTATTTGACTTTTTTCCTCCTTCTAAATGTATTCAACTCAACAGATATTTATTGAGCACACACCACAAGTTATCTTAGATTCCCCGTTGTGTTTCCATCAATTTTTCACGTGTTTCACAAGTAACTTACAATAATATTTCAGGGACAAAAGTCTGTGAATGTTTTCCTTCCTTAATAAATCAGAGCAGACCTATTTTAACCTTACTTACTTGCACTTTAATGTACTCATTTGAGTGAGAGAAAAAGAAGTAGAGTTATATTTATTGCTTGTTAGTTTCTGAGCATGCATTCCCTAGGGAATGTCCCTTCACTGACTTGTGTGTTTCACAGCCGGAAAAAAAATATTGCTTAGAGAGAGAGAAAGATAAACGCTGCTTCTTGTCTCTAAGGGACTCAGTCCCCAAGTCTCTTCCCGTCCTTTTGGTGCACTTTGTTCATCATATTTAGCAGGATTGCCACTCTCAGTTGTAGGGACCGCTCCTAAGTCCATGTAGAAGGTCTCCTTTTTCTCATTGGTGGGTAACAAAGGTGGGACTTGAACCTGAAACTTCTGGCTCCTGATGTAGCTTATTAGGTGGTAAAGACTTTACCAACTAAAATATTGTTGCTTTGAGAAATAAGGCTAGAGTCTACATGATCCCATGGAAATACCATATTAATTCTAAAAGGATAACTAAGTACTTGTCATTATGACCCAAAAGATGCTGATTGACCTTAAATAAGTTTAATGCCAACATACATAACATTAATTTATCTATGCCTTAGTTGCATCCTCTGAAATGGGGTGACAAGGATGCCCATCTCATAGGATGCTGTGCAGAATAAGTGAAAATAATCCGCCTAAGAGCTTGCTGTGATGCCTGGCACATGCGTCACAATTAGCGTTATTGTGTTATTGCTATTGTAGTTTTATTTAGCTCATTACTATTATGTACAAAATAAAAGAGGGAAAAAACCTAGAATGCAAGTGGAAAACTGATTTTTCCATATTAATTTATAGTAAATAAATTTGTGATCAATATGTTTTAATCTGTGAAGCTCGGGACAAAATGTCTGCTTAATGAATATTCAGTATCTATCCAAATACATTCATGATATGAAACAGACTATTCAGTGAATTTATATGATAAATGTTTTGGAGCACCTTCTTTATGACTGGAATTTTTCTAATTGAAAGATTTAGAATAAAAATAAATTATAAATTAGCTTATTTATTATTCAAGATGGCAAAATATGTTTTCTATGTTTACAAGAGGAGTTGTTTAAAGGAATCCTTTTTCAGAAGCAAAAAAAAATCCTTAAAAATCTTCCTGAAGTAGTCTCCCGGTTTCTGAAGGATGTCTCTAAAGCACATTTGTCTATTTTTGAGGAGATATTTCTTCTCAGCTTATGCCCACAGTGAATAGAGCTGAACTGCCTGTGCCCTCAGAGATTGGAGACCTAATAACCAGCTACAATTTCGGATGTGCACCAAGTGTCCATCACTTTAGTGACAATTTAATTTTCAAAATAATGCGATGAAGTGTTTTTTTGTGTGTTTGTTTGTGTGTTTGTTTTTAACATTTTGAAACTAGAGCCCAGAGAAATGACAAAACACGTAGATAGCAGATCTGGGAGGGACTGCAAATGTCTTTCTTTTTCCTTTATAGTTTATTTCCCACGTAAGTCTTATTTCCCCAGACCCATTTCCAAATGCAGGAACTATATCTGGCTTGGTAGCACATTGTGCCAGGAACAGTGCCATACCCATCTGGCCATTCATTAAATGCCATTTTAATATACTGAATGAGAAGTCTGGACCTTATTTCAAAAGATCACACAAATATTACTGGTGAAACCTGACTTTAACTTCTTTCTTCTCATGCCTAACTCAATCTCTTATCTTGCATCGGGATTCCAAAAATACACATGCAATTGCTTACCTCTGCTTCCATCTATTTCATTTCATTATTGTTCCAATTTTTCATTTGTTTTCCAGTTCATGCAATTTTTCTCAATTGATTATGCAATCACTGTAGTAGCAACATCAGACTCACCTACCCTCCAGTTGATTGCAAAGAATTCATAAAACAGCCTCTAAGGGAAGGCTATATTTGGAAGAAAAACAATTACAGCTTTTATTCATTATTATATTATATAGTGGTTAATAAAAGAACAAACATCGTCAACCTGCTTATTCAGAAAGGCACAGTAGGGCTCTTTGGACAATGCTACAGTGCTTTCGCATTGGGTCCCCATTTGGAATGACTTCACCTCTCCCGCTTCAGAAGATGGGATCACATAGGAGCAACGTGACCTGCACTTGGAACAGCCCATGAAAGGAGGCAGCCCCTTTAAGACATACAAAGTAAATGAGGTAAACACAGAAGGAACATGGTGTGAACATGCTTGAAGTGTGACCTCAGTGGTGTGTTGGATAGCTCTAATAAGCAGTGGGATTTCGAGCCTGTTTCCTCATTTTTAAAATACAAATATTAATCAAATCTGCCTTATCTCCCATATAGAACTATTGTGAGAATAAATGAGATAATGTAAATGACAGGTTTTGGTAAATTGTAAGTTACATCCCAACATTTGTTATGATTAACGTGACTCTGCTGAGTGAAGGACAGATGAAGTCCTTGAGTACTTTTAGTTCTTTTAGATAATTGTTGATTTCTTCTTGGAACAGAAGAGGTTGGGATCCTATGTGATAACCTAGTGGATTAGAGGGATGGATTTATGCACCTACCAAAGTGTCCAAACTATATCCAGGGTCTGACTTACAGAAGTTTTAAGAGTTAGCATCAGTAATTAACTGACAGACTTCTACTACAACACTCAAATCATTCCTGTAAAAAATGTACGTGGGGAGAAAAGAGAGATATTTGAAAAGAGATATGTAAAAGCTCATTTTGATAGTTCAGGAGAAACAAGATACAAAAAGAAATGCCTGGGTAAAGTTACATTACTTTGCTTAAAGTCACAGAGTACATCCATGCATCATCAATCTCAAGTTCAACAGGATTAATTAATTAAAGCTATGCATGCACACCATAAGATTAATTTACTGAATAATTCACTGGGAAAAGTCTTTTCAGTTTTAAAGCGTGCAAACTAATGAATCATTGACACGACTAATATGCCTTCCCTGAATTGACTGATAGGTTTTAAATTGAAACTATCAGTAATTTGAGCATATTGATCCTAGTACATGTCACAAATATTATTAAGAAATTCCAAGACTTTCGAAGGACTGGAACATGTTTTTCTTTACAGAGAGATTGAGGAATCTCATAACTTTCAACTGGAATTTCTCCTTTAGACCCACATATATCAACGAGTCCTAATTTTAGGTCACAACTACTGAATCAAGCGAGAGGGTGATGTTGGTACTGAAGGCAGAATTCTCAGGAACTCAGGGAGGAAAGCTAACAGAGAAATGCCTACTATTATTCTTTATGACAGACTTTTCATCCACGCTGCCAGCGACTAGCCTGAATTCAGTACAGCATGACAGCAGACGGGAAAATGCGACAAACATGATTCTGTTTTCCAACTCAGGAGATATTTGGAAAGAAGAAACTCTTTTTCTTTTTTTTGGTCCTGTGAGATAACTACTCTAAAATGTGTCTTAGAGAATCACACACTCTACTTAGAAACAGAAGCCAGGGGAATGAGATATGTCCTCATGGCTGTGTCATATTCATCTTTATATAGGTTCCGTCTCTCTCCAAGTCTGGCTCATTGTAGGTGCTTATAGATAATTCCTGAATTAATAGAGTAATGATCTGAAAAAGTAGAGTAATGGATGATCTAACTGAATGGTAGGTCCTGTCGACAGAAACCATTGCTGTGTTAGTCTCACTATTTCATCCAGACTGGGTACCTTTTATTGGTACCTGTGTTGTTCTCACTTTCCTTTTGCACCATCTCTACAGTTGCCATCTTGGTTTTCATATCAGAATTATTATTGGGAGTAACGTCAGCCTATAAATCAAATCTGCTTTGCCTTCTTTAAATCTCAAGTTGAGAAACATCTGCATCACTTTAAAAACAAATTTTATCTTAGAAGGATAAATGAAAATAAGAACAAATTTTACTAGCCTTTGCCTGCGTTTCTTCATGTTTTCTAATCCTCATTTTAGATACTATGCTATTCCCTGTAGAGAAGCATTCACTCTATAACGGGTTGGCTTTATCTTTCAATGAAAAATTTTTTTTTTCATGTATGTAAAGAATCTCATCTTAAAGTGCCCTTGTGCTGTGGATTCTGAGGACCATATTAATTAGTTCAATTGAAGACTTGTTTTATGCCTGTTCTCTTCTGTTTTTTTTCTTTGGGTATTGCTACATTTCCAGTTGTCACGACATATTTTTTTCATATTTTCTGTTTTTCCTCTATATGTCCATTCACTTTAAAGTTTATCTTTTCCACACATTTTCTCTTTTATTTGCTTATCCCCTTTCTCTTTAAATGTTTATTTTTAAACTTTTCCTTATTTTTAATATATAGTAGATAATGCACCTCTGTTTTCATAAACAACCATTACAAATACTGTTTATTATATGAAGGTCTTCATATAAAGACACAAAGGCTAAATTCCTGTTAGATTCAGGATTAAGGGAATTTAACAATTGTGTTGTTTTTCCCGCACCCTCACCCCCACCCCCTCTGTAAATGAGTACACGTGTGTAGTTTCTTTAGCTATCAGGAAGCTCAAGTTTAGAGCCAAGTTTCGGTTTGTTTTAGTTTTCTTTGTTAGGTATTTCTTATGAATCACTTCTGCCTCTTTTTTTATGACTCCTATCTTCTTGACCATTGTATTGATGGTTCTAGAATATGCCTAGAGTTTATTATAAAAATCTCACCAACTCTTTTTCAGAAATAGGTATATTATGAATTTTAAAAGAAGGCATGATAGCTTCTACATGCAACTAAATCACATTCACTGTTTTCAGCTTTCCTCATTTTCTTTGCTTTCTCTCATAACTTTTTTAGGCTTGTCTACTTATCCACTCATCTTCCTCTTTGCTTACGTTCCTTTTCTCCTCTACTTCCTCGAGTTTCGAATCTTTTCTCTGTTCAACATTAGTCACTGTATTCTTAATTTCCTATCCTTTCCCATGATCTGACGCAGGGAAATAATGTGTGAATAATGAACTTTGTGTCTCTTCGCTTCCTATAGCTTCATAATGTGAGAACATATTACTGGTTTACCTGTTGAAAGGAGAGGCTGGTTGCTGGCTGTCCGCAGCTCAGAAGCACAAAGGGGTCCTGGAAGATTGGCTGGCTATGACTTCTGCGGTTTCGCTCTGCATTACTAAACGCTCAGAGAAGTTTTACACACATTTACTTTCACAGGGAGAGAATGAGGTAAACAGGTGTGGTTGGTGGACTGCTGATACCTTTCACCAGAGCTAATGTACAATCTTAAGCATAAACCCCAATCACGAATCAATGTCACCATTTTCCTAGAAAATACTGGAGCAGCCTAGGAAAAGTTGTGATGTAAGATTTAAAAACTTTGATCCCATCTTCCCTTTGTCCCTTCATAATATAATAACTCAGGTAGCCAATAAGATCAGGGTTATTAGTCTTAGGGAGTAGGTGAGATCCAGCATAAAAAAAGGCCAGTGGAGTCATACTGGATATGAATATTTCTGATGGTTTTCCTGGGCTCTTAAACATGTACATAGTCTGCCTAATGGATAATCCATCACGGAGCTAAGGTAATCAACTTGAAAATTTACTAAAAGTAGATAGATAACATATAAGATTTTAGAATAACTGTGATTTCTGCTGAGAAGAAGAGAAAACTTTTAAGAAAATCTGACTTTGGGTGGTGAACACAATACAGTATACAAATGACGTCTTGTGGAATTGTACACTTGAAACCAGTGTCGTCTCAATACATTTAATAAAATTTAAAAAAAGAAATGGGGAAAATGAATGAAGAGAATAGGAAACAGAAAGATATAATGTGCGTCTGGAACAAAATGCCTCGTCTTTCCAACCAGGCTTATAAACCACCAAAGACGGACACTTTGGTGGCTCGGAAAGGTTTATCAAGCAAATGAATCCTCAGGAGAGACAGGAAGTTGAAATTCACTACTTCAGCTCATGCATTATGCACTCTATTTAACATAGCTACTTGATGAAATTTTTACCTGTAAATTACTAGCTACTAACAACTAGTGTGTTTTATTCTTTTTAATATTAAAAAATAATAAAAACTTACACTATTGAATTTTAAGTTTATATTGAAATTCTAAGATTTCTATACTGCCTTTTAGGATTTATCCTCGTGGTCATCCATCTCATTGTTGTTATCCTGAAATTTACATGCTCATAAAGTGGGGGTCATAATCACCTGATGAAAAGTGTCCTCTGGAGTGACACTTGATGTTGTCAGCAAGACTGTTGATTCTCAAGGCTAGTGTTATAGAGGAATTTCCAGCATCCCGGTGATTTATCTTTCCGTGGGACCTTCATGACCCTGTGCTTCATTCCTGGTCAGTGGGAAACACACAGGTTAAAGCAGATGCCATGGGAGAGGTATCCTAGCAACGCTCCCAGCCCACTTCATTGCTGCTTGCTCTTCAATGATGGATAGTTTTTGTTGGTGGCTTCTCTTGGGGAGAGCCACACACTGAGGTCCTCTAATGTCACTGCATAATGAGATATGAATATGAGCAAATCATGCTGAATGGCTTCTTAACAAAGTAGAACTCTGGGTGTATCTGGAGAAATCGCTGTTACTAATGGTCCAAATACTTTTCCCAGGCAATGAACATTTATAACTTTTGTGTAGCTAGCTATTTCTAAAGTGCAATGTGGCAGAAAACAGTAGGCCATTTCCTCTGCATTATGCTGAATGGACAATCTTTTGAAGACTCTTAGGACATGTCATAACAATTTATTTTGCCTGTTCTCAGTTCAAAGCATGGTATGGAAACAATAATTTGTCCAGCATTACTGGAGGGAAAAGATGTTTCTGTAAATGAATTTCCAAATAACTGTAGCATACTCCTTTAAACCTAAAGTTTTGAAATGGGATCATATTAGGATCTAGTTGCTTTTATTGAAACTTTCAATTGGATAGAAGTACTTCTTTAAATGTTATACATCCTCATATATTCTTAGGCTCTAATGAATACGGTTTGTCTTAATTAAAAATCATTATTAGAAATATCCATTAGTATTAAACAAGTTATTTCATATTTCACATTTATTTTCATAATGAAGTTAGGGTGCTTGCATTCTAACTTGCAAATCCAGTCGGGTCATCCTCCTGCTTGGAATCCTTCAATAATTATCTGCATTCACTGGCCCCCGAGTCCAACAGATGCTTCAGGATCCTGTCTCTCCTTAACACTTCAGTTTGTGTTCCTTCTTTCTCATCACCATTAACTCTGCAACCCTGTGAAACTATACACAGCCCCCCCCATGGACTGCAGTGTGCACGGCCCTGGATGCTCCTGGGCCTGGATGCTCCATTCCAGGAAGCCCTTTCGCTTTGAGTCTAGCTGGACTGAGCTCTCCCTGACCCTCCTCCTCTGATTGCTTTGGCCCTTTCAGCCCTGTTGTGTCCTACATATACTCATCACAGCTGTCCTCCATCTTCGGATTGCTTATTTGTGTAGATATTTCATTCACGGTGACTTACTCTTTTTTTTTTTTTTGTATTCCTCCGTGTTCTTCAGTAACTGGGTTTGCTAACGTTTCGTACATGCTGACAGGATCAGTGAATGCAAGGTAGGAAAGGTCCAGGGAGTCCAGAGACCCGTGGGACAGTCTGCTGTAACTAAGCGACCCCAGCTATTCTGATAGTTACGTATTTTGTGACTGATTTTTATGTTTTTTTCCCATCTTTTCCCATTTCATCAGGCCCTTGTCGGTTGCTGCTGTCAGTGTGTACTCTTATTAAAGTACCTGTGTGCCCTTTAAAGTACCTGACGCCTTCTATACCTCGCTTCCTTCCTTTTGTAGCTATTAGTGTAATAAATCGGGGGAGCATAGCAAAGTGATTAAGTGGTTGACACCAATGTTTGCACGTGATTCAAACTTTGAACGAGACCTCACATCCATTTACAGCTTGAGAATACAGTGCATTCATAATCGCGGTGTTAAGTGCAGCTAGCTCATCAGTTCCGCATTGTGAGACCACATCTGTGAGGCTCTCCACGCAATTTTGAAACCTCAGCTTAGGCCATTTCTGGGGTCACCGTTGGGGCGCCTTTTGCCCTTACAGGATCAGACATACTCCCTTCACACCGTAAAACCTGAGCGTGTGTAAATTAGATTGGCATATTAAATCATTTTGGAGGGGAAAAATGTAGTCACCTTAAATGCACCACACCTGAGATCCCTAGCATTGTTTCTTAAAGCCCAAGCTGGTATACCCTTCCTGACTCAGCTCTCCTCGTGATCTTAAATTCATGACACTCAGTGTTTCTTCTTCCGAGACACAAACGCCTCATCTACCCACTTCTGCTAGAACTTCCCACCAGCCCCTCCACATTTTTCATTTCTGCCATGAATAATTTTCTTCTTCCCCACAGCTCCTTCCCAGAATACCTCCCGATCTTAACTGGCATCTTACTGTCCCTCGAGGGTACCACTTTACAAACATCTGACATGGAATGTACTTAACTTTTTCACAGCCCAAGGATCTTGGCATCTAGATGTGGATATTGAAATCCTCAAACCTCCCCAGTGAATGCTTCCAGAATGACTTTTACACAGTTCTATAAAAAAAAAAGAAAGCCTATTCTCCTTCTCATTTCTCTTACCAACCTCCAGGTCACTTGGTCCCCTTCAAGGAAGCCTCAGCACCTGGCCCACACTCTTATCTCCTCTTCGAGTCTCCTGGTCAACCTGGATGGCTTTAATGTCCACCATCTAGTAACTTAATTTCTCAGTCCCTGTTGTCTCCAGTGAGGTTCGCCTTCACCCATTTCAGTTACCCAAACACAGAAGATACTGTTAAGATCTAATATCAGACAGTCCACTCTCTGTCTGCGACTTCCTGTCTTTACAGCTCCCTATTCCAGTTACATGCACGCCTCAGCATTGTAAGGACCTGCAGCAATGTCGGCCCTCTAACTGAACTGTATTGTCAGCTTCCTTTTCTCCTCACTTCTTTCTCTCACTGGTTTAAATTCCACAACCCATCACAGCAATGCTCTCGTCACGACTCCACCTCAGTTTCCCCCACTGCCTTCTAGTCACGACACTCAGAAAATCCCCTATCCTAAAAACAACGACAACAACAAATCTGCGTTCTCTGAGGTTACATTCTGACCCACAAGTGGCATTGTAGAAATGTCCCCTTCATGAAGCCTGGGGCCACTACGAAGTCCTGGTCTGCAGCCTCGGCTGGGCCTGGGAGATGCTCCGGAATAAATAAGATAAGATTCCTATCTGATTTCCATAGCTAGCATTGATACCTGCCCTGTAACCTAAATCCCTTTGCTCAGGCAGCAGCTTAGGTGTCACCCTCGACCCTGCTTCCTTTCCTGCAACACATCTCATCAATCAGAAATTCTGTGAATTAAACACAGTTTTGCTACTCAAATCTCTCTGCACTTCACTGCCACTCTCCTAATTCAGTCACACGTCGTATTTCCTCTAGATTATCGTAAGGACGCTTTTTACCAGGCTGCCGTCTGGCCCTGCTCCTCTCCACAGAATAACTCGCATGATCGCTTCACAGTGAGATTCTGTCCACTGCCTTAGAGATGTTCTCCTTGAGCTTCTTAGGAAAAAGCCAAAGCTCCTTTATGTAACGTTCAGCATCCTGTGGGATGTGCTGCCATAGCTCATCCCCCCCGTTCGTGCCTTTCTGTCCTTTCTGCATCCGCACGCCCGTCGTCTATGGCCCCTTCACAGCCCTGCCCTCCTCACATTCAGGTTCTCACATTCAGGTTCTCTCTGTATCCCAGCGACTCCTTGTTTACTCCTTTTGACAGGCTTGGATAATGCAGTTGATCTTTCAAATTTGATGTCATTCCTCTGGAAAGCAGCCCTCGACTCCCTCCTCGGCAACCGGGAGAAATGAGAGAGTTTTAGCTGGCTCTCGGATTTTCTTACCAAAGGCCCTGGATGTGTTGAGTTGTTATTTCCTCCCGCCTTGCATTTTTATGCTGAGGCGTGGCCTGACAGAAGACAATTTTGTCTTTTCTCTTTTGGAGAAAAATACACTTTACGAAGAAATAAGAGAAAGTGACTCTGCCATATACTTGCCAAATCCTGAGCCTCAGTTTACTTCTCTACTGAGTGGAGATTATAAGAGGATGTGTATATGATCACTGTTATGATCGAGCGATTAAACAATTCAATGATTAAATGTTAACCCTTAAAAAATTTTTAATTACAATGTCCTTTTAATTACAGTGTCACGTTGCAGAGGATTTTTAGGTCTATCGCAAATCCGATGCCAGATTTTATGTAAAATGTTTCCTTTAAGTTATCTACCTGCACGTTTGGCAACCATAGGGATCATGCTCATACTTCTTACAAAAACAGAGGTCATGAATGATAAAAAATAATAATAATGACACTCAAACAAGTTATCATTTTTTTTTCTACTACAATCAGTAAATACGTGAAACTTTCAAGCCAGTTGTGAGTCCTGGTGATCCCAGGAGGCATGGCATGGACTTCGGCACGCAAGCCCCTCGCGTCGTCCCAGGAATGTGCTCCTTGCCCTGACTCCACAGTTTGGATGAGTCAGTTGGGAAAACTCCTTGTCAGTCAAGCAATGGATGAGTTGTTACAGTCCAAACAGCTGTTTACCCTCATTCAGCCAAAGCTGGGCCCTGAGAGACGAGTGACTTCTTAGAACTGGTTGTGAATACAGACTCGACACAGGGACTTGCATCGCATTAAGGAACCCCCAAGGCTACGTGGCAGGAACACTGTGCCAGTGTCTCAGAGAGCATGCGCATGTACCATGTATCCTGCTGACATTTTCCCTAGTGTTGCAAACGACTTTTTAATGTTTTTATTAAAAAAAAAAAAAAAAAAAGATAGCTTTCATAATTTAAGAAAACCAAATAAAATGAATTGCATTTTTTTGGTAGTCTCATCTCCTGCAAGTAGATAGGTTATAAATAGTTTTCCATCTGTTCACCTGAATACAAGGTTCCTACAGGAAAAATGTGTGTGTGTGTGTGTGCGCGCGTGTGTGTGTGTTTGTGGGTGTGGAGCGTACACATATTATTTCTAAAATTCTATAAAATTCCACCCCATTGATATTCTCACAAGAGATTCTGGATTTACAATTACTTTTACATGTTGGGATCAGTTGTCATAACATCACAGACTTATTAATGGAATAACCCAAATAGTTATGTTGGCACATTCCCTACACGATGTGGACATTCCCTCTGCCAGCTGTGACCTGCAGTCATTCATGCTGTGCTTGACACTTCCAGTGCAGTCACATCTTAGCTCTCGTGGTTATGAAGCTCCTTTTTATGGCAAGCCAACTTTTGTCTTCCATAGCTTTCATCCATTTGTCATGGTTCTGCCCTCTGGAGTAACACAGAGTGTTTGAGAAAGACTTACTTATATTTCACGTGTTCTTCTCCAGAACCAGCTTTTGTACTTGTACATACTGTGTCATGGTTTTATAATCATTCATTCATTCATCCATTCAGCAAGCATCGATCGAGCTTTTACTGAATATAGGGTATTGTTTGTGGTACTATAAGAGACAGAAAGATACACCAGACATGACCCCTTCCTTCAGATAGCGAAAACACAGCAATTTGTTAATGTTTCTCTTAAAATATGGCAGGCTGGATGGAACATAACCCTCCAGAGGTGTTCTGAGTTAAAATAGATTACTAGTTCTCATGATTTGAACTCTGTGTCTCTAGTAATAAGATCTGTGTTTGTGTTGACTTTATCATAACTGTGTCATATATTATGTTCTGGTCAAATACAAACAAATCGTTTTTCCAATCTCATCTAGCTGACGTAGGTGCTACTCATAAATTATGTCTAACTACTCAGGCCTCATTAGAGGAATGTAAGACTCAGGAAAGTTGTGTAACATTCTCAGAGTCACAGAACAATTAAGTGATAAGTAAAAAGGAGGTTTAACTTCTCAATCAGTATGATAGTTGATGACTCTTTCATTTTTTCTCCCAAAGTGTAACAATCTGAAAGCTTCAGAAGTTCCGTGTTGGTGCATCCATAATAGACGATAGGCGTCTTTTGATATATATAGCCTTTTATGACCCTCCATCATCAGCTCAGTCTGGCAAGATCTCTCCATTGACTGGGTGTGGGAAGCTGGTCCTCGGCACTTCCTGTATCTGCAGATGTTCAGGGCATTTTATTTAAGACAGCTCCTGTTCACCTTCAGGTCTCCTTGTCTTTGGCTCATTGCATCTCCTTTTCTCCTCTCTTTTTTTCTTTTCTTTTTTTTTAAATTGTAAGGCATTGGTTAATGAAAGTCGATAGAGTTTCCGTTATTTGCAATTCAACCGTAAGTCAGTAACAAGCATTTTTGCGTTGTATGTTCACCCCCCATGGTTCGTTTCTCTCAATCTTATTTTGGTACTTTTGCCATCTAACTCCCTCTTCCCCCCGCAAAAAACAAACAGAGACTCATGGATGTGGACAATAGACTAGTGGTCCTTCTCCTCTCCTGATTGCATACCTGACACTGAATATTCCTTATCATAACCTAAAACCTTTCCTGACCTCCTCTACGCTGATGTTTGCCAGCTGTGCATACTTCTATGTGCCTCCTTGGAAGAAATTGCCTGACATTTTTAGTTTCTGATTTCAAGCTTTGATGTAGTTCTTCTAGCCCCTACTTATAGTTCAACTCAGATTAATTTATGCAACACATATTTCTTGGTACCTACTATGCATCAGGCAGGAATAGACCAATGCTCATGGGCAGGTAAATTTATATGTGTTTTGGTGCTAGTATCTGGGGTGGAGTACTGAGCAATAATCTGTCCCAGTGTGGAAATCCATGCTTTCTAGCCCCTCACATAAATCTATCTTTATAACTGTCAGATCTTGGACTTTGCACATTAGAGTCCTTCTAAGTAGACATTAAGGTAAAGAAGTTAAATAAGGAGCCACATTATTCCGTCTCTTAACTGAAGCAGTATTGTTGCTTATGAAAGTTATAGCAACATGTAACATTTCAAAGGAGGTAACAAGAGTGGATGGTATGAAAGAAATGAACTATTTGTGGAAGAGAATTAAGTCTAAGGAGTCTCTCGTATGTGTCTCTGTTCCTCTATAGACTTTAGTTTGTGATATGCTGTGAGCATCCAGGAACAAGGCAGTTACTGTGTTTGCAATGCCTCCTGATGGTGTTTCTACTGCAGCTGTCAGATGGATGGAGACATAATTAATGAAATTCTATTTATACCCAGGGATAAACTTAGAAAACCAAGCCATGCCGCCTAAACTAGCATATTCAGTGGATCCCCATGCTGCAGTCTCTACCATCCAAGTGACAACAATATTCATTTTCTGTTTGCCTTAAAATCTCTAAATTGGTTCACACGTTTGAATCTGCTAATGCTGTAATAGGAATGCAGCTTCTGATGTCAGAAGGCCTGCGTTTGAATTTTGGATCTGTTCAGAAATATGAGCTCAAGCAAATTTATCAACTACTTTTCGGTAAAATGAGAATAATAAATAGTGTCCACTTTACAGTGTTCTGAGGATTAAATAAGCCACATTATATTAAGCTCTTAAAACATTGCCCGTATACACAGTAAGCACTCAAAATCCGTAGTTATTTTTAATCTCATGGTTATTTCACTTCTAGTGCAGACAGGGGAAAGGGTGGTGGGTCAGAAGGTACTCCGGACCAGGAGCTGACACACCTGGTTTATAATCTCAGGTGCACTACTAGCAAAAAAATGTGACTTTATGACCTTGGACAAGTCATTGAACTTCGAGCTTTAGTTTCCTCGGGTGTAAAATGGGTGTACATGGGGAGAACGTTACAGTGTTCTAAATATTAAGGTTTCTTTTAACCCCAAGAGGGATCATCATCACCATCGGCTGATGGATCCCTAGGTAATACAGCTTAAAAAAGGAAGATAAATATTATTCAGGAAATCAGATGCTTAAAGACTCCTATAGGAAATACTGCGTATGCAGGAATATACACATTATAGAATAGGAAACCCCACAGGGGCAGCATTGCCCAATGATATGTTTACTCAAGCGACAAGCTACTCGGTGTCAGTGTGGAAACAGGGGCAATAGAGTTCTGTTTCTCAGAGGAGTCGGGTACACCCTCGCTGTCATTCCCATCGCTACTAGAAATTTAAATACAGGCATAGGAGTGAAGATTCTTAAATCCCGTGCAGAGAGCATCACCATATCGCAAGGATCTCACTCTAATTTGGCTACTCCTAAGAAGTAGGCTCATGATATAGACCCTGAAAACAGAATTATAAATTTAGGGGTGTTTCTCTGTTGGCTATAGTGTCTGTGGTACAAAGGTTTCTTATTGATCTGAGTAGAAATCAGGCTTTACATTCCATATCCCGAATTTTTTCCCAGAAACAGAATGGTTTCTCGTTCTATGGTCTTACTGAGCAGAACCTTGCACCCTAGAGTGGATCAGGAAAGGGAAAAGCAAATGTGTAAGAACAAGAAAACATTAGTCAAAAGAGGGGTAGGGAGGAGGAGAAAGAAGTTGCTGTAAGTTGCTACAGTGGTTGAACCTGGGATCCAATTCCAGCTTGCTGACTGTGACCTTGGGCAATTTCTTTAACCTCTCTGAGCCTCATGATTCCCATGAGTAGGTTGAGAAAATAATAATATGTTGACAAAAATAATAATATTTTAATAGAAAGAAAATAACATTTTCTTTGCTGGATTTTAAAATAAATTAAATACGTAAAGTATCTGACATAGAGACTGGAAAGTAGTAGATGTTCCATGGCTTGTGGTGATTATTTTCTGAATGTTAAGGGGGAAGTTCGCACATGCTGTGCTATGTTGATCCTGGAGCAAAGTCACACGCTCCATAATTCTTCAAAACATCAGAGGAAACAATGTTTTTAATATTCACCCACTTTACTTGTATTCATTGTAAATAATGGAACTGATTGACTGAGTTAGCAGTGTGGCCATTCCAGCTGCTATTTCTTTCTAAATGAGATTATTTAGTAAATATTCTTCAGAGAAGAATTCAGTCATGATTTCAAGACTGTAGAGCAAAGGGGCTGCGACTATACCATTCTCGACAATGTTGTATATTGGAAGGAGCCCATGATTTTGAATCCTATTTTGTTTGAATGCCAACTAAACCACTTACTGGCTTCTGTTTCAGGGGTAAAAAGCATTTAACTTCTGAGAACAAGATTATGTAATATGAAATGGAAATGGAAACAAAAATAGCACCTATCTCAAAGGGCTGCCACGAGGACGAAATACAGATGTACATGGATGTATTCCGTGAGGGAGTAAAGCACTGTAAATGTTGATATTGATTATCAGCTGTTTGATCCAGAACCACAAGGAGAAGCGCTTCCTCTTCTCTTAGATCTTGTTGCATGCGTGAAATACAGGATGAGGTGGGGGACTCCTCCATCTCCTTTAGGAACTGTTCTTACTCCCAACACTTCTGACGCCAAATGTGTGTAGGTTTTTTTTTCCCCCACACCAACCAGTTCTCCAGCTCTCCAGATACCAACTGTGTGTCCTAAAATTCAGTTCAGTGGATACTGACCACCCAGATTAGTGCAGACCCCCCTTAAGTTAAGGGTTCAGTCTTATAAGACTCCCTCCAACGTCAGATCCCAGTCACAAGTCCTGGGTCTTCTGGACTCCTGACCAGCTGGCTATAACTTGGGGTTCCCATGATCCCCTCTTCAGGTTCAGTAATTTACTATAGTGACTCACAGAACTCGGGAAAATACTTTACTTTTACTGGTTTATTATAAAGTATGTTATAAAGGATATAAACGAACGGCCGGGTGAAGAGAGACGTAGGATGTGGTCCCGACCATCGGAGCATTTGTTCCTGAAGAGTCGAAGTGTGCCACCCTCCTCACAGCATGTGGACGCATTCGTCCACCCAGAAGGTCCCCAGACTCTGTCATTTAGTGGTTTTTTTGTAATGGAAATTTCATCGTATAGTCATGATTGACTATTAACTCACCTCCCACACCCCCCATCCCTCTCCTCTCTCTGGAGGCTGAAAGTCCCAAGCTTCTAATCAACATTTGGTCTTTTTAGGTACCAGCCCCCTGCCTGAAGCTATCTAGGGAACCACCAAGAGTTGCCTCATTAGAACGAAAGACACTTCTGTCATCTCTCTCACTTAGAATGTTCCAAGGTTTTAGAAGTTCTCGTGCCAGGAACCAGACAAAGACCAAAACTATGATCCTTATTATACCACACCATTATACCTTTTCCCAGGATTAATAAATAGGGGTATAGAACCTTTAGTCATTTTACTTTTTTGCCTTACCAACTTGTATGGAAATAGCTTCCAATTTATTAATTGAATTAAGTCAGCCTTTTTCATTTTCTCCAGCTTTATTGAGCTGCATGCAAATCAGGACCATAATGAGATATCACCTCACATCTGTTAGAATGACTGTTATCAAAAAGACAAGGGATAGCAAATGCTGGCAAGGATGCGGAGGAAACAGAGTCCTCATGCACTACCGGTAGGAGTGTTAATTGGCAGGAACGGCCCATGTAGAAAATAGTATGGAGGTTCTGAGCTTCTTACTATTGGACCACATTAAAAACTTTGGAACTCTCTGCTCCAGAGGCATGATAGTTTTTCTGAACAGAGCAAGAAGGAACATGTGTCTTGCCTCTTCATTTTTGTAGACACAGCTATGCATCATGTGTGCTGCCTCAGCCCACCCATGTTTTCACTACCAATCCAAGGAAGCTGGAGGAGATGAAGGCAAAGATCTAATAGCCACCTCCTCAGCTCTGCCGGGCTCCATGGTAGCCTCCTTCACGAAGTTCGGGCCCTGGGAAGAAGAGAGCATCCCACGTTTGATCACTCTTGGTTTTTCTAGTTCCTTGTTTTCCTTCCTCTTTCTTGCCACTCTGAGACTTTTTATCCCTCCCAGACCAGAGATTCCAAGTGGATAGCATTTGATAACCTGTGGGTTAATTGAACAAAGAAACCCTGAATCATAGAGAAAAGAAAGATACTCATGGAGAATGTAAACAATGGTGTTTGAGGCACAGAGCAAATTGTAGGAGAAGTGGGTTATTTGGTATTCTGTTTTCAAATAATAGTGGAAAAACTTATGTCTGAGTTAAAAAAAAAAAAGGTTACTAATTATGAAGAGGTGAATGAACCTCCAAGTTAACAAGGACAAATATAGAATAAATATGCATCAAGTCAACAAAAATAAGAGGATAAAGAAGAAACCACAAAGGAGAATAAATAATAATCATATTAAATGGAAAGGTTAAATTCAAGTCTATTAGTCATTACATTGCATATCAATGGAATGAATGTTCCATTAACTGAGAGACTGTTGTTGTATTTTAAAAGGAAAGCTCAATACATGCTATGTGCGAGAAACTATTAGAAGAAAGAAACAAAGAAAGCTTGATAACAAAGAATGGGCACCACTAGCAGTGATAATCTAGCTGAATTTTAATTTCTTAAAAGTTATTTCTGTTTATAGAACAGATTTAAAGAGATACAAGCCTAGACCATTTGATCTATAGGTTTTCTGAACTGTATATTTCATATTTTGCATTTATTCTTTTATCCAACAAATAAATAGTGACTCTTTCCATCCACTGACAAAACTGCATATAGCGACTGATTGAGAACTTTATTTGGCAGCCCAGAAGGGACTCGCGATTGGTTCAGTCTCTCAGATCGCTGCACTTTTCCCTTTGCCCACTGCTCCGGCTGACAGTGGCGCTGCAGTTTTTGTTGGAGCCGATGTGATCTTCTGTGTGGCATTCTTATGGACTACTTTTTTTCATACTAGCCATACTAGAAACTCTTACATTAAATGTCTGAGATCCATTTTGAACATGAAGGGGCATTATTAATTCAGTAATTAAAATTCTAGATTATTTGCTAGTTGCCTTCTTTTTGTTATCTTTAACTTTAGGGCTACGATTTTCTTTTTCTATTTAAAATGGGAAAAAGAAGAGATTTTGCTGTTGTCCTTTGCTGAATTGCCATATGGGTGAGCCAGCAGTGAAGGCTTCAAAAGGATCTTATTGAACTGCAGCTTCATCTAGGATGTACTTGGAAATGCTCAGGCCCTACACCTTCTGGAACAGAATCTGCATTTTAATAAGATTCTCACCTGATTTCTCTGCACATTAAAATTTGAGAAACACTTCTCTAGGTGATTTTTTTTTTTCGGTTGCTATATTAATTCTGCAACTAAAAATATCATTGATCACACAGAAGAAAATAATGGCCAGAAAGGTTTTTACCCCATATTCCTGCTTAGCTTTATCTGTAGGCGTCTTGAGATATAAAGGGGTGTTCAGTCACAGGAGTTATCTTAGTCTAATTTTTCTGGTACAGTTACCTCTCAATTTACATCACTAGGATCATTTTAATTCATTCTAGGTTTCAGTGGCCTAGATATGTGTATGGTTAATGTTTATAAACCGCTTCGGGGCCTATTTGAAAGAGTATAAATAACAGAAAACTAATTCAAAAATGTGTCTTTTCTGATAACAGAATTTAAGTATGTTGAGAAGCGATGATACTTTAGTTTTGTATTCAGTTGAACCATTTGGGCACAAAGACAGAAAGGGATTTTTGTTCCAGCAAATGCACAGCAGAAACAGCTGAAACCCAGAGAGAGATAATGCACTAAGTATAGCAGTTAAGTGATAAAGATTTTGATTCCTAAAGTGGCAGGCTCCAAACATCAAAGTAGTAGGAGCAGCTTAAAGCAGCAAATAGAAATGGTAAATATCTCCTGGAGCTATGAAGATGTCTTTGGCTACTGTGAGAGAGGAGGCCAAGTGAGGTACATCCTAAAGGGATAATTATAGTTGGTGACAGTTGATTAGAGATCATATAAATCACCATGCTGTACTAAGATACCAAATCCAAGGATCTTTTCAAAATTATTTCCTGTTTGCTCTGCAGTGTTGTGCATTCCTAGACACTTTGTCTTCCTCTCCTTGACCTTGCAGACCTGGCTTACACTGTCCAGACTTGTCTCTTTGACCTGATCCCTTGAAAACTGTATTTCTTTTCTTAACCACTTAGACGTCTTGCTTTAATTTTACTTCCAGAGAAACAACTGAAAAATACATTTCAAGTTCAAACATCCAAATAGAATATCCCAGGTACACCTAAAATTCAGTAGGTTGATCAGAACCAAACAGCAAACTAACTTATGATGTTTAGCTCTACACACAGAACGTCTAAATTGTGTTCTGTAACATCATAGGGTATTACTAAGAGCCCCCAAGGGAACTCTTGCTAAAGACAAGGGGACCAAGCTGCTGAGATTTTCGGAGGACCTCCCTTTTTATAAATTTTATATATTGGTAGTTATGTAGGTTGCATTTGGTAAAATGATAATAATGAGTTGCATTAAAATTTACATTATTGACATTACAGAAATAAAAAGGACTATAATGGAATACTGTAAACAATTGTATGGTAGTAAGTTAAAGATCATAAAAAGGATGAAGTCCTAGAAACAAACTAATGAAATTGGCTCAAAAAGAAATAGAAGATTTGAACAGACATACAACAGTAAAGGAATTGAATTAGTCATTTTAAAATTTCCCACAGAGAAAAGCTCAGGCCCAGATGGCCTCAGTATTATCCTGACAGCAAAACGAGACCAACAGATCACATGAAAACCAGAGACTAATATCTCTTGTTAATATAGACATAAAAATTACCCACAAAATACTAACAACTGAATCCAACATATAAAAATAATCACAAAAAATAACCAAGTGAGATTTGTGTCAGGATTGCAAGTTTGTTTTAACATCTGAAAAATCCATTAATATAATACATAATATCAAAATGATAAAATACACAAAAAACATAATCATCTCAGTAAAAACACAGAAATAGCATTTGACAAAGTCCACCATGCCTTCAGGATTAAACAAAAAACAAAAAACAAAAAAACACTTAACAAAGTAGGAATAAAGAGAATGGCCTGTATTTAATTGTGAAAAACTGAAAGTTTTCCCTTAAGATCAAGAACAAGGCAAGGATGTCCACTTCTATTCAACATTGTATGGGAAGTTCTGGCAGGGGCAGTTAGGCATGGAAAACAAAAAGGTATCCTAATGTAAAAGAGGAAGTAAAATTATCTCTATTTTGAGATAACATGATCCTTAAATAAAGCCTAAGGAATCCACTGAAAAAACTATTAGATTTAATAAATGAGTTCAGCAAGGCGGCAGGATACAAAGTCAATACACACAAGAAATTGTACTTCTGCACCATAGCAATGAAAAATCTAAAATGGAATTAAGAAAATAGTCCATAAGCACAAAATCATACTAAGAAAACTACAAAACAGTTGAAATAAATGAAAGGAGATCTAAATAAATGGGAAGGTGGCCCATGTTCATGGATCAGAAGACTTAATTTTTGTTCAGATGGCAATATTCAAATTGATCTATTATTTCAACAGAATCTCTATGAAAATTCCAAATGTGTTTTTATACAAGTTAACAAGGTAATCCTAAAATGCATACAGGCATACAAGGGGACACAGAATAGCCGAAATAATATTGAAAAGGAAAACTAAAGTTGAAGGACTCACTCTTTTCAATCTCAAAATTTATGAGAAAGCTAAAGTAAGCAAGACATGGTACTGGCATAAAGATAGACACATAGGTCAATGAGAGTACATTTTTGTGTACTAACTTTAGGTTAGACGATAGTTCCTTAGATACAACACACACAATCCATTTTACCATTTTCTCAAGCCCCAAGTCCTCATCTCTGTCATTCCACTGGCACTTGAGTTGTATAATCTAGAGGTGGGCGATGTCTTATGTTTGTATGCCGAGGCTCCCGACCTCAGTGGCTGTCAGCCTTGCCTGCGCATTGGGATCATTGGGAGGCTTCAAAAAATACTCCTGTGGTCTCACACCAGAGCTTCTGATTTCATTGGTATGGGGTGCAGCCTGGGCATGAAAATATTTTAAAAGTTTTACAGGTAATTTTAATATGCGACCAAATTTAAGAAACTTACCCTAAGCTAATAATGAATTCCTTATGACTAAGACTTGCTTTATGATTCATCATATTTCCACCACATACTACCTAAAATGACAAAGATGCCTAGTTTTAATCATTGCTGAGCAAGCATCCTTTTATTATAATTCTTTATCTTATTTATATATTCATTTCTTATGGCAATAAAAATGATCAGGCTTAAAGTTTTGAAAAAAGTTATGTGGCATAAAAGTCAGATGTTTTAGCCTCGTATTACTCTCCTGAACCCATTAACAGGAAGAACTGACAAGCGATAGTTCTGCCAACACTGAAGGCATCACTGACATTGGTGACCCATGATCCAGATCAGAGACATCATCATTGCTACTGGACATGACTGGCATAGTGGTCACACCCGATTCTGTAAACTTTTTGCCCTTGAGCTATCAGTGTAGAAATAAAAGCACACAAGAAATAGCACTTGTCTTTAAAGAACTCACAGTCTAGTAAAAGAGATAGAACTTAATGAGCCAGGTATCTGGTGACGTTATATTTCAGAAATGATATACTTAACACTTGAAGTGTTTCTTTTAATATCAAGAATAAAACCATGATGTCCACTAACGTCAGAATCACTTTGACAGTGCAGGGAGATCATGACCAGCATATTGAACAAGAAGACAAAAATTAAAAGGATAAGGTTTAGAAAAGAGTAGGTAAAACTGTCTTATAATACAAATAATGTGATTTTTTTACATAGAAAAACCCAATGCAATATTCAGATATATTATTAGAAATAGTAGAATAGTTTATAGTAAGGTGGCTGAGCAAAAGATTAATATGCAAAAAAGAAATTGCTTTCCTATGCCCCAGCAATAAATAAACCAAAAATACAGTTGCAAAGAGGACATTATTTACTATAGTATCAAAAATATCAATAACCTAGAAATAAATATAAAAAATTAATTGCAAGACACAAATAGGAAAAATCATAAAACTGTCAGGGGCATTAATAACCTACAAATAAATGAAGATTAGATTTATGTTCAAGGTTAGGGAGACAAATTTTAAAGATACCAATTCTCCCTTAGTTATGCTTCATATTCAGTGAAATTCCAATTAAAATCTCTAATAGGAATTTTCATGGAACTTTATAAGCAAATTCTAAAATTCCCATGGAAGAATAAGGAGCCAGGAGACACAATTTCTGCTCCACCAGGTATTAAGACTTACGAATTTATATTAGTTAAGGCACTTCTATCCAAGGATAAACACATTGGCCACAAGGATAATATAGAGACCTCAGGAATCGACCTGAACATATGTGGAAGACTGTCCTCTTATAAAAGTGTGCAGCATCAATTATGAAAGAAGTTAGGTAACTCAGGGGTTAAACCAAGTACTAGGATTGGGTGTGTACACATTAGCCCGGATGTGAAACAGTAGATTAGATAATAATTTCAAATCAAGCTGGATTTGATTTCACTGGGAGATCATACAAGGCAACTGAAAACCTAATAATGAGGTATAAACAGGCATAAAGAGGAAACTCAGCTACAGGGGCCAAGACCAACAGATTGACTGTCTTGAATTCTGAATTGTCCTCTCAAGGAGCAAGTATTTTCATAGTCTGAAGCCGTTTGGGAGGCTGTTCCAAAATGTGCTGTTTGCTGAAATGACCCAATCCTATAATTAATTCCGTTGGATTTTTTATCAGATTAAGTTACACTGGAGGCAGGGAGCCCTCTTCAAGTTCATAACAACTATTGTTATTTTTATCAAAAGGAGAACTGCCCTTTAGGACAGGCTCAGGTGTCCAGGTGAGTGTTAGGATCCTCGGAGAATGTGGTGGACATGGCTAGATTAGGACAGGGAACCACTCATTTCCTGATCATGAGACCTCTGGAAACCTAGTCTTTCCTGAGAAAGCGCAATGGACCTAACCCAAAGCCAGAGACTCCCCTGTCAACCCTCAGTGATATTTACTTCAAAAATACTTACACGAGGATTGTTTCCTCTGTTGCTGCCTTTCCAATGACATCCCCGCCTCTGCCACTGAGGGGGGAGGGTCTGCTTCATACTGGTGTCTCATTCAAACTCTTGACAAAACCTTGTTTTTAAGATTCAGATCTGCATTTGAGTTGGGTGAAGATTTTCATCAGTCTGTCTGCATGAGCCACATGATACATATGACTGTGTAACGTGCCAGCATACGTAAAGTAATATCCCTTTCCAAGGCCACGTTCCCTCCTAACGTCAAGCAAGTGTTTAAGTCCTTTGAGTGATGGTCTGAATGGTGTCTCTGCCTGTGACATACTTCAGAGGAAGATGTGGATGTACCCGAGACAACTAGAGATCAGAGGATGTTTAAAATGTCAATCAACCTCCGAACCTTCCATAGTGAAGAACAAAGGTGGAAACTGCACATGTCACAACGTGTTGTACTGTGGCCGGTAGTAGATGATTAATAGGTACCTACTAAAGTAGGTTTTTTTTGAATGTTAATGTAGAAATTGCTTTCAAATGAATGGCATAATTTAAAGTGCAAATCAGTCATCGCAGAGTACAGATCAGTCAAAGCTAAATCATTTAAAACCCTCTTCCGTGTGTGTATGTGTGTTATGTGTGTGTAGAAATGAAGACCTGAACGATACAGGTTACCTTAAGAACAATTATCATTCTCTTTGTATTCTCTTTATTTTCTAAATTTTCCGCAGTTGCCTTGTGCTACCTTATAATCAGAAACAAAATCAATTATAATTTTCAAATACCTGCAACATTTTTATATAGGTTGTAATAGTACATCTAGCATTTTCTTTTATATGACTTTTTTATGTCTAAACTTGCTTGCTTTATAGGTTGAAAAGGCTCTAAATCGAGGAGTCTGGTTATAACTGGAGACTCTGTGTAACTTTTCTCTTATAATCTACTCTATTTCAAACAGATCAAGGTCACACATGCCTTCAAGTCCCAAGATCAAACCATTTCTATCAAACCAGTCGACATGAATGGAGTTTCTTATAAGCCCAGTGACTAAAAGTTGGGGGTACATTGTACTTTATTACATTCTGAATATTAATATACATCAGCTTTTCTGTCTGGCCCAAAAACAGGTTTTGACTAGAATGAAAATAGGTAGATTTTGATGTATTGTTTTTTTTTTTTTCTGATTTATTTGATGATCTCAAAAATGATTAGAGTTTCAATGGTCACACAAATGAAGTTCCATTCTCAATGACTCACACATAGGCTCAGGACAGTTAGGATAACTTTAGAGACAAGGAGAGTTTTGACTCTTACAAAAAAAGATCATTTTTTGCCTTTTAATTCTTCTAGATGAACAAGAAGCCAAACCAAATGATATCAATAAGTTTTTTAAGCACTGTCTTACATGCAGATTCACTAAATTACAGTATGTTCACCCCCTTTTATTTAATAAGCTAAAAATAAGAGATAAGGCAATGACTGTGATTACACTGGACTCCAGTGCCCTGTGTAGAGTCTGAGCAGTTTGAATTGACATTTGTGTTATTGTCAAAAACCAACTGCTTGCCACATCCATTGGTGTTAAACACATCTGGTCCCGTCTAATTAGGTTTTCAAGTCAGTTGATGAGAAAATGAGCCTTATGCACTTATCTAAATAGAGAAGCATGAAGAATTTTCTTTTGACTGATGTAAATATATGAGTTGAGTTAAAAAAAAAATCAAGAATTAGGTCTCGAAATCACACTTTTGACCTCAAACATGACCACTGCATAACACTTAGGAAGGAAATAGAGACCAAGTTGTCTTTTATCACCTGAGACATGGTCGGTCATGATATTTCTTGCATGAAGTGCAATGGGAGAGGGTCTCCTGTAGTTGTTTGTTAATTGAGAGTTTGTCCCATAAATAAAGAGGAACTGAGCCTGGTGGATTCATGGCGGCCCGTGTGAAGGCATCAATGTGGTTGTGGGCAGGGCTGTGAATGTACCTGGATCACTGGACTTCACTCTTGGCGAGAGGAGAATGAAAGGTGTATTTGGAGTTGGAAAATAGCCAGCTAGGTGGAATGGGGCTAGGTGAATTGGTGCTCGCTTCTTCTTCTTGTCAGGATCTGAGTACTATCTCCACACGTTGCTCTGGAATAGTCCATCGCGCGGAGGCATACTTCTCCTTCAGAGTAGCCTTGTTATTGGGCCCTTGGCTAATGGCTTCAGAAACTTAAAAAAAATAATAAAATTAAATTAAAACGCTTGTGAAGCAGTTCAATGTCTAAATGATTCCAATTCTGAGAGGCAGATTTACCGGAGACGACAATTGTGGTTTAGGGAGCTTCTTTCCTGGTCTTTTTCCACACTCCTAATTTCACCTCCATTTAGCCACTGTCGACATCAGCCTACTTGTCCCCATGCAGAAGCAGCAGCAGAAAGGAAATGCCACCAGGTCCTCTTGCTAGACTGTCCCCTCTAAGAGAAGTTGTCCTGTTTCCTTTTAGAAAGAATGCCCATTTTATCTTTCCCTTTCTGGGCTTACGCAGGCGTGGAGTCTGTTTAACCTGTAATTTCATTCAGGGCATTACTGGTTTTAATAATAGTATGTACTTGAGTTAAACAGACTTCAGCTCAAGTCCTAGTGGTGTCCCCTTTAAGGTATGTAGATTTGGGAAAGTAACCTTTTAAGCTTTAATATTTGTTCGGTTTTAATCGGTAAAGAATAATATTATTTCCTGTACCCAACTAATGGGTGATTGTGAAGACTAAATGAGAACTAAATATGCAGAAGGTCTTTTTATAAGTTGTTTATGTGAATGTTCTACCATTTTTTTCTTTAAAGTAAAATTATGAGATTGGAAATATCAAGTAAATAATTTTAGTTCTTTAATCTGAGTCAAAAAATAATCGAAATAAGTTAGAGCAGGACTTACATCTACATTTTTCAAGTGAGGAGACAGAGTTTCATTTAAATTAAATGAATTAAGGTGACATAACTGGTACAGTGAAAAAATAATGCTCACATTTTAGTGTATTTTAAACTGGCATATGATGAAGTTTCGCAGGAGGACCTACACTCGCAATGAAAATGAAGTATTGTGAAATATAAGAGGATTTATTTGAATGAGTTTATAGCCAGTTATACAGTTACTTCCAGTGAATGGCAAGTGTGTGTCTGTGTTTGTCTAGGACCAGATCACTAGCTGGGTTGTGTTCTCCTCTCTGTTCTTATGCTTTGTGGTATGTTTATCAGGGCCTCAGATAAGGCCCGGAAAGTAAAACAGCTTAGTGTATCGTGGATAACGATAGCGGAACAGAGTAGTTTTACAACGTAGAATAAGAAATCTAAGCAACACCATTAGGTTTACATAATAAGCCCAAGCCAATTAGATCGTATTTAAGATATTAAGGACAGTGTTATACACTAAGTTTCAAAAATAAGCCAAACAGGAAAAAGTAGTTTGTAAGAAAGAGTCACTTAATTTGATGACAAAGTCAGTAGATTTGGGATGTGATTCAGATGCTGTAAAGCCACGGACACGATCTTAGGGAACGACTGAAGAAGCAGCGGGTAACAGTGCCGCTCTCCTGACAGACCGTCCCTCAAGAGCAAACCTCATCAAGTGGCTGAGGGTGTGGAATCTGGAGTCAGATCGCCTGGTTAAACCCTGGTTTGTGACTGGCTGTCTTCTAGTTGTGTGACTTTGAGAAAGGTACTTCATTGTCTTGTGCCTTACTTTCTTCAGCTTTGAAATGGAGTTTGTAACAGCGCATGGCACAAAGAGTTGTTAGGAGGCTTCATAGCATAGCCGAAGTCTCAGAATGGGTCCTGGCACAAAGTCAATTAGCCATTACTATGGTCACCATTAATTGTGAATCATGGACAAAGGAAGGCTCTTACAGTCTGGAATATTTCCAGAGGAGGCAAGAAGGGTGGCATACATCACTATTTATCAAACATTTATTAAACTCCAAACCACAAACTTAAAGCATTTGTATTTAATCCTTTCGAAAACCCCGAGGGTAAGGTAGTATTATTTTCATATTGCGTATGAAAAAAAAGCATGAATTAGAAAGGTTATATAATACAGCCAATAAGTGAGAGATGTTTGATTGACTTTGAAATACCTTTACCCATTAAGTAATGCTCCTTTGAGGATCAGATGATACAACTGAGGAATTTTGACATGGACAGGCAGGGTAGAAACATATTGAAATAGAAATATATTATCCCCTAACATTTGAAGGACTGTCGAGTAGAACAGGGTTTGACCCTGCCCAGCTAATAATACAGTCCTACATAAAGATTGCAGGACAGGGCTCCTGTTTATCCCCTTATCTGTTCAGGCCCCGGTTTTCTGCATTAACCTCTTATCTGAACTTCATACCACTAAGCTTTTTTTAGTACAATTTATCTTGCATCCTGTTATGAGGTTAAATCTTCCAAAAATACTACCACTGTTATATCAGCCTCCAGCTGAAAACCCTTCAGTACTTCCTCCATGGTAGACAGGATAAACTCCAGATAGCTTAACTTGGCATTCAAAATCTTCCATGACCTGGTCGCAGCCAATACCTAGAATCATTTACTTCTATGACCCAAAGATGCCTCAGACATAATATAGTCCTGTCCCATCAATGTCATCTGAGGAAAATGAAGCTCAGAAAATGTATGTGATTTATCAAGAACCCACATCTGTTTAAGAGAAGAAGGTGATGAATACCTAGGTCTCTATCTTGCTATTGCAAAGAAGACATTCAAAACGATGACAGTAACTGAAACAAAGCGAAGTACCTTGTCCCAGACAATATGGTGGATTTTCCATACACGCTTCGTCCATGCAACTCAGAGAGGTTTGTCTTTTTTCTTCTCCCCAATTGTAACATATTAATTTTTTTTTTTCAGAGCAGTTGTAGGTTCACAGCAAAATTGAGAGTAGGGTACAAAAATTTCCCACAATTCCCCGCATCCCCCTGGCCCCCCTCACGTGCAGAGGCTCCCCCAGTATCAGCATCCCCCTCAACAGTGGTACATTAGGTACAACCGATGAACCTGCCCTGACACACCATAAACACCCAAAAGTCCATAGTTTATGTTACAGTTCACTCTTGTCATACATTCTGTGGGTTTGATAAATGATTAATGACACGTGTCCACAATTATAGTAGCATATAGAGTATTTTCACCGCCCCCAAAATCTTCTCTAGTCTGCCTCTCCATCCATCCCTCCACCCCCACCCCTGGAAACCACAGATCTTTTCACTGTCTCCACTGTTTTGCCTTTTCTAGAATGTCATATAGTTGGAATCGCTAACTATATAGCCTTTTCAGATTGGCTTCTTTCATTTAGCAATACGCATTTCAGTTTCTTCCATGTTTTTTCATGGCTTGAAAGTCTTGTCTTTTTACAACCCGTTATTACTGTCTTCCTATAGTTTTCTCTGAACCTGTAACTCTATCTAGACTGGTTTGCCGAAAACACATAAATGTAACTCTAAGCAAAGTCGAGTGAAGGGCCATGTTACAGTCACAGATTTTTGTGCTTTTTGTTTTTGTTTTAATTAATTTGCCATTGTTAACTTTGAGCCCCATGTAAAGAAGAACAGGTGTCCTGGTAGTAGAGAATCATTCTGCATAGTTGTCAAAATACATTCCTGGTTTAGACAGTTCTGGTTCTGGAGTCGGACGGTCCAGATTTAGCACCTTGGCTCTGCCCGTTTCTAGCTGCGTGACCTTGGCCTGATAAGTACACTCAGACCTAACAGGGATCTTTGTATCTTACTTTTTGATGCATGTGAGGTTTTGTTGGAATATTGAATCGAAAATACTGTACAGACTTAAGAGGTTGAATCGTGTGCCTCTAGAGGAAGTGGGGTACAAGGAGTCCGACTAGCCTCGTAGTTTTTCCTTTGAACACCTTGTGTAGCTCTTCGCACATTAACCTAATAGAATAATGAAATAAAAACCGCAGCATTTAAGGTCTGCTGTATTTCTCTTATTGGGACCCACTGCCATCTCACTAAAGGTCCCCAGCTTCTGACAGAACTGGAAACTCCCGTGAGAAGGCCACCCCCCACCCCATCCAAGCAAAGCACAGCAAGTGTTTCTTAACTTGGCTTTGTGCAGTGGGGAAAAGCCGGCTTTTGTGTCCTGGCAGCTTCCAGAAGCTCACTGCTCTCCATCCCTCGGGAAGCCTTCTGGTCAGTGGTCCCAGAGAGCTGGTGTCAGTCCCATTACTAAAACCCAGACACAAACGGCCTCCTGCAGGACTCAGTTTTCAAGGTACCTATTTTGAAAGATGAATCGCATTCCCGTCGGGAGGCCCAGAGCGCTGCTCTTGTCATTCTTTCGGAACTCGCTTTGTTTCCCTGTGATGTCTGGCATTTTTAGTTCTCTCGTCCCTTTACCCCTTCATTTAATACGTCACTCCTTGACAGAGGCTCACCTTCACTGTCAGGGAGGAATAACCCCGGGGCAGGCCATTTGCTCTTCATCCTCCCTGGTGAAGAGAAATGCCGAGAAATAATTTTGTTTTTCCCCAATCTCTTTATCCTCTTTGATTTTTTTCATACTTTGCTGGTTTGCCGGCACTCACTAGGGTGGCCACGGACAATGCACCAGAGACATTTTTTTTTTTAATTTCGTTCTTTTCTTCTCCTTTTTTTTCCCCCCTCTCCCTTCAAAAATCTGTCTTTGTCCTTCACATCATTATCTAACCTCTTACTGTCAGAGTCTTCATTCCATGCTAGGAAATATGATGTAGTCACGTTTCCATTTTAATCATAGCCTCTGAGGGTTGGAAGGGGACTTAGAGGTCACCAAGCCCAGCTTACACAGGGCCTCTGTCTTCAGCTCGTGGACCAGACAGCCAGTTAGCCTTTTCCATGGACGCCTCCAGGATGGAGAAACTCCCTGTTCTGCAGTGTGGCTCGTCTCCTTACAGGAGCACGCCCATCGTCAGGGATCTCACTTATTTTTAGCCGTCATCTGTTTCTTGGTGACATCTAACCATTACTGAACTTGCCTCCGGTGCTGTAGAGAATAAATCTATCACCTCTTAGACGTTATCTCTTCCTGCGTGCTCCTCTCATTCTATCTGTGCCTTCAACCATTCCTGATATAGCGTAGCTGCCTGATTTGTTTCTTTAATTTCTGGGGGAAACGATTCAGCTTGCAACTACTGTTTTCTCCCCAAAATTGAAAACAAAGTACACAATAGCAACATGACTTTCTGTCACTGGAATAGCATTTTTCATTTTTCATTTTTGTTTCTTTTACTAATGCAACCTAAGGCATTTTGCATTATAATATGAATTTTTTAATTATGCTAATTTATGCATCTCTGATACATAATGTTCCTGTTAGGCTGGTAACAGATGCCAGGCTAATATTTCATTGACCAAAAGTCTGTTCCTGAATCAGTGATTCTTCAACATCTGGGAACATTTTAGGGCAAGAGTAAAAGGAGTTCTTGCAGACATCAAGAAATGGAGACAGGAGCCAACAAACTCTTCAAGGTGGGATCATGTTTTAAATTGATAGCGTTGAATGATCTCATGGGAACTCAGCAGGAGAAGGGAATAGAAATTAAGATGGTCCATATACTCACTTATGGAGAACACAAGATATACAGAGCATCTCAAACTAAATACCACAAAAAGAGAGAACCTGCCTCCTAAATACACACGAAACACTGGCTAACGGACTCCTTTCAGGGAGAGTGTACATATATGTACAGAAGGGGTTATCCAACATAAAGGCAGAACGAAGCGAAAACAGCGAACAGCTCTGTGGCAAATAGAATTCTCAGGTGTGCACATGTGCGCTGACTGACCATGGCTGCAATACAGGCACCAGCATGACCTCCAGATTGATTTTCTACATGGAAACAGAGGCCTCGGTCAGTAAAAACTGAAGGAAGCTGGTAGAGAAGCAGTGCATCCGCCAGGCCCTGAGTGGGCTGTGCACTCAGAGTCACCTATAGGTGTGGACACCCAGGTGCAGAGAAGCACGCACGGAGAAGCCCCAAGGGACAGAGGCACAGGGCTGAAAGTGCAGGAGGTGGTGTGCGAACGGCTGCGTGAGACAGAGAGGTCAACTGGAAGGAAAGGGAGGATTCAGGAGAAAGTAAAAATAGAACCTCGAACTTGTTATCAGTCAGATGTGCAGTATGGAAAATCTTCCTGGCAATTAATAAGAACACGTTTCCCCATATTTACTAATAGTAACTATTATGTTTCAGCAATCATTTATTGGACACTTAACCATGTGTCTGAGCAGATCGAGGGAGGATTCAGCCTGGCTTATGTCTAAGGCCAGCAAATATCTGGGACACCATGAAATTAGCAGTTTTAAAAGCAGTTTAGAATGAGGATTTTTTTCTAGATGCAGAGGTGGCCGAGAAAGGAAAAACATACAAAGAGACAGATATTAAATATAGAAAAAAAAAAATGTGTGTGTCCTTTTTACTTTAAGTTCTCCCATTTCTGTAAGATCTAGGGATGGAGAGTATTAGAACAGCAGAAATGTTACAAATAGCCAGAAGGAAAAAACGATACAATAAATGAGGTATTTGAGTTTTTTTCTACTTTGATTATAATAAAGGTTAGTGTAGACATGCAGTAAAGTGATTATTATGGATTTTTATCACCTGAAGTAACAACAAAGCCTTCTCCATGGAAAACTGATTATAGCTCTTTTATCATTACTGACCTGGGTTCGTGCCCAGAAGGCATCATCAGTTACGTCATGCACCTGTTAACTGACGGGGGGTTCTTCCTGTCATGGATCACTGCTAAGAAGATCTGCTTTTTAAAAAAAAAAAGAAAGAAAAAATTATTTCTTTCAGTAATATTATTATCATTGATAATTTACAGATCAAGGAAAAGAGATTAAGGACCTTGCGGAGGCTGGAGTTGCTGGGATCTGGTGCTGGGGTTAAGTGCAGCTAAAAGAGGTTGCCTTCCACAGAGTAAGGAGTAAAGATTGGATACAACTAGAGAGAAGTCACTAGGTGGCAAGGGTGGATGATTAGGGAGTTCTCTCTCGATAGCCTTATTTCCCGATGATGTAGGAGACACAATTGTGAGAGTTGGGGCAAGTCGAGTAGTGAAGGTTTGAAATAGCTACCAAGGGAGTTTGGATGGAGAGATGACTAAGGAGGACCCAGAGGAGGCTGGAGTCTAGTCTTAATCATGGTTCCAGTCTTCGTGGCTGGGTGATCTTCTGCAGCAACAGGCAGTAGCCAACTCTGCCACTGGAGCAACTGGAATGGTATATAGTTCACAAGAATGGTTTGAAAGAGAGCAAGAAGCAAGTGATCCAGGGCCACCGATGGGTCAGGTAATTGGCTATAGAGTATTGTATAGATGGGATGGAAATGAGAAAATGTGGTTAAGACAGAAATTATTACCTGGAAGGAAAATGGAGGACGGTCTCATAAGGGGTCTTTCTACATTTAAGGAGATAGTATATTAGATTTAAGAAAACTGGCAAGCAAGAATGCTAAGTTGGAGTCAGAAAGTAGAATATTAAAGTTTAAGATTTCAAAGGAGAAATAATTCTGGTCTATAACAAGGTCTAACATGTGCCAGTGAGAGTGGATCACTGAAATTGAGTGGAAGCGAGGGCAAATGGAGTTTGAAGTCAAAGAAATACTAGTCTAGGACATTCAGTGGGTTCGTTGTGTGGACATTTAAATCACCTGGTTAGTGGGATCAGAAGTACAGAAAAATATCATGAGTCAAGTGCCAAATTCTCCTGGAAAAGCCAATGGATAAGCATGGATTAGGCTAAGTGGCAGAGGAGGTAGAATTAAATGGCAAGAATGTTTCAAGTTTTTGTTACTTGGAAGGAGTTTGAACAATTAAAAAAAGTGAGAAAATTCTCCCTCCACAGGCCCTGTGGTACACAGAGAGTGAGAAAATGAGCATTCTCCAGTGGATAGGCAGCGTGTGGTGGGACAGGAAGTAAAGGCAGGTCAGGTCACAGTGATGCACAGAGAAATCAGAGCAGGAGGGGAAGGGAGGGTAAGCTGTGGAAGGTAACCACGGTGGGATGAAGGAGGGCAGGACCCCGAGGGGCTGTGATCTGGTCCAGTGATGAAGGACATCAAGGACAAGTGGCAGGGTAGCATTAGCCAACTGGAACAATGATTTAAAGATGTGCCTGTGCTTAGTCATACAGAGACTGTGGGTGGTGTCCCCAGCAAGATGGCATTTATTGTCTGTGGCTCATTGCAAAATAGCCTGTATTACAGAAGGTAAAGAAGTCAGAAATGAATATTCATCTCACTGTAAATAAATTATCTCATTTAATCTTCATAAAATCTCTGGAATCTCTGGAATGTAGACATAATTATCCTCATTTTTTAAGAGACGAAGACACAGAAACTCAGAGAGGTGAAATAATTCTTCCAAGGTTATTAATGCCAGTGCTTAGTACAAAAATAAAGATCCAAGTCTGTCAGAAGATTCTTTCTCTTGTACTAATTGAGAATAAACAGCTAGCTCTGGACCCACACTTACTCTAGGTAAGACAATTAATTCTAAGTCCGATTCTTTATAAAAAAGCAATAACATCAATTTTTTCTAACACTAGTTGACTTTTTAAATGATCAAGTGAGATGTTTATAAAAGCATTCTGAAATAAACGGGTAAAATTATACATACACATAGTAAATTCTTCATTCATGAGTCTTTTTTTATGCCGTTAAATTCTTACAAATACAGGGAAGTAGATGACTCGTTTATTTGTTAACTTTAAAAGCGATTGTGTTTCTACAGTATAAACCTATACTATGGGGAATGACTAGGTGCAGAAAGTAGAAATAGTCACCTTTATAAGGGAAGACCGTATTATTTTCTATAAGGGAAAATTTTTCCAGCAACGCGGAAGGGATCATACCCGCTCACTTTCTTTTCATCACTTGGGTATTTTAACATTTCCTTGTCGTTGCCGATCTAGTGGGAGAAAAATAGTATCTCACAGTGGTCTTCGCTGGCATTCCTCTGATTACTAATAAGGCTGAGCATCCCTTTATTTGTTCATCGGTCATATTTCTGCGAAATGTCCGTTAATGTTTTCTTGCTCATTTTTCCATTAGGGTCGTTGCCCTTTTCTATCAATACTCTCTCCTTTTATAAATGTTGAGTCTACATCAAGACCGTGAAGTAAGGTGCAGAGTCACTCAGTAAATTGGTAGAAGAGCTTGAACTTGGATGGAAATAGCCCAGTGCGTTTACACTATGTCCTGGCTTCCTTTCCACTGAGCTTCCAACAGGGGGCACCTGAGGGAGGCCATCTGCATGTGGCCATGTGGACTATCCAGTTAGGATGCTTCTTGTGACTTGAGCTTTATTCTCCCAACAGAAGTGAAACCAAGTGTGCCAGACACATCAATCCCGAGGGAACCCTGTCAATTCTGATGATGCATGGTATCTGTTGTAAAGCAGCCACTGGCACAGAGCTCCCGGTCTGGAAAAAGGTGGGGGTCGATGGAGATAGGATTTGAAACCTCGTGTAAGATAGATGCTGGGCCTTAGAGGAATGACAGTTGGAGCAGAAAATAATAACATGTGACTTTCTAGAGAGACTGGCTGGTCATATTTAGGAGGTTTTATTACTGCGGCTTACGTTTCATGGTATTTATGTCGCACTCGATAGTTCGTCTTTCTTCCTCCCCTGACTGCATACGAGAAAAGAGAGTGGGAGTTGGCATATGAGAAGACAGGAGTGATTTTCTATCATTTCCTAATGATATCCCCAGCTAATAACTTGAAATCCGGAATGGAAGAATACTGTGCAAGTGCAATGATTTAGTGGATTTACTAATTTATCGATTCATTCATTCTCTCCATCCTTCCTACCCCTCTCATTCATCATTTTAAGCACCGAATCATTTTCCTTCAGCAATATGCTGAGTTGAACTAGAGGGAAATCGTATTTTTCTACTGAAATGGCATCCTGTGGTCTCGCATTCTTTGCCTTTTCTCCTGCTTTTGGTTTCCCAAGTTCTGCCACCCCCTCTCTCCTTCTAGCTCTTTCCTCGGTGGCTCTCAGATTGAGAGGCAAATAGTGTCCCTGGAGCTGTTCGTATGCAACTCAGATGACTCCCCTATCAGACGCACGAGATCCAGCTCCCTGGCCCCTTAAACCTTGGACTGAAACCGTAGATCCTCAGGGTGGGCAGGATCAGAATGTGGATCGTTGGCTGGTCCCACCATGTGTCCTGTGGGATAAATCCCATGGTTGGTGGGCTGGTTTCCACGACAAGGGCACACGGAGATGGGAGGGCTCGTGGGGGTGTGAAGGGTGAAAAGATCAGACAACCCGCAAGTGAAGGTTTGAAGACATCCAGCGATCTCCAATATTTGGTGCAGGACAAATAGTTTTGTTTTGTTTTTTCTAATATGACAGTGTAAAATATAGTATCTGTAACTATGCCATGTTCTATCAGTACAGAGTGCAAAATCGTCTTTAAAAGCAATATTTTAATTTAATTCTCCTCTTGCCTCCCTTGCATTTTCTCTTCCTTACTTCTGACTACTGTTATTTCCATATTCACTTTATTGATTTATAGAGCTATTTATAGAGCTATAATTGAGCTATTATTGAAGAGTTTATAATCCAACCCTGTCATTTTACAGAAGAGGCATTCAAGGCCAGGGGCCTTGTTCAGCCTACTTAAGGTCTTAAATCCTGAAGCTCTGATCTTCTGACTTCTAGGCTAGTATTCCCTGCTCATTAGGACCAGAGTTTATGGCCTAGAAAACTCTTTCTCAGACATCTTCTTGGAGACTTGCTCCTTTTAAATTTTTTTTTGAATTTTCGGAGACCAGGTGTCTAAGTGTCCGACATTCTCCGCAGTTAGTTGTCAGTAGCAGAACCAATGACTTTGTGGTATTCACCAACGAACCTTGCAGAGACATCTTAGCATCCTCCTCTACGACAGCTTAACAACATGCGATTCACTGTAGAGACAGCTTTTCTGGTTCACTTGTCTTCTGGAATTCTCCAAGATCGCAATATCTTGGTTATATGAGTGGTTTAATTTGTTTTACCTATCCTTAGGAATCCATATATAGTAAAAATTTCACATCAAATGGGACATTTAATTATGTCAGAGGAATGGTAATTCATTCGACAAACGTGCATTGAATAGCTGTCATGGGCATTCAGCTGACAGGCAGAGAAAATATAGAGCACAGATATGATGCTTGCCCTCTGGGAACTCATAGGCAGTGGCAGAAACACACATACATACCAAAATTTTTAATCTATGCCAGATCGGGCATTGCATATCCTAAAGAATGGGGCTTTTTTTTTTTCAGGCAGACAAAGCAACCCAGAGGAAGTCCCGGCAGCATCAGAGAGACAGTGCCTGCTGGCTCAGGGTTGTACCCTACTTGCCCCTCGGCATGGGTCCATCAACACTGCCAGCTGATCGTGGAAGCAGGAAGTCTTATCTAAGCAGGATACTGCCTCAGAGAGGCACAGACATTCTGCCATTTTCCAATCCAGTGTCATGTCCATCCCCACACTATGTTGATAACAGGGCAGCTTGGGCCAAAGCTGAACTGGTCAAGTATGTAACAAGAAATGAATCTTGGTCAGGCGGTGGCCTTTTTTAATGTGAGGAGAGCCTCCGGGGCTCAGCTACTTACATCAATTGACACTTTGTGTTCTTCCTTTGCAGTAACAAGAGATTGTGAGTGGCACCTTGATGAGCTACCCAAATGGAGGAGGACATGATCCAAGGCCAATATATCTCTCCTATTGTTTACATTCTCTCTCTCTCTCCACACACACACACACACACACACACACACACACATTTAATCCCACAATGTCATTGTTAAAATTTGGTGACCTGTTGTCTGAGTAAATGACCAGGTACACATGGTTAGCTTTGTGGGAAATCTCAAGCTGTCACCATTCTTTCTTTTTCTTATTGTACATCATACTTCTAGAGTCAAAAGAAAGGAATCAGCTCACAATTCCACCAGCTTCTTGCTCCATGTCGCCTGTCTCTCCATAAGGTCCCATGGACTTGGATATTGTCTTCCACACTTGTTAATTCAGCTTATTTTATTTCTTTTGGGTAGCCCTCGCACACTTTCCTCGTCATTTTTAATGGATTTCCTTTCGGATTATTTCTCCCCGTGAAAAATCGGTTCATACGACTACATATAACATAGGAAAGCCAGACTATAGGAAAAAAACTTGGAAGACTTTTGAACAGGCAGGTGTGCCGGATATACTTTATTCTCCACTCTTTCGCCACACTGAGTGCCCAGGAAGCTGACCCACATAGCCTGTATCCATGGGTTCTCTTCCCCTTTAGCTGCCAGTCGGGTTCAACCAATGGGAGTCACCAGAAGATGATCAGAAGATGGGAGAGTTAGATGAGGGTATTTATTTACCTCATCTCTCCTGCCAGGTTACTGCAGATCGTCGTATCCCTCTACTGAAGACCGAAGGTTACGTCGGGTAGCCCTCATCACAGAATGACAGGCTGGTTCCAGGGATCTCTTCTTCTATTCCCTTTCAAGCCTAAGGTTATTAATGACCCCTGTAGGTACTTATGCTAACTAAGTACTGCCCTCTCCTTTCATAGTTCCTTTAAAGCTTTCTCATAGATCTGTGTCGTAGAGGGTCAGATACGTGAGCCTGAGGCTCAGAATAGAAATTCTAGCCTAAAAGTATATATTGGTAGTTGATCTGTGGGATAGTGTGCAAAACAAGAAAAAAAAAAAATGGTTGAGGAGAGAAACTTGGAGAGTGCTCATAGATGCCCTGAGGGATTTTTCTCTTGGCGTTCTTCCCATATAACCCTCTCTCTTTCTCCTATCCATGAGTCTTTCTTCCATTCAAGAATATATAATGGTTAAATTGTAGTCATGAAAGAAATGAGTGATTACTTAATGAGCAAAAACATAAGTAAAAAACTTTTTTCTTTTAATTCTGACATATAATAATGTCATGGCATATTTGATTCTGTGTAATAACAAGTTTTATTAGAAATTCTTAACATGTGCTGTGTATTGGTGGAAAGAAATGCTTTAATTAGACTCTCTTTTCCCTCATAACATTTCTCACTGTTTCAATTGTTTGTCCTTTTTATAGCACATTCATTTAAACGGAACGGGTCTGGATCTCTATTATAATTTTCATTTAGTTGAATGTTAATTATTTTCGTAGGTAGAGGAACTGCAGGATAAACCATTTTCCAGTCTCCCTTATTGCTCTTGTAGTCCCCATTTCCATTCAGCCATAAAAGAGTTTTAAATGCTTGTGTTTTCTTTAACACTGGGCCACTCCTTTTTGAGAAAAACATTCACCTTTCCTCTCAATTTCTCATGACTGAATTCAAAAATATGTCCTGACTGCTTCCGTCACTAGCCAAGGTCTTTTCTACTCTAGTCATATCAATGCATTAATTAATTCAGTTCTTATAAATTATGTTGCTGATCCAAATAATACTCATAAAAATGGCACTTTTAGTTACTATCATTCCTTTGGTGTTTCAACTTGGTACATGTTTACTTCTTTGGAATATTCCTGCCCTAATATTCAGATTTTACTTGACTCCTTCACATTTGCCAGCAACAAAGTCTCAATTTTAATAGCAGAATAAAATGGGACACATTCTACTGTATGGGTTATCAGCATATTATTCATCAGATTCCAACTATGAGTTGTATATCCACAGCCATGATGGAATGTGGTTTAGTTTTACCATTTCATCTCTATGAAGAGTGTCTTGGCCTCTTTTTCTCTGTTATTAAGGAGGCACATTTGTCTCTGTCCTAGAATCTTGGAGGCCTAGAAAGCCTGGTCTTTGGTCTGAGCAATTGGTTTTGCACATTTTTGGACTAATGACTGTTAGCACGCTGATATTTGGGCAATTGTCTATGCTCTTTGGTGCTAGTTTTTGTTTAATACTATCTTGAAACCAAGTTGATAAGTTAATGAAGACCTATTCTCTTGAATTTCAGCTCAGCACATTCAACATATGCTATCTGTGCAAAGTGTCATAAATCACCTTATAAACACTAACTATACCTTTTGTCTGCGTATCTGAGTTTATATTTTAGTTTCTCTGTTGTATATTTTCTTTTATTTGAATAAATGAGGATAATGCATCAACTGATATGAATCAAGTACCTTCTCTCATCTTTATTCCACTCTTGGTGTTAGAAGTAACTCAAAAGGAAAACTGTTTGGATTCTTAGTCCACCCTAATGTCGATTTTTGGTGGGAAAGAGAGAGATACTAAAACTGTCATTGTAGAGAGTAGAATTTAAAAATAATTTTGAACAGGGAGGGTGAGCTCGTGAAAGGATGGCATCTATTTCAGGGTTCTGGAATGGCGATGGAACAGACTGTAGCGTGTGGCCTTTACAAGAGAAGGGACAGAAGGGATTGTTAGTGGCCTCTTTGTTTTGATCTTTATGCATTTTTTTATGCATTTTTTTTTTTATGTACCATTCCTTTTCTGTTTGGACTGTTTTCTAGATGATCCTTAATATAAATGTGCTGTTTAAGGGAAAATGCCAACTCTTAGTCATCTAGAAAAGCTGCTCTACTCTGACCTAAGATTAATGGGTATAGATAGTAACAGGAATCCCAGATTAGAAATAGACCTGGCTTCTGAATCTTCCATTACCGAACTCCAATATCTAAAATAGATACACATGGAACTTATCAGTTGCAAAAGGAGACGGGAAGGGTCTACCTCCATTTTCACTCCTCTGCCCAGAGGGTTTGAAAATTACTAATATGCGTCTTTTCTGTTGTTAGAGCATCTTTGTATTATCCTTCAGTATTCAATAAACACGCATAAGCCTCAAGTCAGATCCCTTTGCCTGTGGCTATCTAGTCAGCTGCCAAGAGGGTTGTTTAATGAAAACTGAAGTAACAAACCAATGCAGACAGGAAACAGAGAGAGGGAATGAAGCTGTAAGAAGTTTTTTTCTTTTTCTTTTGTCATTATTATTCCCATTTTACCAGAGAATGTGTGCAAAGAGGAGAATGATGACCCCTTTTTACCACTGACCCCTCAGCAAACACAAGACATCCACTGCTCCGAGACTGCATTTCAGATGATGAGAGGTTAGCGCTGGAATCCAGTCTCAGGAAAGCTGGGAGACTCTCCCTCCTCCAGGTCCCCTCAGGAGCACCTGATGGAAGAATAAGGTGGTGGCCTGGTTGGCAACCATCCTGGCCGGCCCCATAGATCAGGTGCCAAAATTCCACTTTAGTTTGTGCTGAGTAGGCAGCATGATAGGTCAGGAACTCAACAGGGACAGGAAGCCAGGGCTCTGGCCATTTCTGTGCCTTGTCCAGCACAGCTTCTGGAGGCGGTTCACCCCTACCAACACTAAAGTTGTCATTGTGGGGTTTTTTTGTTTTTTTGTTTTTTTCTTCTCTAAAACAGCTCTATCATTTAAGGAATCAAGTAGTTTCATTATTGGCGAAGTATTCAGCGGGTCCTGATTTCCAGGTTGTTGACTTACTACCTATCTACTGATTTGATGCTCCTGCAAATGAATAAAAAGTATTACAGTTAAACAAGCTGAAAACACATAAATCAGAGAAGGAAAATGATTTTATTTTTTTGCTGCGCAAGTACATACTTAATATGATAAAAATATCGGGGTTTTGGGGGGTTTGGTTTTTTTTTTTTTGGACTATTGCTTAGTGACACCTAAGTGAGGGTAAGAATTTCCAAGAAGATATACATATGGCTGCTTGAGATTATGCAGTCTCTTCAACTGGGGGACACATTTTGAAACTGGCTACACTACTGTCATTTAAAAAAAAATTTCTAATTGTCTAATGAGAATTTGGCAGATTATTAGTTAAGAGCCCATTTGTATGCTGATGGGAATGAGCCAGGCGAGGAGGACGAAGAGAATTAGTGGAGAGACATCTTAAAGTAGATGTGAGAAGATGGAATCTGGTGAACAGGGTGACGTCCCTAGCTGGGGTGTAGAGACTTCATCCTCAGCAGCAGCAGGCTGGGCAGAATATATGGGCCCTGGTGCTCATAGTTATGTAAATGGCACAGTGGGAACACGTGGACTTTTTCTTCAGTTTATTCCTATTTTCTCACTGTAAGAAGAAGGAACAAGGTCATTTGCGGAGAGTGAGAATGGGTAAGGGAGTGCTGGAGACTGGAAGATTCATAAATGACATGAAGTAGTCCTGTAATGGAGACAGGAAGGAGATGGGCCACCAGCTCCGTCTTTACCACCTCTTCAGTTGACAGTGATATTATTCCAGAGTCTTAATAGTTTGACTGTGTGCCTCTCATTATAGCCCGTCTGAGGCCCATCAGTTGTTTTCTCTTTGAAAGAAGGTGGCTGAGAGACTGTTTTGAGGTTTGTGCCCTGGAGACCCTGAACCTCTCCTGGGGTAGGCACCGATGTCACGTGAACAGCATCTGTGTCCCAGCCTGAGAGTTGGTTAAAGGAATGACTCTTTCCAGTGGCCAAAGACAAAGTGCTTCTCTGTCACTGGGCCTTAGGAGATAGAAAGGGCTGGAATAAAGCTGCGTACTGCCCTAGAAAACCATCCACATCAGCCACATGGGGACTGCCACATCTCCTCCAGCAGTCCATGGAATGAGCCTGAACCTAGGACTGCCTGCACATCACACAAGTGTAAAAAACTGTGCAGAAGGATCTTCCTGCTTCCATGACCAGAGCACCCCACTCACTCATTCCAAGGTGCTGGAGTACAAGGAAGTGGCAAGTAGATCAGAATCCGGGCCCACTCAGCAACCAGAGAATTAGTCCCTGCTGGCGACGGGGGACGTTTTAAAGTGGGTGGACTGTTTTAGTAGCTAAAAACAGCTGGGATCTCCCCAAGACAGCGTTGAAGAGTGATTTGGTCAAGCATGGCTGAAGCCAACGGTTAAAAAAATATTTATAATCTCTCACTGTGTTAGAGTCAGTAAATCAATCTCACAAGTACAGAAATAAACTGAGCTTAGAAATATTTAAATTACGGTATTAAAATTGTTACCCCAAGATATTTTTAAATTAACTTCGACCAAGTTATTCCCACTAAAAATATTTTTAATTATACGTTATAATGAAGGCAAAAAGTTTCTGTTCGATTAATAAATTAAAAAGTAACAGTTTAAGATACTGGGTGGTTTGTTTTTTTTTTTCACATTCTTTGAAATTTCTTCCCTGGGGTATATTTTTACATAAAAATTAAGACAGTAGTTGATGTATGTTTGTTAACTTATTTATAATGATATAAATTTGTTGTCGAGTAAATTCTCAAATTTTATTTTTATTTTTTTGCCTTTTAAATTTTTTTTTCAATTACAGCTGGCATTTAACATTATTTTATATTAGTTTCAGGTGTACAGCATAGCGGTTAGACATTTATGTAATGTATGCAGTGATCCCCCCAATTAGTCTAGTGCCCACCTGGCACTTATACATAGTTATTAAAATATGATCGACTATATTATCTATGCCGTACTCAAACTTTTCTTTTTTAACCGAAAGAGGTATCTAGATACACACCGTCAGAATAAAAAGGTAGGAAAAGGGGTCCGGAAAAGGAAGATGAGACGAAGGTAGAAGGAAAGAAATACGAAGAGAAGGAAGGGATGAGAAGTCTGAGACAAAGGGCTGGCCATTTTTATGTACAAAAGAGAGGAAAGAAGTTAGGAGGAGGGAAGAAGCACGTGAGGGGAAGACAGGTGAGGAAGACTGGGGTCACCGTTGTTCACATGACATCAGTGCCTGTCCCAGAAGAGGTTCAGGTCTCCAGGCGCCGACATGAAAACAGCTTCTCAGAGACCTTTTCCAGACATCTATAAAGGGAATGCAACATCTGGAAGGTCTCACACAGACTACACAGAGGAGCATATAGCCACATTTTTAAAATTCTGGAGTACCAATATTATTATCAACTGAATGGGTGGTAGAGGGTGGAGTGGTTAGTGGGGAGCGGACGGGAGGAAAACATTAGGTAAACTCTAAATAAGAACAGAAGTCATGTGTTAGGCTTTTCATATTCAAATGTGAAAACATCCTTTCAATTCAAAGTTAATGGAAAATACAATTTTTAGAAAGAGTGAGAATTTTAGTCCCTTAGAATTGATTTGCAAAAAACCAGTACACACTTTAAATGATATGCTTCCTCCGCTGGAGAATGGCATTGTATTGGGAATAAATGGCAGCATCTACGTTATAAGAGCTTGTAAAAGTCTAATAAAAATATATTTTTGTGCAAAGTGCTTTCTGTACCTCTGAGAAACTGCCTCAAAGTGATTCAGAGTTCACTCAGAAAAATAATCCTTGAAAGTCAACAAGCATTTATTCAAGGCTTACAATATGCTCTATAGTGTAGTAGAAAATGTGGTGGATATTACATACAGTCCTTGGTTTCAAAGCATTTGTCTACTTTTAGGTAAATTGAAGATAGAGATTGCAGTATAGGCTTGATACAGTTATGAGTAAGCACTCATGTTAGTATTTACAAAGAGACAATGCTGGACAAACTTAATAGAGTTGAGTTGTGATATTACATAGAAGAATGAGAGAAGGGAGCAGAAGTGTGGGTTGGAGTAAGAGAGAGAAAACATTGTCCAAGAGTTCAGGAAGAACAAAACAATAAGAAACAGAAGGGAAGACAATAGGAAGTTTAGACCAGGAGGGAAAGAAAAAAAGATGAAGTAAGAATAGCCAGAGGAATGGAGACCCCAGAGCCTGAACGCTTGCTCATTTTCTTTATGTTTTCCATTAGATAATAACATTTATTGAACAAGCATTTATCTCTTAAGCATCAGGCAAGGTTATGAGCAATGAAGAAAAGGAGTTAAAAATGACGTGATCCCTACCCAGGAAGAAATTGCAATTCAGGGGAAGCAAAATAGTAAAGCATTGGTTACATGGCAGTGGGTGATGGACTCTGCCAGAAAAAGTAGTTCATGGGAACTCGGGAGGAAATTAATTTACCTACAAGATCCACATGCTCCAGGATCTCAGATGTTTTGTTTTCAAGGATAAAAATCGAAGGAAAAAGTACGCTGAAATTGATGCATACTTGAAATTGATTTTTCTTTATTCAAGAAACATTTATCCACTAATCTAGAGAGATAATCTGTGGTTCGTCTGTTCCCACCTAGGAGCGCGGTTTGACCGATCAAGTATCTCAGCCCTGATTTCATATTAGAATCACCTGATGTGATGCCGGGATCACTTAGGTGGAACCTAAGGAAAGGCATTAATTTACAAACTTCCCCAGACGATTCTAATGTGCTTCTAGAGTTGAGACTCACCAGCCCATAAATAGACTTGGACAGACTCCTGCTACAGCAGAAGCTTATCAAAGTTTTCTGGCTCAGTTCCAGATGTTATAAACAGAAACAGCCTCTGTTGGTGACACTTATATCCTGTCCTTATACTTCCCATTTATATACTGCACCATTTGGTTGAGTCCATACCACATTTGGTCTTGATGAAATTGATTTTATTTGAAGAACATTCTTGTTTTGAAATTTTGGCTATTTATTATTGGGTCATACATGTTGGCAGAAATGTAGCTGGCCAAACAATTCTTTTCCAAGGATATCTATTTTAAAAATTAGTTAATTAATTAATTAATTTGGACAGCGTAACATTTTCACGAGAATATAATATTCAAATAATTTATTAGTATCAATTGCAATCTCTAAGAAATGGCTAAATATAGCTACTTATCAATATATTTTAAAAGAATCAAGAACAAATTAAGAACTTTTATATGAAATACATATACATGTTATTGCTATTTAGCAGAAAACTACTACTTCAGCTTATTCTAATGCAGATTTTAACTCTTGATAGGTTTTGTAGACAATAAAGATTAACCCAAATCTTGACATCCTGTGACCTCTGTAAGCCTTTTGAATTCTGCCTGTGTTATGATCTCGAGTTGGCCTTTGCAGTTTAAGGGTTGGAAACAAAACAGTTTTCAGTTGTCTACCTACAAAACAATATCAGGAAATATTTCGAGACTAATGAGCATTGCCAAAATGCTTTCTTCTTTCTTTGTCCAGTCTCCCACAGAAAATATTGGATTCCTACCTCCTTTTCCTTTGCAGTTAGAAAAAAAGGAGCTGACAAGTCTATTGAGACAGCATTATCCCCACCCTCATAGGCTCTTAACCAGCGCATGCCCTCGTGGGGGTCTGGAGCACAGGCAGTGAAGTACTTAGTCTCTCTTCTCTCTGTGTCATCTATTCAGTTTTCCAGCCTCCCCTTACTGACTAATGGGCCAAAACCAACCACAGCTCTCTATTTACCTGAAAAGGAATTAAGCTCCTTTTCCTTCTGAAATTTTTAAATATAATTTGAACAAATTATTTTCTGGGTACTATAGAGACTTACAGATACTGGAAAACTTGTTGAGTAGGGCTCATGGCTGATACAATGGTGTAATATAACACCATTTATGTTACATCTCTTTTATTTAAATGAAGTATAACTGAAGTATAACTGAAGTATAGCAGTTATACTTCATTTAAATAAAAGAGATGTAACATAAATGGTGGAAATTCTATGTTAAGAATCGTACCGAAATGTATATATAATTTAATATTAATATATAAATATTAAATCACTATGTTGTACACTGAAACTAATATAATGTTATAGGTCAATTACATCTCCAAAATTTTTTTAAAGTTTAGAACTCTGTAAACCAATGCATAGAAACATTGTGATAAGCTTTTAAAGCATGATAAATTAATAGAGAAACAGAAGCAATGATGGTTAGGGTGATTTATGCAGACTGCCCCATCAAAATGCTTTCTTAATCCAGGTATGCAAGCTGATGCACCAATGATGCACATTAAGTGTAAGGGAATTCAAACACCTATGTATTAGGAGTCAACTTTTGCTAAATAGAAATAATCTAAAAGCAAATCGATAGATGAAATAAAAACAGAAAATTGTCAGAGAGAGTTGCCATGTCATTTTATTGTGCATAATAATAATTACACTTTGCAAAGGAAATTTCAAAGCAGAAGAGGAGGCATAAGTAAAAATTCATGTCCAGATACTCTAAAAGAAAAAAAACAGCTGAAAGGAGATGGAAGGGTCCAAAATATAAAATTAGAACAATATAATTAAAACAGTCGTGATGAAGAAGAAAGAGAAGCTCCTACAGATACAGAAATGAATTAAACACTTTCATCTGAGTTGAAATCACAGTGCCGTCCTCTAAAATCAGCCTTCCAGTCACCAGCTATGGAAGCCATTATGATGATGCGTTTATGTATTAAAGAGAAATGTATCCAATCGAGATGTTAAGTACATAGAAAAAAATAAATACAAAATAATCACATGTCGAAAAGGTAAGAATAATATTTGGAATAAAAAGATCTTAAAAACTATGTTCAAAAAAAAAACAGGTTAAAGTGGGTGGCAAAAATAACCTTAAACCTTCATTTAGAGAAAGCTCAAGGAAAGGTAGGTCTCTGCCTTTAGGATATGATATAATTTTAACAGATTACCAAGGGGGAATAGAACTCAGAAAATATTGTTTTGCTTTTACATTTTTCTATGAAGGAAGATATACTGTAAACCAGAAAACCCGGAATAATAATTGATGCTAAAAAAGAGAAAGTTAGCATAGATGAGTCTCCATGGTTTGCGTCACTACCTCCTAAATGTTTGTCTTCTGCAAAATAAGAAAAAGAAAAACAATTTAGTTGAATTTATTTTATAAAACTCTAATTTAAGAGTGTCCTTTATTCGTATACTATTTTCTTCATTTGCTTTTGAAATTTTCACATATTTTTGTTTTTGTTTTGATGAAATATTGGTGACGATAGATGTAAGTTAGCTGTAATGTCTTTATATAATGAAATAAAAAGTAAGCAATGTTATGTTAGTTACTATTTTTAAGTTTTATTGGGTCACAAAATCTAAAAACCTGTGTTTACTAGGTTTTTTTTCAGTTTTTAAAGGTCCTTTGAATAAAGAAGAGATGCACATGATAGAAATTGAAAAGGTACATATAACCATGTGGCCTTTTGCCTGCCTTTGTCCTCCAGCCTCTTGTCCTCCCAATTTCCTTCCAGAAAGGCAACCACTGTAATCAATGCTGTACATAATATTGCACAAGTTATGAAGTTTGCATAAAATTGCCTGTGCTTTTTTACACAAATAACAGCATACACACCTGATCTGTACCTCGCTTTTTTTTTTTCACATAGAAACTATATACATCCCATAGCTCAGAACATTGGAACCGATATTTTCATTGTATTCTGAGTTGAAACCAAATCTAGACAGTAAAATAATTTATTGATGCGTTTGTGGAATCATTGTCAGAAGTTTCTTAAGAAATGCTGTAGGATCAAAGAGGTGTCTTAACACCAGAAAGATAAAAATGTTCACTCACTATTTCACAAAGCAGAAAAAGAATAACTTAATAACTTACAGACTGGTGAGCTTGATATCGTTTATGAGCAAAGTTTATGCTTAGACTGATGGCTCAGGCACATATTGAATATTGGGTCTCGTTATGATTGGAGAAATCATGAATTGGTATGACTGTACGCATAAAAACTCCATCAAGGTTTCTGTACTGATATACCAGAAGAATGTCAAACATCTTGTACATTTTGATTATGACTAGTTATTTGACAATATTTTTCAAGATCTGTGTTTGGGCCAGACTATGGAAGATAAGGAGGATAAAGTGTAACTCAGCTGATTGAAGTTTTATCCCAAAAAGATTAATTAGTTACTTCCTGGAGGGACTTTAAATGTTAACTTACCCAATTAGAGTGTTGCCTGTTAGTATTTTATCATTCATTACATTGATGACAAATTGAGTGTGATCTGCAAATTTATGAATAATGCCAATATGGGAGAAAAACTGAATGGTATCTTATTGGAGTCAGGTCAAAATGACCTTGACATTATGTAACAATAAACAGATTAAACAAAACTTAAATTTCAAAGGAGTTCAAAATACTAACTATCTAAGTATAGGAAAGTTGATCCAGCTTAATAATTCATATAAAGAAAACCTGGGCATTTTATGAGTTAACTGCAAATACATCATTTTTAACACATGTTAGGCCCTTCCAGTTTGAAGAGTGGAACTTTATTTGGATCTAGAAATCTCCTTTTTCTCTTCTATTATTTTCCCTCTGACATTATTTCTGTTCTCCATTTCTGTAATTTCTATTAGATTTTTGTCTCTAACCTTCTCTCTTTCTCTTCCTTGGTGCCTTTTCACTCTGTGTCCATGCTATAAGCTTAGCATTCTCCTGAAACTACTCTTATGTTCCAAATAATCTTATCCTTGGATTTCCAAATATTTTTATCTTGTAAGATTTTGTAAATGCCGGAACTGCTGAAAGCTTTCTAGTTCTGTTGTGGATTTTCTTCATGCATACACACACATATTTATGTTGCATGATGGGAGTTGGAGCGATAAATAGGGTAAACATTGTATTCACTGCTCTGTCTTGATCCATGAACATAAACCAATAATACCAAATGTGTTATATGATCGTATGAGCATTAACAGAAATTGGGTGTTCAGGGAAAGAGCTGTAATAATTTCACTCATCAGAGCCTATTGGAATATTATATTCAGTTCTATATATAGTAATATAGAACTAAGTTATACCAGGAATGTTTGAAGGAGGTTGAGGTATCTTGCTTAGAAAGAGGCAGAGATATTCATTTTCAGTTATCTGAGGGGATAGTATGTAGAAGTTTAACGTATGTTAAATATCTGTAGAAAACAGACCTAAGATCAGTTCTTTTTAAATGAAGTAGACTTCATGTTAGAACAAATAACTTCTTAATAAATAGGCCTGTACAAAAGAAGAATGAGATACTGTCATAGTTGAAGCACTAGAAATGTTAAAACAAAGACTGATGGATAAGTTACCATAGAGATTTTGAAGAATAAAACACTTATTTATCTAATAGTACCTCCTAAATTTCCAATCCCAAATTGTCTGTTTCTCAAGGTTTCGTATAGTCTCTCTGGCCCTTAATTAAAGTTTGTTTTTCTTGTCTGGATCCATCTAATTCCTAATTATCTGCCTGGTGACTACTTTTGCCTTGAATTCTGTTTCCCATGACCCTCCAAATTCTCAACCCCCTGCTCAGCCAATTTTGGTTCTGGGCCTTGCTTACTTCCAGACCCTAAACGCATCTCACCTCAGATTTCCCACTTGATTCCAAAACCTCCTCCCCAAATTACCTACCAGGTTTGGTGTATTCTTTTGACCAGGTCTTGCCTGCATGCCTGTCCTCTGCTCGGTGCTTTCTTTCATGTTGTGGGACCCAGAGATAGTGCATCATCGCATTTGCTTACTGTGAAGCCTTCTGACTGGGCACTGCCACTGCTGTCTTTCCTTCCTCCTTCCTCCTCGTTTGCCGTACACTAACATGCAGCCTTCCAGCATATTAATCTTTTAAAATGCTCATTTAATTATCGCTTATCTTCCTGAAACTACTGTCTCAAAACCAATATTTTCCACTATCTGCGGGCGGAAGTGTACAGCAGTCAACTAGGGCTGCCATGGCAATATATCATGGAATGGGTGGCTTATACAATATAATTTTTTTTCTCACAGTCCTGGAGGCTGGGAGGTCCAAGATCAAGGTGGCAGCTGATTCGATTGCTGATGAGGATTCTCTTCCTAGCTCACAGACAGCCACTTTCTTATTGTGTCTTCACATGACAGAGAGAGAGAGAGAGAGAGAAAGAGAGAGAGCGCATGATATCTCTGGTGTCTCTTTCTATAAGGGCACTAATCCCACCACGAGGACCCTACCCTCATAACCTCATCTAACCCTCATTACCTCCCAAAGGCCCCATCTCCAGTCACTGAAGGGTTAAGGGCTCCAGCATGAATTTGGGGGAGACACAGACATTCAGTTCATAATAAGGTGTGTCTTTATGGTCTGATTCTAAACCATACTTCTAACTTTATTTTTATTTTTATTTTTTTTGGTATTCCAATAACCTCTTCTGCAACTAATTCTGTTTATTCGCTCTTTCTCCATGACACCGTTTCTGCTCTCATAACTCCTTACAGGATATACACCGTCCTTATTTTTTAAATCCTACCTATCTTTAGTTTATTATATTTCTTCTATTATTCTCTTAAAAAGTTTCAATTCTCTATTTTTTTTAACTTTCAAATGACTAAATGGGGGTGGGGGGTAATTCTTCCCCAACTACGCTGTAGTTCTTGTTGAATGCAGAGACCATGTCTTAGATTTCTTTGTACTGAGTACGTAGATCTTGAAAAAATAATTTGTGTTTTGATTCACCTTCAGTCCTTTATTTGTTGAACGACATTTAATGATGCCCTATTTTGTGCTAGAAGAGTAAATGTAGTTCTTATCGTGTGACTTGGCTCTCAAAATGTTTTACTCTCCCTGAAACTTCACTGTCAATAACTTTGAAGAAAAAGGCCATTTCTTTTTTCATCTTTTTCTGTATAATGTTACACAGTTGAGTGCCTCACTTGCCTGCATCACTGGTGACTTAGAGATTTTGTTTGTTCCATAAACCTAAGATCATAATTTTTCCTTTAGATTTCATTACGAAACAGAGAGAGAAGATGAAGATGATGTCCTTTTATCGTCCATATTTCAAAACATCTGAGGAAAATAATTGGAAAAATTGGGTAAAAGAAATAAACTACTCTTCTTCTCCATCCCCTTGGTTAATACTAAATTTAGCCCAACGTCTGGCAATATTAAGCACTGAAAAATAGATTGAATGTTGGGTGAAATAATTCTTAAGACAATTGCCGAAATCTGACAACGTAGAAACAGGAAACATGAGAATTAAAGACCAGATCTTAGAGATCATCTAGATCAACTTGTTCATTTTCTAGATGATGGAGTAGAAGTCCGTAGATGCTAAATGTTGGCCCCTACAATACAGAGTAGCCAGCCTAGAGGAAAACTCCGACTGGCCCTACCCCATTCCAGCACTGTTTTAACTGTGCCCTATAATTTAGACCACACTATTTCTGTGAGTTTCGGTGGGTAACTTAAAGATACGCTGAAGGAGTTTGGGGAAAATTTTGTAGAACAGAATAGTTATAAAAAGACCCGGGAAGTAAAAAATACAAAAGGGAAGAGGATAGACTTACTCTAAAAATAATTGGTGATTTATTTCTTTCATGACTTGGTAAAAGTTCTTTATTAGAACCAAAGGACAAACTGAAAGAGTCTTGTGTTTCTTAGAAGCTACAGGATTTTTTTTTCCTTTTTTTTTTTTTTTTTTGCTTTGCATCCACTACTTGCCTTCGTATTTTTGGTATTAGTTTTCAAAGAGAGGAGACAGTGGTAAAATCTCTGAACTCTTTAACCATTTGAAAACTTCTGCTTTTGTTTACATGATTTTAAAAAGGGCAAAATGGTTTGACGGTCTTATTTCTGATTGATCTGGTATTTGGACATTATGCACACTGAGCCTTAGAGGAATGGAAATGCAGCCGTTTGGGGAATGTCAGCATGACACTTTGTCACCCCGGTGTCTCTCCTAAAGTTCAGTAAAGGCCATCTTTCAGAAGCACATAAATCCACTTCAGATAAAACAAAACCAAAGGACTTACTTTCTTTATGTGAGAGTAAATCCTTATTTACTTCTTAAATACCTCTTCTCCCTTCCCCCGTAGGGGAAGTTATCCGTGTTCATTTTAAGCCCCTCTCATCTGTCCTCCATCTTTGAATCTCTGCCCTGTTTTGTCCACCCTGAAGGATAGCAGCGTTTATGACTTTTCTGTGTCTTGTTCCCAGAAACCGTAGCCCATGGGACTTTCATTAGTTATTCTCTCTCCTTATGTCAGTGACATAACATAGCATTTTCTCAAATTTAATTTCTTCTGAAAGAAAAAAGAAAAGAGGTATGGCTGATAGTTCTACCAAATGGAAACTCAGCATTGAGTGAAATAGGCAGGACTTTTATGCTTGTGGCCAGCATTTGAATTGTTAACGAAGGCATAGTGGTGGTCGCATGGTGGTAGGTAATGATGGTGATGGTGGTAAAGGTGGTGATGATGGTGGTAATGCTTGTGATGGTGGTGATAATGATGTTGACAGTGTTGGTAATGGTGGTGATGATGGTAATGCCTACTTATTGGTCTGCTTTTTCTTCTAAAGAGCCAAGTGGTTCTTGGGATGATTTGATCCCATTGTAGAGTGATAGAGGAAAAAATGTAACAATAATTTAATAGTCTAACGTGACAGCACATAATTTATAATCAGCATTATACTATTTATGTGATTCTCAAGAATGGAAAATAGTTCAATTATTTTTCTTGAGAATAAAATGTTTTGTTTTATTGTCACTCTTACTGTCTCTTTGGCTTATGTTTTTATTATTTTTGTATGGGAGAGCCCATGATAAATATAAGAAATAAAATCGGAGAGTGTATTATGTTGCTGTCACCTGAATGTACTTTTTACCAGAATGTATTTAATAAGCTTCTCCCAAGCAACCAACACCGATTTTGGCACTGAGAGGGTTATCATGGTTTTGTTTTCAGGTTAATATATTTTAGGACGAAAGATACGATATTAATTTATCCTATAAATATTTATCGAATATCTTCTATGTCTTAGACACTGTGCTAAGAGGAGTAAATACAATGCTTGGCCCCACATTCTAATTGAGAACATAAAATTGCAAAGACTGTTGCCTAGTAAGAATTTTGTTAGAATGGAAATACACAAAGCATACTAGAAATCAGAGAAAAACCATCTAAGTTTTACTGTAATGGAAGGCTTAATTTGAGGAGAGAACAATTTAGTCAGGACAAGAAGGGGAAATTTAAGCAGTGAAGCATTCGATAGGAATTCACTGTCTTGAGTGCATCTGTCTTATTGTGGCAACTGCAGTGAATTCAGTGTTGCTGTAGCATGTCATTTGGGCCAGAGTGTAGTGTGGGAGAACAGAGTACTGACCTGAGGTGAGGCTTAGCAGTCAGGCAGAAGCCATTGCAAGAAAGGTCTTGTAGACCAGTCCAAGTTGGGATTTTATTCTCCACTGGGTAATTTCAACAGCAGATCAGCATATTTAAGTTTGTAAGTTAGAAAGACCATTGAGAGATCAGAGTAGCGAATATATTTGAATGAGTTAAGACTGAAGCCAGAAAGACCAGTTGGGTGGTGGCCTTTGAGGGTGAGAACTGGTGAGACTCTGAGCTTATATACAGTGATGGCAGTAATGCAAAGGTGCTAAATGACACCCAGTGTATAAAAGAAATAGTATCTTAGGCAGTCGAACTTTTTAATGTGGAAAGATTTAAGGATGGTTCTCAGTTTTCTGGCTTACGACATGAGACTGAACAATACAAGACGGTGTAGAATTAATTGCTGAACTCTGCATTTTCAAAAATAAGTACTTGGAATCTCATCGGAGTGAGCAATAATTGAAGATAATCCTTTGCAGAAGATGTCAGGACATAAGTTGACATATCAGATACATGGTACATATAACTGTGTAAGAAAGTAATTTTCCTAAGTGACTTAGAGCTCACTTACCTGTTCCCTGCTTATTTCCTGGAGAGTCACTTGACTCCCACAGAAGAAACTCTCCCCCTTCCTTTACTCTGAAAAAGAAGGGTAAATTGGTTTAGACATGGTCCACAGTCCTTTCCCAAATAAAACTCTGTTTCTAATTGGAGAAATACATAAATTCTTCATCACAGATCTCAGTATAGAAGGACAGAGGAGGAAAGGAAGATGGAAAGAGTAATTAGTAACTATTTTCACAGAAGATTGGGAAGGAGTCAGAGAGTAAGATTTTACTTCTTAGGCTGGGAAAAACTAATCTGCAATGCCCCAATACAATAAAGTAAAATTCAACAATAAAATAATCACATCGGCATTCTCAGATATTAAAATGTCATTTTTTGCCGCCTTCATACAGGGTCTACTACATCAGGGGGTATATATTTGCTACTTTATTAGGAGAGCTATAATATTTTCATTTATTTTTTCTCTTCCTATTGGCTTCATTTTCGCAATTTGGTACAATATTTGGAGAAAAGCATGTAAGATTAGTGTCCATAATGCAAGAGTCAGCTGACAGAAACAAACCAAGAAAATAGAGTAAGGCAGTTTATGACCTTGTCCAATCTCGCTGTGGGTAGATCAGGAAATTCCAATACTCTCAAAAATAATGGCATACTGTTCATATTTTCAAGATGAATGTACTGAGATAGGTTTATGTAAACTATACATCAGTAGCTGTGTTGTATCATGGGGTTATTTCATTTGCTTCAGAAAATAAAGTATCATCTTTATAGAAATAGTAGAATGATCTTTCCAGTGAAGTTCCACTGGAACTAGACTCTGAATAGTGGGTAGAAATTGACAAGTTAGAAAGGAGAAAAAATATATTCTGAAAAGAAAACCATGTATACAGAACCTCAAGACTGGACTAATGGTTCGGTATGTTTTGTGTAAACTTAGCAAACCTCCAGAATGAACTTCAGACTACACTTCAAGGAATTAGTGGGATATTCAGTATTATATGCAATAGAATAGTTTCAAGGTTAGGAGTTTAGATTTGGGAAGATCTTAGAAGATTTTGGATAGAAAGAGCGAGTGACATTACTGCTTTATGAATGATAAAATATTCACATTATTAATAATAATGAAATAGCTAACACTTAGTGCTTATTATTATAAATGCCAGACACTAAATAAATAATTGAGTACTGATCATACTCTATGATATTATTATCACAGATTTGTAAACCGAGCAAGTGGCCAGGGAACTTACACAAGAAACACAAGTAGCACTGGAGAGAGAAGGTTCATGAACCCAGCACAGTCTGGCACCTTGATCTCTGCATCAAGTTTGTTAATTTTAGGGCAACATGCAGGGGAAAAGCAAAGCCGAGAAGCCCCTTAGGAGGCCTGTGGCACGTACCATGTCTGAGATTTTGAGGTGCTGAATATTAGGGATGACAGAGGAGGTCCACATGCAAGCCGTCGGTTTTCCTTTTATGCAGAGCCAGGTGTCTGTTCAGGTCCAACATAAATTTATTTCAAGAGAGAAACTCTTAGTCCGTGTCGCAGAGATGGACCTCCCAACCAGCCCCGAATCAACTTGGTCCCTGGAACAATGGCCCTAATTCTCTCAGTGCAGCCACTTGTAATAGTTTCTTTCTCTCAAGGACAATCATTTTCTTAATTCCATTCACAGAGTTTTGTTTCTGGAAATGTCACAGTCTATTGACTATGTAAATGGTGCAGTTGCTTCCCATGAAAATGAATAAAATTCCTATTGTACTATGTGTACTACTGTTGACTCTCAAGGGGAAAAAATGTAAGTAGCTCAGCATCATTGTGGGAGACAGAACATCTGTTTGCTTTGGACTCCAAGAAAAGTCTCCACATGGCTTCCCTCTAAAGCAGATTAGTAAGCAACTTATGAATAAATTATCCCAAGGGCTTTCTTGTCCACATGACTAAGAGTTTAATGTTTCCTAAAACCAATTTTATTATATTGTTACATCATATCCATTCTTTCTGGGATAGATTTCTAATGGTAAAGGGAAGCTGTGGTTTCATTCTGATTCCATAAACCTCCCTCCTCAGAGCCTTATTATGTCTCTGATCAGCAAAACCTCTCTGGGCATACGATTCTCTGAAACTGTTTTGGTTTTTTGCACTCATCCATTTTTCAAACGTTTGTTTATCATTTCCCATATACAGGGTCTTTTGAGAGGCACTAGGTTTACAATAGGGAACAAGGCACGACCAATTCATTCAAATAAAAAGAAGTAAAAGAGTTGTAAGTGCTAATATAGAGCTCGTCCACAGCACGAGGAAAGACCAGAGGACGGGAATCCCAAGCCATTTGTAGGTGTCATGAAAGGCTTCTCACAGGAAATGACTTTTAAGCTTGGACTTGAAAGGGCTTATCCGACATGGGGACAGGGAGATGGAGTGGGTGGCTTGCAATGCAAATGATAGATTGTCATTCCAGGGAGAAGGAACAGTACGCGCCCATGCAAGGAGGTAAAAGAATCATTGTCTCGGACTTCAATTATTTCAGCTCAAATGCCCATCCATTTATCGATTCATTTAGCACAGCGTTCCCAAAGTGTACTCCGTGGCATATTTTTTTTTTTTTACGAGATATTAATGCATATCCTGTGAGAAGAAATTTTCCCTGCTCAAATATGTCTCAATATTGAAAGAATCTAAGTGAATGATTTCTTTGCTACAGCATTTTTAAATACATCCGTGTAAATAGTGACTCAGCAAAAGAAGAACTGAGGGTATGACTTTTTCCAAACTTATTTAACAATGAAACGGTTTATTCCACAGGACATCTTTTAACAACTTGTGGAACTCGTGTTCTATAGAACAAAGTTGGTAACTGCTGGTCAGCATCCTGGGAAGGTGTCGGAGCCCCCGATTCTGTATTTTCACCACACAGCATTGAGAAGAAATCTGCAGATGTCATAACGCGTACATTTCAACCATGGTATTTTTGACCAGCCACTAGGATTTTAAGATTGCTAGAATTAAGTTTGAAAGCTGGCTCTAATATCTGCAGTATCCGACATCGTGACATTGACGAAACCAATGAATTCTGTGCTGACCTAAGACGGGATTACATTTCAGTTTTCTGAGAACGTTTCTAAGAAAGGACTAGATCAGCCTCTCAGAGGTAGCTCCAATGCAGCCTGTGCCGTTTCTCTTACGTCTAGGACAGACTATAATGTGAGCGTTTCCTCCGGTTCCCCGTGTGGCGTCCATTCCGGAGAGGGCCGGGGCTGGGATGGAATGCAGTTTCTCGCGGACCTGTGCATGACGGTGTCAGTGGCTACATCAGCATTTCCCATATTCATTTGGCAAGGACCAGCTTTCGCATTGAGTAACTTTTTAACCAGTGAGCGAGGCAAACAAGATCTAGCGGCTTTGCCATCGCCATTCCATAGGGTTCCATAACATGCATATCACACAGCCATTAGATAACGAAGGGTTAGAAGAGAGAGGATCTTGAGGATAGATGACACCTCTTATTTCTTCTCTTTGATATAAATGGATAGATCTTCAATAACTACATCAACTGGCCCACCCCACAGCCATTCTAGAAATTGATGGAAATACAATCAGCTGATTTGGACTCATGTTTCGGTGGTGATGGAAATGGAGAGGATCCTCTTTTGATCAGGCCCTGAGCCCACCCCATAACTATTTTTTAAGTTGAACCTATGTCTGTGAAAGTACCTAAGAACTTCCTTATTTTGGCAGGGTTTTGTTTTGTTTTTTTTTTAAGTATTAAATATCCTCCTCTTTAAATTGTTGTGGGTACTCTATTTTTTCCCTCTAATACTAAATTATTTATATGGATACTTTCCTAGTTCCTAAAAAAGCCTCAGCGATGTGCACATAGTCTCAAACGTATTATCAATAGATTCGAAGTACAAGCTCTCCCTTCAGCATAAACACAGGAAAGCAGGACATATTTACCCACTCCACAAGGCCCTTATGACGCGTTAGTTCAGTTCATTGTAAACTGTTCAACTGCCTGCCAGACTCAGGCCTCCTTTCTTCGAATGTCTTTGGTTCACCCATTATCACATGTTTGGCCAATTAAGATTGGCTATTTTTGCCCTTCCATAATTTGCCTGGTCATAATTTTGACACTGTTTATGTTGTTAAAAATTTGGTCTGAATGTCCGAAGACATTCTGCTCCGAAAATGTCAAATAATGCTTCCCTTAGTCCCGGGGGCAAGTCTGTTCTTGAGCGGGTTCACTGAGGAAAGCTTGCACAGTGACAGATACCTTACATGGGCCTCCCTCATCCACGAGAACCCTTTGCAGTTGTAGGGCGAGTATAGGTTCTACAGTTGTTCAAAATCACTCTGATTGTACATGAAATGTACCCATCCTGTATTAGACTCGGTTTGTTTATTAGGACATTCATTCATTCAGTCATTTATTAACTTAAGTTCTACCTGTACTTTAATGCAAATATCTCACACCCTTGTGTTAAGTAAAACCAAAACAAACTGGCAGAACCAGAACAAACCAAACAAAAATGATTTGCTCTTCTTGAGGACGTGTCCTTTCAGTGTGCTTGACATAGTTTCTTACTGTCTACAGGCATTTGTGGTGTTTTGATTTTTGTCTTTTGTTTCTCTCTCTTTTTCTCCTCCTTCATCCTTTCCTCCTTTCCCTGAAGTCCAAGTTCACAGCACCCTTTCTAGAGTAGCATCAGGGGCTGCATTAGAACAGCAGTTGCCTACATTCAGAACTTCATTGTTTTGCTGCAGACGGCCATTCGGAGGGGCCCTCTTTGCTTCAGACATCAACTCAGTCATCACTAGGCTCCTGCTTCTGTCTTCACCTTCTGGGGGCTGCACTTGTGGTCTACTCATTGTACCCTACATTTTCACAGTCCAAAACCAGAGACTTCCCCTTTCCTTTCAGAGTTAGAGGTCGGAAGATGGTTAACGTAACATCATTTATTGCACACCCAAAGTTTACCTACCATGGTCCTAGCAGTTGCAGATACAAACTCTACAAGACTTTCAGGTCAGTACATTTGCCAATGAACTTCACAGTTACCAGTGGCCTGGGGTAGGGGAAACGAATAAACTGCACCTAAGCAAGGACACATCAATTAGCGCTTGAGTGACTGTTTTCAGGAGATCGGCCTCTTAAATTTGCATCCCTCTATTTTAGTCATAACCAAATTGCCCTCTCTGGGGCCACTTAAGTATGCTCTTAAACACGTTCAGGCTTTAATTAAGTCCTCTGTCTTTCAGGGACTGTATATAACACTTTTTATTGATCTCAAGGGTTTGAACATTTTTAATTTTATTACACTTTTTTACAAGCAAATAGGTAGGGAAGAAACAAAGGTGCAGAGATTAGCATTGTATTACTATTTTTCCCTTCTAGAATGAGAAGGTATATCGTATATGTAAATCATACTTACAAAAATAAATATTTAGATATCTCATCTCCCCCAAATTTTAAACACACACACACACCCACAATGTATATTCCAGGAAAGTTTCTCTGATACACAGATATATCCCAAAACAATTTAGTTTTCATCAAAGTGGTTTCTTATTGAAAAAGAAAGGAGATTGAAAGAAGGGAAATAAAGAGAGGAAGATGGAAGAGAAGGAAGTTGAGGTCAGGGAAGGAAAGTAGAAGGAAGGGAAGGCAATGAAATAAGTCGTGATAGACTATATCATGTGATCATCTGTAGAAAATGAAATTTAAGTGAATAATTACCAATTTGTGTTCTAACAGTGAACATTTTTGAGTGCTCACTATCTGTTGGTGTTTATGCTACGTATTCTGCTACATTATCTCATTTAACACATTTATCATTTTACGTGAGCTACAGTGCTGTGAATTTAATGTTAATGAATCAACAATATGTTAAATGAGATGTCTTTAAACAGAAACACATACATACATAAAACAAGGTTATATGTTGATTCATTGACAAAAAATGTTGTGACCAGAGGCTTGCAGGAACCTAATGCTGTATTTCAAGTAGGAGCAGTGGTTCAGTATTCACTAATTTAGTGTTCGTGTGGACTTATAGAACATAACTACCACACATAACAAGGACTGACACTATGCATATCTATCTGCCTCTATCTATCGATCGATCAATCGATCGATCTATCTATCTCTATTTAGCATCTCTCTCTCCTTCTAAAGAGATTAATTTTAAAGAATTTGCTCATGCATTTGTGGGCCTTGGCAAGTCCAAAATCCATAGAGCAGGCCAGCAGGCTAGACACTCAGACAGGAGTTAATACAGCAGTTTTGAATTTCTTCTTCTCTAGGACACCTCAGATTTTGTTCTTATGGCTTCAACTGATTGGGTAAGGCCCACCTGCATTATTGAGAGCAATCTCCTTTACTAAAGTTTGACTGATTATAGATGTTACCCATATCTACAAAGTACCTTCAGAGCAACATCTAGATTCATATTTGATTAAAAAACTGGATACTGTAGCCAAATCAAGTTGACATAAAATTAATCAGCATCATTATGACAGATATTGATGAGCTTAGAATGAACCCAGTTCACTGTGTGTGTTTTTATTTATAGAAATGAGTTATAACTGTACTGAGAGAGAGAGAAAGAACATGCTTGGACAAGTGAGAAGTTTACATGATCAGTAACAAAAGCTTTGTTACTAGACTCCCTTGGTTATTGGTCTGGACACCACCACTAGCTGGCGCTGGAAAACTCACCTCCATGGGCCTTAGTTTTCTTATCTCTAAAAGAGAGAATAACAATAATACCATCCATGACAGTGAGCCTATTCTTTGTAGCTACTCAAAAAATGTTAGGTCTTCTCAGCACTAGCTCCTTGCAGAGGGTGGAGAGTAATATAAGGCCATGAATGTGCGCAGACTCCCTTGAAGATCAAGCCACAGCCCCTTGCCAGGCATATGGAGAAGGGCTAGAGATGACAGTCCACAGGAAAGCAGCCCAGTGGCTTTCTGCTTGTCACCTAAATAAGCCCACTCTAAGAAGAACACGAGAATGGGGTGGTGCAAGGATTTGACCCTATTTTATCAGTAAAGGAAAGCTTTCACATATGTTAGGCATGAAATTCGTATTTCAAAGTTCTATGATCAAGGAAATACAACCCAAAGCAGAGGCAATAAGTATAATGGGGGAAAATACAGTTTCCGGCTTTCCGTATCTGATTTTTTCTTCCAAAAGAAGAAAGCACTCACAAAATCAGTCCACATAGAAATTACAGCCACCAACTGAAAAGTGAAAAATTCATTCAGTTAGCACATATGCACAGTGCTAAACAACAGTGTCACCGTGTTTCCGCTGTTTCGTGTAAAGGCAGCTTACTTCTGTGTGACTGGTATAGTGCTGTGTAATGCAGAAGACTCAGTAATGAAAGGTGGATTCGGGACCTTGCTGTTTCAAATGCTCTCCCTGCCTCCCTGAGTGTACCTGCTGCCAGGCACCAGTCCCTTCCCTGACCTCCCCATCACAAAGTGACAGACCCTGGGGAGGGTGAGGGGACATTCTAAAACAAAAATAAACCTGTCATTTCTATAGTCAGAAATGTCAGAGCTCAAGCATCAGTGGTGATTCAGAAGAGTCAGTAATGTATTTTGTGTCTATGCTTACTGATACTCAGTGTTTACTGTATATATCAAAGTTATTTTCATTTTAACCTAAACAATATTATATCTTGGGCTTAAAAATACTATTTCAACCTGGCCGAGTCATTCTGTATAAGCCACAGCAATTCCTTATTTAATACAGAGGTATTTATTTGTCTATATAGTATTCACCAAGTGCCTTCTGCCCCTTTCCAGCAGAGACACACTTCACTTCATCGTCTCTACACAAATAATTGTCATAATTATTAGGTTATTTTTCAAGTTTTATATGATTAAAGAACTATATTTAATATTTTAGATATGAATATTTTTAATTTATTAGTATCATTAATTATGTGATAGTTTAACTTCTGACTGGAACTAGATTCTATACAATCTCAAGTAATTTATAGAGCAAGACAGTTTTAATTGGGAAGAGGTGCTGTACAAATTTACATGCCATATTCATTATTTTGGAAAATTTCACTTCTATACAGGATAAATGTAGAAGCAAGAGAATGACCATCAAATTATTGCAATAATCTCATTCAAAGGTGAGAAGACTGTGGAATAACATGAACTTTAGTAAATAAAAAGCATAATTTTTAATTACTATATCAGTTATTTATACATGGAAATTGGCCAGGTGTTAAATAATAGCTTTCGCATACTAATATGTCCTATGTACAGTATGCAGAGAAGGCCAAATACACATTAATAATTTTATTTTATTAACATATCCCCTCTAGTCTGTATGGGTTAAGTACATATCATATATCATAGTTAGAAATATAGTACCAAAAGATTCTATTCATTGTGAAACTAGAAATACGTAAGGTCAATCTTAGCAAGATTGTATTTATATATACTATACACACACACACACACACACACACACACACGTGTATGTATATACACAATATATAAATATATACATGAATATAAATATGTATACAAGTATGTCTATACATAAAAATACATATAAATATGTATATATATAAATATATATACACAAATGCACATACAATCGCAGGTCTATAGTAATTTTATGTTGAGTATATATGAAGAAACCTACAAGACATCATAGAAGAACAAAAAAGAAAATTTGAAAGAGTAGAAAACATTCCTGTATAGGAAGATTTCATAATAGACAGTTGTTAATTTTTCCCATTAATTTATAACAGTCCAATAAAAGTTCCATAAGGATAAAGAGGTTCACGAAATATTCTAAAGTAAAGTTTATATTTAAAAAAGCATGAAAATGTAATATAGATAATGAAAAGCAGTACACTAATAAGATGAGGTTTATAATGAGAGCCTCTAAATATATTATAAAATTACAATAGGAAAAATAATGTTATTGGTACAAGGATTAAAACAGATAAAACCATGAAATAGAATGGAAAGCCGAAAAATATACCTAAGTTTGTGAAAATATTTAGTAGATGATAGAATTAGCTTTCAAATTCGTGGAGAAAGTGTAAGTTACTCAGTAAATGTTCTTGGGGTGAGTTTTAAACTATTTGGGAAAAAAATTCAGTCTCTCCTTATGTTATTCAAATTACAGTTTTATGTATGAAATATGCGAAATAATTAAAGGAGATTATCTTAAATATTTACTTATTCTGAGTAGAGAGAGTCTGAATTTTTTAATGATACCATAAAGTTAAATATTAATAGAGATAACACATGTTCAAAATTCCCCTGTTAAAAGGGCAAATAAAAAACATCAATTATCAATAACATAAAAAATATAAAACTTCACAAATCAATAAAGCTAAAACTTCAATGGAATATTTTATCTGATATACAAAGGTTTTTTGAAATAATTTTTATTTTTATTAACAGCTATAGGAAAATAACTATCATCCATTGCTGGTGAGATTTTACTACCAAAAACCGCAAATGTATTATTTTGGCCAACGACCCAATTTTTTTAGAAATTTATTCTAAGAAAGCAATCAGAGATCTTTTTAAAAACTTATATACAAGGACATTCATTGCACCATTGTTTGAGTGAAAAATTGGAAACGACCTGTGTCACAAAGAGAGGATTGTTTGTTTAAATTATAGTATGGCCACAAAACTAAATATAAGGTATTTATTAAAATGATGCATTAGAAGATGATCTAGTGTCAGAGAAAAATGTCCATGTCTCTCTTTATTTGAAAACTGTTATAGGCAGCAAATGCCACAGGTCATAAAGGAGGGGCCTACAGGCTGAATCTGTCCACACATGGACGTGTTTTGCTCACTTGTCAGTATTTTCGAATGTAGCCAAGGTTTTAAAATTGGGAGGATACACATAAAAACTCCAGTGTATCTTTACAATTCTGAGTATCTGACAGCTCTGTGTCCACATTCCCACCTCAACTGGAGCTGAGCGGTGGAGTAGCTGCCAGCCCCTCCCGACTGTCTCTCCAAGGCCTACCTGCCATGCAGCTTGCACAAGTTCACCTACACTCAGCTCGTTTCTCTTCCCCTTTCAGTTCCCTGTCAGGTGAATCGATGTATACCCCACATGCCGTGCGATCTAAACTTTTAAAGTTTGTATGTGTAGGTAGGTGAGTGTATTTATTGCATGCTCGTGCACGCATGTAGGAAGATGTATGACAAAATTTCAACACCAGTAAAAGCTCATGGGTGCCTACATCTATACTGTAGGGTCTTCGACAGCAGGAAACAAGTTGATACTGTTCACTGTTTTATCCCCTGATGTTAACTAGAAGAAAAGTATCTGGCGAAAGGTCAAGTAAAGTAGCTCTCGTGGGTCAGATGTGAATGAATCAAAATCTTTTTCCTTTTGATTTACTTTTCTAATTGTTCTAATTGGAAATAAAATTCACAATAAATTTTACTTTTTTAATGACCAAAGCAGAGTGAACTTTGTAAACACAGTGAAAATCTATCGTAAATAAATCTCATTTTTAAATAAAAAAGAAAAACACACCATGCTTAATTGAGACTTCACACAGAAATCTCTGGCATTGAGTTGTGCTCTGTAACACAAAACATAATACAAGAGCCGATTTATTCTTGTCTGATTTTGGAATTTTGTTTAGATTCTGGGCTTTCGATAGAAATCATCAAAATACCCTTCCTTACCCTCTGCAAGTTGTTGCATATCTCAAACATACCCTCTCCAGAACCTTCCTTTCATTTCCCTCCCTCCTTACAGGAATCCTTAGGCAGCGATTAAAACGATGCTATACAACCAGCATGTAAGTCACTGGACGACTATTTCTAGTCTGCCCTCTAAATAAGTCCAGCATGAAGTCACCAGCACAGAGATGTCAGTTAATTGTAGAATCAGACAGCCAGAACAACCAGACTGGGCAAGAAAACAGCCTTATCCCAAGGACACCTTTGCTCTGACATTGGAGAGAATACTCAAATGAACTTGCCAAGTAAATTGCTTTCCTTCTCTAATATATGATCTCTTGCTCTAGTGCTAAAGTCACTTTTTAATGAGTTGGTAGGTAAATATGGAGCTAGATTGAGAGAATTAGTTCATGTCTGTACATTTTCAATATTGCAAGTGAAATGAAGATACAGATAGCAACTCGAATCTCATTTTCAAGCTTTCATGGATGAAGGGTCACAGGGGGAGGCGGAGACGTACCAGGATATTGGGGGTGGGAGGCATGGTGGTAGTGACAAAGAAAACCAGCTGACGCAAAGCAGAGGCCTCTTCGGTAAGACCAGCAAAGCCCAAATAGTATAAATTCAAGAGCGAGGGAGCAGTCAGGAAAATACACATGTGAGGCAGAAGTCAGCGAGACCGTCTCTGACCTCCCAATCAGCATCACATGGATCCTAGTAAAATTAGAATCCTGGAATGCTTTTATAGCCGAGACATTAGAGTCACACGTCCTCACTGCCACAGAGGACAAAAATCAAACTCAGAGAGGTTAAATGCGATCTCCCGGCTGAGAATGCAGATAATTTAACATCACGGACCCCGCGAGTTCAGACCAACACCACCGTCTCAAAACAAACAGATCCTGAGAAGCGGAGTGGGTGGAGCGGTTTCCCGTCTGCCGCCAGTCCTCTGCAGTTCCTCGGGAGGACACCATTTTACAAAATTAAACATTATGTTTGGGGGGATGAAACGTCAAAATAAAAACCCGTCCCGGATTGCGCCCCCAAGTCCCTAAATTAAAGAAAGAAACCGCACACAGTGGCTCAGGAGGAGAAGACAGTAGGACGACCAGCTAGCTGCAAGAGAGCAGAATCGGTGGTTGGCATGAAAATAAGGGCAGGAAGGGAGCCTCCTTAGAGTCAGTCCTTCGGCTGCTGATGTCAGGCCGTATCAAGTCCTAAGATGAGAGGGAAACCTTCGCTTAGATAACTTGATGATTTGGGGCTGAGGCTTATCTCATGTGGTAGGTTTATTTAATTCAGTCATCGAACCGTCTTATGGACATTATTTTCTAGTCATAATCCCCTTCTTTCCATTTATTTGTTTTTCATCCCGTAGTGTGGAAATGGAAAGTATTCAAGTCATCGTTAATAATGCCACTTACTATTTATCACCCTTCAAAATGTATTAACAGTTAAACAGAAGTCATATAGGACACGTTTTTTGCTCCGAATGTTTGTAATCTGGGGCCGTTCATTCTGCATAATGGGATGCGCAAACAGAAGACGGAGCACGTGTTCCCTTTTCAACATGTTCACCGCCATGGTCTGGCAGCTTAGGGTTCATTTCTGGCTAACATTAGTGAACAGGGGATGATTATTAGCAAACTTATTTATTAAAAACATGTACAGAGCCCAGTAATGAATGGTGATTATATGAACGTAAGAGGCCATGACTTCCTGAATGTGGTTATCGTGCGGGATAAATAGAGGACATCTGTGTAATTCCCATGAGCCTAAGAAACTCAAGGTTGTACTTTCTAAATAACAGAAAGCGGTCAAACGACAGTTCAAACAGAGCCATGGTGCTGTTAATAATTTTACAAACTGGTGGGTAATTCTCTTCCCACTTCTATTCCCACCGTAGCCAGAGACAACTTTTTCTTAACTTTGTGAATGAATGCCGAGGAGCGTGGACCAGGAGGCTTGGTTTAAATCCCTTTGTGAGCTTTACCTCATTTAATCCTTGAAATGGATCTGCTGGCCGGGTGTCGTCACTATACAAGCCATGAGAAAACTCATTCTTGGAGAACTTAGAAACTTACTAAAAATCTGTAGTAGGCTCTGTACTCGGACTGGTGTTTGGAGCTGTCAGAGAGAAGGTAGTCAGACCTTCTGGAACATCAGCTCACGCCAGGGCTGAATCCAGAGAGAAACAACAATTCAGGTGGCAAGGATTTGCGATCGAAATCCAGTTAAAGGTCCTGGTCTGTGAGATGACTCTTGATGGCAGCTCGGTTGATGATACTGATAGTTCATTATAGTTTCTGACTTTAAGTGGCCATCACCACCATGGAGTTCTCAATCGCCATTGCTCCTTAAGTCCTGCTGTACCTACCCTCTTCCTACTCAGTAGACAGCCTTTAGGAAGCTCTCTGAATTCCCTGTTCCTTGATGTCTCCAAAACTCCTTGAATCTTTTCTCATCCTGAACCCCTTCCCTTCCGTGCGCAAGATTAAACCCAGGGGCCATTCCGTGCTCACCCCACCTCCTGCAGGTACCCCTTTCCTCTGCTTCCTTAAGCTCCTGCGTCACCAATGATGCTTATTGCTCTTAAATATTTAGACCACTCGCCAGGGTTTTCTCCCTTCAACTTAAGTCAGCCTCATGGAAAAGGAAAGGGAAGGGAAAAGAAAAAAATACTAAGCCAAAAATTTTCAAAGGCTTTTCCTAACCTGCTTTTCCTTCAAAACATCTTTTTTTTTTTTTCTACTTTGTTTTACCCTCAAGTTACAAAATAGGGGACTGTCTGTCCACCCTGTCATATTGTTACCCCCACCAGCCCTGAGCATGCACAAAACTGCATTTCATGGTTTCCTATTCTCTGGCTTTTATATTAGAAAATTTTAATCTTATTTTTGTCTTATTGGAAGTAAGTCGTAATTTTATAATTCATTTAACCCCAATGTGTGAAAATATTGTTTGGGTTCTATAAATCCATGGAGTCTCTTAGAACAGCCATTCAAAAGTTTGGTTTTGTTTGAGAAGGAATGTGCCGTTTATACTAAGAATAAAGGCGCTGGCTATAGGTTGAGTGTTTAAAACTTGGTTAGAAAACTTGGCATTATATCTAAACAGAAATTAAACTTTATTCAAGTAGCTTCCAATCTTTATTTTAAAACATAGGTGGGAAATTCGAGGATACACTGGGCATTGTGCCACACAGAATGAAAACCACCCCACCCCGCTTCACCATCCCTGCCCCCACCATGCCCATTTTTGGTATTTCTGTAGTCTAGCTGCTTTCTCCTCTCCCTTAGACAGGGCTGCACCACTGCGACTTACTGTTTTGTACACAAAGCCATTTGTTATTTTAATAATAGTACCAAAAAAAAAAAACCCATGGTGCAGAGCGAATCAAGCAGTCACCTTCAGCTTTATAGTGGGTTTTGGAAGCCACCAAACAAGGGAAGAGCCAGAGGCAGGCTGCACACAAGTTACATTCCTAAACGCAGACCCGGACACGGAGCGGAGGATGTTCTATCACCAGGAGCAGAGACTGAGAGGCGGTCTACGAATGAGCCTTTCCTTGGAACACTTGGGTTAAGTGTTCCCATCCCAGTCAGCACACATGACCCACAGTGAAGACAGACTGGAAAGGCATAGATCTCTCACCCAGGCGTAGGATGAGAAGTGAGCCATCGCACTGTAGAGGGTCCGCTCAGCGGTCTGCGGTGGGCCAGCCGATCCTCTAAGGACTGTCAACACAGTGGGTCCCAATCCTTCGTCTCTCTGTTAGAGGTCAGCTCTACCCAGGTCATGACCCTTGGATTCTAAGAGGATGTGGCTATGCCTACCGTTTGTGGAACAGAATATCTAGATAAATGTTTTGTAGTCACCTATCATAAATAAACTTAAGTTTCTTATTTCATTAAGCCAGTAATGGCAGAAGAGTGACATGACATGAGAGATTAAGAAATTGGCCTCTTGTAGCAGTTCCTCCAAAAACTTCTGCCATCTCCTACATGCTACATTCACTGAATATAGGGTGGATGAGAGAGAGGGTGAATAAACATGTGGAAGATAAGGATTTAGATAAAAAGATTGGGGAAGCCAAGAGAAATAAGCATGAGTAAGCAAGAAAAGGCTTAAAACAACTCAGTCAAGAAAACTAGAACTTTTTGTTGTCATTATAAGGTATTTACTTTCAGCTAGCAGAACTGCTAAGATGAAATTTTAAAAGTAGTTGTTTCTTTGAAAACAGCACTTAGAGTGCTATGGTAAAAGTAAATCACAGATTAATTTTATGCATATTCATAGACCATGTGCCACATTGCTTTAAGCACTCAGAGTTTGACATTGAATGGAATTTTTGCTGATTTTATATTTGTTAACAATAAATCTCTTAGTTTCATTATTTGTTCTAAATTTACGTAGGGCAGAAATTTTTCATTGTCCGTCAAAAAGTTCAAAAATAAACTGATCTTCTTTCAGCTAAAATATAAGTATAGAACCTCTACATGATCTTTCTTGAATGAACAGCCGGAATTTTAAATGGAAGTTTACTTGTCTGTAACCTTTGGTTAGGAAGAGAACTAGTTACTAATTTTTAGATGGAAGTGTTTTGAAGTTTAGATCGAAGACTCTTACCATCTCAGCAGGAGTCCATAGAATGATCATGGGGTTTCCTGGACCTTTATGATGAACGGAAGCAAATGATAAAAGTGGCATAAAATACACTCACACAAAAATAAAAATTGCTTCAAATTACTTTCTTATTTTCTTGGGAGAAATACAGAGTGGATCCATCATTCCCTTTTCTTTCTTTCTTTGATTTTTTTTTTTTTTATGCTCTACTTGTTGGTTAAAACCATGTGTTAAATGATAATGGAGTTAATAATAGTGACTTCTTAATGAGCACTTGCTAGGAGCCTTGTGTATTGTGTACATTAAAAAAAATTCTGAACAGTAAATTTTATTTTTCATATTTTTTTAGGTGTAGGGAGTGGGTCAACAGATTTAAGTTCATGCAACGAAAACCTAGCAGAGAGAGGTTTCAGTCTCAGATTAAACTCCAAAGCTTTATCTACTGCATCCAGAGACCCATGATAGTTATTTGTGTACAAAAGTTATAGAAGGAGAAGCTAGACCACCCACAGGGAGCAAGGAGGCCAGCATTTCTGCAGCCCGTCTCTTAGAAGCATATCAAAGCCTGGTGGCCTTGGTGGCTCTCTCCCTCAAGAGGAAGCGATACTTCCTGAGAAATTTCCCTTAGACTATTAATCCTTTAAGAGCAGAGACGTTCGTTCTTTGTTTTCTTCTTCAGTGGGTTATCATCGCTTCTTTCTCAGCTAACACGCTTGCCCCATACTTGCACACGCAATGATTAGGTGAGAGAGTCCAAAGCAAATTCTCTAGCTTCTTATTGCTGTTCATTTTTTCATTGTTTCATAGATAAGTGAACTTTTTATAGAACCCAACTCTAACGAGTTCTGTTAACGATCCAGCTATGTACGTTCCTGCCCCAGCAGATAACACAAACTAAAACTGCTTTGCTGATGGAGCCACTGTGCTGGAAGGAGACATAAAACATCCTGCCTAGCAGATCTGTGCACAAATCCCAATCCGTTCACGGTCTACCTATTTGGAGATCTTCCCTTCTCATGCATTATTTAAGTACAGACATTGTATTAAATACCTCTACGGTGTGAACTGCTCAAAGTTTAGCTACTTTTCACTAGATGACATGATGGACCCGGGGATATTTACTAACCAACGTGGTATAATTCAGGAAGGGAGATGTCATTTTTGTCATAGCTTTCACACTGGGCTCATTCAACATGTAATCTCCCTCCTGGGTAAAGGGAAAGATGTGGGTTCATAATTCTAGCTCAGTCTGAATGAGAGATTTGAGTTTTCAAAATATTTGGAGAGTCTGAAGGTAAGGAAGAGTCAGGGCATTTAAATATTTAAATAGATTTGAATTAATGGCGTGGAGTGGAGGAAGAGAGGGTTGGGGTAGCACACGATGGCATATATTGCATATATTATGTTGTGATTTCCCTCCACCGTTATCACCAAGAAAACGGTTTTATTTCAGGCAGGTAGGAACACTGACTGTCCTGATTTACCACACAAAGCGCTGCTTTCTCTCCAACCAACTTGCTTTATTTTGACTCTAAATTAGTGCTTTACATACAAAATTCTTTGCTGAGTTGATGCAGCTTTTTATGTCCCTTCATCTCAATTGCCATTAGATCATTTAGTAAAGACTTTAATCTTCTCTCTGCTCTCATTTTACAAGTTTTAGTGGGATAACACTGGTCATTTTGCTCAGTCTAGAAATAGGCTGCAATCAGATGCTGAGGAAACAATCATTTTGTCTTTCGATTGGAAATAATAAAAATAGTTGCTGCCCATTACTCTCTACACTTCATTACTATTTTATTTTTATAGCCTCATTGAATCTGGTATGAATCATAAGCATATGAGGCCTGTGTCATTTCTGTCATTGAAAAGTCAAAGGACCCAAGAGTTAGCCTTATGGAGGTGGATTTGAGTCTTGGTTCTCTATACCTACATTCTAGGAATTGTTCCCAGATGAATGGTGGTGTCTGTTGAGCTTATACTTACAGGTGCATTTGTTTTAAAAAATGATAACCCAGAATATCATGTCTATAAAACGCAATCTGCTTAACTCTGCCTCTCATATGCAAGTATTAACTTTTCCTTCCTCTCCATAAGCCATACAACTTTGAGACGTGCTTAAAATAAATATAGATTTCTAAGTACACCTAAGTACCCTTTTCTCTACTTACCTGTTAGAAATGTGTTATCTAAATTTGTATTTTCTTTGTACCCAGAAAAGGAATTTTCCTGATACATGCACTCCCTAATCTCATCACAGCTTCTGATCCCATTTATTCTTAACTATTCTAGTCTACTCTTAACTTCCTTTCTTTAGCTTTTCTCTGAGCCTCAACTGATTTTTGTTCCTCTCTTCAAAACTGTCCTTGATCTAATAGCCAAAACTTCACATCGCATTGTGCTCCGTTTCAGCTCCCGATGGAAGGCACGTGCACCATTGAAAAGAACCCTTAAAGATTGCATTGTTTGGAATTGCTCAGCTTCTCTAGAACAACAGCTTTCATTCCAGAATGTTCCATCAGAGTCATAACAAGCCTCAATCCCTCTGCAAATTTGATTCACATGTTTAATTCAAAGCAATGAATTAACTAATTTAGAGTTATTAAACCAGCAGCCTGCCGACTTTCGGGAAAAAATAAAACAAAATAAAAAAAGCCGACTATACACATTTCCAACTTCTCAAGACCGTAAGACACAGACATCGATTCAAATACAGCTGCCTAATCATACACGACGTTCAGCAGCTCTCCGGGGATTGCTTCCATTTTCCTTGGTTAGAGGGTCCACCCCGCTTTAGCTCTGTTTGATCAGAGCGCCCCCTTCAGACAGCACCATTTACCAGATTATGTTCATTGTCAATATTGGAGTTCTGTCAGATTCCTGGTACAGCCAAAATAAAAATAAAAAAAAAAGGCCTACCGTGCTTACTCAAATGGAATTTTATTTTTAAAAGTCAGAAGAATGGTTTATTCCAATTGTGTTTCGTTTATAACTGTCCAGCGCTCTTTTCTTTTTGGACAGGTCGTGTGTCATGTGGAAAAATAACCAAGAGGTGCCACAGACATAGAGACAAGCACAGGGCACTAGTTAAATCACTTTCAGGCCCTTTTCCCTCTTCGTCATGAAGTTTTTCTGGAGTAAATGGTGTTTAGGATGTGTTCTGAAGAAGGGAAGAGATAGTTTGGTGAACGTGGACGGAAGTTTGTTCAACGTCAGTGGAAATAGTATTACGTTTGACGGGCAGCCAAAACTGCGAGCATGTTTACATCATAATAAGTGCTTGGAAATTCTTTAAGGTTTTCACATTGGAAAAATGCATGAGTTCTCTAATACTTGTGCTAACGTGGGAATCAAAGTGCTGCTTCAGCTACATCGCTCTTATCTACCATTTGCTTTTACATTTTTTCTTTTTTTGAAAAAAAGTGAAACTTACATCCTGTAAAGTACACAAATCTTTAGGGTACACCTTGATAAATGCAATATGTTTTAAGTATGACTTTCTTTTTTCAAATAGTTTACATAATGCATATCTGGCAAAGTCTGTAGCACTGTGCTGCAATTTCCTAAATGAAAAAAAAAAAATCTTTTGCTTTCAGAATACTTTTGACACATATTTTCAGATATAATTAAAAACTCAGTGTAAGAGAGTCAACAACTAAGTCTCATTCTGTGTTTCTGAACCTATAGGTTGTCAGGCTCGCGGCACTGGACTCAACAACGTCCACCGTCAGTTATATAGCACTTTCCTGAGAAGCCACTATAATATAGAATCTTGAGAACAGGGTAAAAAAAAAAAATGTATACAAAATGTCACACACAGCAGATATTGAGGGGAAGGAGAGAAAGAGAAGAGAAATACATATATATGTGGAGGGTTTCCGGGAAGCCTTCTGTGTTCGCCTCATCCCCATTTGACCAGCCTTCCTCCGTGGATACTTAGGCTTGGGACTTGTCATGGTATTGGTCCAGAGCTGTCTCAGGTAGCTGGGAATTTCATCAGCAGCGTGTGTCTCTCCCAGATTCTAAACTCCCTGTGCACACATAAGCTCTATTATGTTTGGTCACTCAGTCCCTCTTCGCTTCCATCCTCCACAGCCCTTGAAGGCATATACAGATCTCATCACAACAGAAGCTCAAAAAGATGTTTTAGAACGAAGAAAGAAGCAGAGAAAGCCCTGGTTTCCTGACGGGCCTTATTGCTCCCTGCAGCCACCACCCCCACCACAGCTGCTCTTAGAGTGAGATTCGGGAGCTCATGAAAAAGCTCTCAGTCTGTACACTGACTCATAATGTGTTGCTGGGCTAGAAGGAAAACCTGATTAAAGGGGAGGGGAAAAGTGGAAATTACTCCATTTCTGCCTCACGTTGTCAAAGTATCAGTGCGGAATATCAATAATGCCAGCTATGAAAGCCGCATTGTTTTCTGAGCCCCAGGCCAGAACTCCCCATTATTTGCAAGTAAAATTGAAAGACACTCATAAGGGCCATCATAATGTAAGCAAACTGTGTTATTATCTATGACATTAATATTAAAACTGTATATGTTGAAACCTTTCTTTAGAGAAGGGGACCTGGTTCCCCAGGATTTCTTTAAAATGCCTCTCTCTAGGTCTCTTTTCTTTCTTTCTTTTTCTCTCGAGCATCATTGATGGCAGGAATGACTGATCCCTGATGGAGGAACAGCCCTATCGAAGCCTATTAAATACTTAGACCAAAGCTGTTTATGAATTAGTGGGATTAATTGAATGTTTAGAAGATGAAAAAACAGAGTATAGACTACATAGCTCAGTGGTCATCTCTTCCATTATGTACATTTTAAAATAAGTTTCATTAGCTGTCTTCTTGATAACAGAGTTTAAAATTACCATATCTAATAATAATATTAAATCATCAATGATGATAATATTAATAAGGCAGAGAAGAGATGATGAGTAAGTTTTCTAGACTGTCACCTGCTAATTCCTCAGTAGGTATAGTCTTATCTCTAATATTTTACTATATTATCCTTATTTCATTTTTCCCAAATAGTAGTATTTTATACTGAAAACTAGACATCTATACATAATATTGTTGAAGTAAACTTATAATTATCTCAGGACAGACTGTGGTGTTTAGCTCTTACATACGCAGTTTAAAAAGCTAACCTGGGCCTTATTACTCATTCGGTGGAGAGAATATCAGGCAACACCAGTGAGGCTGATAATTTTATCCCTAGTGTTTGCTCAACGATTAGGCTACTTCTTAGAGATCGATGTCTGAGAGAGACAGACAAACACTCAGAACACCCTGCCATTTTTGGTAATGTATTCAACGAGCAGCAGAAACCAGAAAGCTATAAAAAGTATATACACCAAGATTACATTTTAAAAACGAAAATTAAATAAATACAAACAGTCATAAATTCAACTTCGTGGGAATTCCTCTTAATTTCTTGTTCTGAAGTTTTGTTATACAATTACGTATTTTCTCTCTCTAGATTCCAGTTATCAATCACGGATTTCTTTTTTCCCGACTTGTCGTATTCTTCTAGAAAACTTTTTCAGTGAATTGGGTTTTATGTCACAGTTTGGCATAGTAGAAAGAACGTGGCCCTAGGAGTCAGATACTACCCAGTGTTTGCTGGCTTTTTGATTATTGTCATCTGTAAAACTGAAAAAGACGATACTACTTTTCAGGATTATTGTGAGAATTTAATTAAAGAAAATTATGTGAAAAAAATTCTAGCACTTAGGTTATTTGTGTATTGATAAATTTATTATTAGCTTATCACATTGCGGATGCACCTATGAAGTGATCATTATATATCGGGCATCCTGCATGACTCGGGCAGAGTGTAAAGAAAGTCTCATTTATGTTATTTAATCTCCACTATGTATCTAAATATTTATTAGAATGTATTTTTTAAATATTTTCATTTACATTCCCTCTGTAACTTCATAAAAATATTACTGTAAATGTTTAGAACTTCTACGTAAATGAATACTCTTGTGAGAGGTTATATATCAGTTAACGGGGTGATATATTTTTATGATGATTGCTTTTAGGAAAATGCTTTAAATATTAAATGTTACATATTTTCATGGGTAGAGACTCACTCTGTATCTTATTGTGAATCTCTGCTACGTAAAGTCACAATTTTAACCTGGCCACAACGATCTTGTGTTGTTTACACCAAGAACACAACTTGAAATTGGGGCAAAGGGTTTAGTCTTGGCAGGTCAGAGAGGCAAATGTATAGGTCACACATTTGTTGCTAGGTAAGACTGTCCCTCAGAACAAACAATAAATATTTGTAGGAGAGTCTGGAGTCAGGCACTTGGGGTTTGAATTTCACATAACTTAATTTTTTGATTGCTAGTTCAACATTTATAAATATATAAATTACCCCAGGAGTTGCTGTGAAGAGTAATTATGCTCAGTACATGTTAATTATTATTAATATTATCATTGATAATTGAGTATTATTAATATCATTGATGATTTCATATTATTAATAATGTAAATCATTGAGAATAACTATTATAACTATCACTCCATCCCATTTCTCCTCACTCTGACACATACACACACTTTTCTGTGAGCTATTAAGAAAGGTAATTAATTTCTACCCATTTAACAAATGTGAATATTAATAGCATTTATTTAATAGTTAACACTGACAGAACATTACAGGGACATTATCTCACTTTGATCCCTACCATAATGCTAGAAGAAAAATAGGGTACTTATTATTCCTGTTCGAGAAAAAAAGAACATTAAGGTTCATAGAAGTTAAGTAACATGATTGGACTCATACAGCTAAGAGTAGAGATTAGTACTCCCGACTTTACAAGGATAATATTAGATCAGGATACATTCCTTGCCGGTACGTATAGGAACTCAAGTACTGAAGAAACTAAGGGCAGAAAAATTTTTTCCTCATAAATTTCTATAATACTTTCAGGACTTAGTCATCAACATTGTAAAATACCTAATGGATTATTATACACTTGCCATATTAAGACGTCGAGTCAGTCCTTTGAAGTTCCTCTTCGTTGTTTAGTCTGCTGGGATTATGTTATTTCATCAACGACAGAACAGTTACTGTATTAACAAGATCCTAGGCTGCCACACCAGAAGTAAAAACTTTTACAGAAGTGTAAACAGCAGAGGTGACAAGAGGTTGACAAAAAGAAGCTGTTTTCCATAGTAGGAGAAGGGCCTTCCTCGCCGAGCTAGCGCATCACACGGGGAGAAAGGAATGCAGTCCTCAGACACTGCTTGCTTCTAAGGAAATGTTTCCCATTTTTACATACAGCATTAGTAGAAACAAGCAAATGTTATAACTGTAAAAACGTAGAGGATCCAATAGCAACTAATGATGTTAACATGAGACCTTTACTATGTTTTCTACCTGGGTCCCTCAAACCGACTCTGCCTTATCTGGCGTCCTCTGGGGATAGTTCACCATTATACAGATGCTTAACACTTTCACATATCATTGGGTAAAATATAATTCTCAGATGGGGAAAGGAGAGAAAACGTATCCCACTGAAGGGTAAGGATGTACGTTTTAGTTGCGGATCATTTACTCACTAGCCTCGAAACCAAGGACACTGTTTAATTTCTTATCACCTCAGCTTCCTTCTTCAGAAAAAGGGGATGCCAGGACCTGTTCTGTATGTTTTATAGAGTTGTTTATATTAAGTGTGACAACATATGTTTGAGAGACCTACATTCATGTTTTCTTTTAGATGTGTGTGTGTGTGTGTGTGTGTGTATGTGTGTTTAGTTGAAAATGCAGTGCATGCTCATGGTAAACAAGAAGGAAAAGGAGGAAGGAAAAAACAAAGCAAAATAAACAATATGAAAAGAGATAGAGAACCACGCAGCTCTGTGTTATCGTAAAGTTTTACCGTAATAATTGTTACTGTTGTTAGCGCAAGTGAGGGCAAAACCCAGATGTCCACAGGTGAATCGCTTATTCTGACAGTTTCTTAATCTATAAAAGAAGAGATCAAACAAGTTTATTTTTACCATAAATGGTATATTTACACATTATTCTCCAGAGGAAGTCACCAAAAAGCTTTTTAAAACTAAACTATAGTTCTACATTTTATTAAAACAAATGTGAAAAATAAAAGTGTCAAACAGGACACTCACAAAAGAAATGTTTGGTATTTTCCAAAGTTTATTAAAATGAACATTGTGTGAAATAGATATATATATATAATTCAATTCCAAAAATGTCCGTGAATTTCATGAAGAGACAAAAGCAAGCTTATAAGCAAAGGAGAATTCTGATCCTACAGTTGCCTTAGCTAATAAGGAAATAGCTGGAATAATGATCGAATTCGCGAAATTTTAAAAAGTGAAAGAAAAGTGCTATTGAAACCGTTTCTGTTGGGTAAATAAGGGTTGCAATAATAATATTAATTGTTGATCCTGTGTTGATTCCACAAACAGTTTTTGAGCGCCAGTTATACTTCAAGCAGTGATCTGGATGGTGGGGCAACAAAGACTAAGAAATCAAAATTCACTGGTCCTCTAGTGAAGGAGAAAAATAGATAGGCATATAAATCAGTGTCCCCTGGGGTCAAAGGCATGAACAAGGGATCTACAAAAAATGGAAACCCGAAAGACTCCTCGCTATGTGAAAAAAGTGCTCAGCCTCTCTAGTAATCAAAGAAATACGAATTACAGCAAAAAGCTACACTTTACCTCTCAGGAAGTGGCAAATATTAGGAAGTCGCATAACCACGATTGTTTGAAGGTTATTGAGAAATGGGGCTGACCTGGTCGGAGTGGGGCGCCGCTGCAGCCGTCCAGGAGAACGATACGGCAATAGTCGGAATCCGTACACCCACACTTTGATCCAGTGGCCTCACTCCTGGACATTCACAATAGGGAAATTCATGCTCACGGCCATGACACAATGTGAAAATTTCAATGTCGGCACCACTTCGAGCAGTTTGAGACAGACCGCATACTAGAGAAATATCTAAGAAAAAATGTCATGGGAGCAATACATTTGAGATAGCTAGAGCAACATAAAAACATAGTATTGAGTGAAAATGAAAAGAAACATCAAAAGCTAGAACACAGGATTGTTTAGTAAATTAAGATCATGGGGGAGAAAAACATATTTTCCAGAGTTGAATATCTAGCCAAAGAAATAGCCTAAGCAATTCATGCAAGTTCTAATGGAGAGAAGGGGTAATGAGACATGAGAATTAAAAAGGAAGGCAGGAAAATATTGATGAAATAAAAATAAGAGGAAGACCTTGCAGAAACTAATGAGAATGTTATAGTGTAAGGAGTATGATTAACTCGGCTTAACACTTGACATTCAGATAACTCTAACCTAAACAAACAAGGGAGTAAGAGCAACGGAACAGAATAAAATGACACCAAGATGTGCAGTGGATGCAGAAGGTGCAAACCAGCTAGGCCAGGAGCTATCGGAAGGATTTCATAGAGTTGATGCCTGAAGGCTGAGTAAGAGGCACAGGTGAGATGCGAAGGTGTGGGATGAAGGATGTCGGGGAGATGATTTTAAGGTAGGAGGGAGGAAGGGAAAATGGCATGAATTCATAAAACGCAATGTCGTGTTTGGAGAACTGCATTAATTCCCTTTGATGGGACCTATTTAGAGAAGTGTCTAAGATACTTCTGGAAAGATGCAAGGGGGCAAGATTACAAATTTTATCAAGGGCTTAATTATGCCAAGGATAGAGGTAGGTAGGGCCTGACATTAGAAAATGGAAGTGAAAAAGGTATAAACTCAAACGATCTTTCAGAGGTCACAGGAAGAGGGTGAGGCCAAGAGACGGTTTAGAATTTTAATTTGAGCACTTTGATAATGGTAATATGATTCACAGAGATGGGCAAAACAGGATATGGAAAATTCTGGAAGGGAATATGGCCAGTTCCATTTCATCTAAACTACTCTCTCAATTAAACTTTTCAAAAGTTTCTCTATGACTTAAGACTAGTTCAGACTCTTCTATTGGGACTTTATGATGAGAACTCTATATGTGTCTCCAACCTTACGTGTTATGATTTAATAAAACCAAACTCCTCACAATATCCAGCGAGGAATTTAAGATTAAAGAAAGAGTACCCTGCTCCTCAACTCAGTACACAGGAGACACTGGGAATGTTTATGGGATGGATGAGGACCGAACCAACAGACAGGTTGTGGTATATGAGGGTCAGACAGTTCAGAATGGATCAAATTTTAAAAGAGATAAGAGAGGCTTTACAAGTGTTTTGTAACATGGCTTACAGGTTGTGAATCGGGAGGTCTGGGGAAATTACATAGCTTTCTATGTAATTGCTTTATAAATATTGTTTATATTCATGTGCTTTATAAATATTGTTTCCCGATTTTTACTTTTGTTTTTGTTCTGCAGAAATTTCAAATAATTGTGTAGTACTTACACACATTTTTTTTGTTCTGGCTTCTGTTTGGGGTCTTTTTTTATTAAGGCCAACCTCTCTCCCAAAAAACTGTTAACTTGTTTTTTAAAAATGCTTGAAGATAACTTGCTCTCCAAGCAGAATAAACCCTTTGTTTAAAAGCCGTGCTGCGAAGGTGCTTAGCGAATTATTTTACTACATGGATTTCAAGGAAAAACCACTGCTCCACCTGTAGTTCATATTTCTAACTAGTAGGATCTGAATTAATAGAGATGTCCGACTTTTGAAATACTGTTAATTTCTTAAGACTTTCTGATACACACATGACCCGCATTGATTTTGTCAACTTTGGCTAGTTTTTCTTTCAGAAGCTGTGTCTCCAGAGCTGTGTCAATGCTCATTTGATGGACTCTTAACTTTCTTTCCTATGCCTCCAACATACTTTTTCCCTCATGAACAATTACTCAATTGTAACCAGACTTTGGTAGTATTATCTGGAAAATGGCGATTATGTCTTTACTTAAACACAACAGAGTTTGGCGGCAGAAAGTCCACTCGAGTTTAATAATTGCTTTTTAACCAACCCATTGCTGCCACCAGCGAATATGCCTCTCCCAGGCCGGAATCTTGTCTTAATCGTCACTGAATACTCAGCAGATATATCACAGTACCTAATACAGAGAAGTTACTCCATCAGTATGTGAAGACAAAGTGAACGAAAGAATGAACAAACTAAGGTTCATAGTCTCAATTCTGTCATTGACTTGATATGTGTATAAATCATTTAACCTTGCTGGGCCCCAGTTCCTCCTTCTGCTAAACAAATATAAACCCTAGCCTGAACACCTATAGGAAGAATAGGAAGATAGTCGACTTAGTGGTGATTTGAAAAATAAGACATTCAGGAAATTGACACAATCATATCAATATACATTTAATACATAACTTCGTATAAAGATGCGGAATATTAGAAATGCTAATTATGTGATACTGGCTATAAATGTAAAACAGAGGTCAGAGAATAATATTCTTTGTGTAAAGTGTATTGGCTAATAAAGTACTATTATATTATCTTTATTATCATTAGCAGTATTATTATGAAAAAGACAGAGCTGCCAGGTGGATAGGTGTTATTAACTATAAAAGTCATAACTCAATATTATAAGTTTTATGCTTTCTTTCATAATTTTGTTCCCACATTGGTTTATTAATTGTTTTGCTCATACTAGAAACTTCTTGGAAGTTTTATGTATAATTTTGATTTATTTAGGTCACTTTATAAACATTATACTCAGTTTAATTGATCGATGATAGTAGATCATTAGATAGCTGGACAGACAGATGTTTATACCTAGATATGGTCACATTCACACTGTTTTCAGACTTCCAATACATTGCCAGCCTGAAAGGATCTTGTGAATCCTTCTTTTAATTGGGGTATGTAGGCCCGATAAAAATGTAGAAGAAGGAAGGTTTGGAGGAAAGCAATGTGGTTCAAAAGGAAGGAATCTAATATATTTTAAAGCACTGTTTATATTTATTAATTTTATTCTATTTCCCTGCAGGTTTAAATGTTCATTTGGCTACTTGACTCCTGATTAGAGAACACAAAAATGAATAACTCAACCAACTCTTCTAACAGTGGCCTGGCTTTGACCAGCCCTTATAAGACATTCGAAGTGGTGTTTATTGTCCTTGTGGCTGGATCGCTCAGTTTGGTGACCATTATTGGGAACATCCTGGTCATGGTCTCCATTAAAGTCAACCGCCACCTCCAGACCGTCAACAATTACTTTTTGTTCAGCTTGGCCTGTGCTGACCTCATCATTGGCGTTTTCTCCATGAACTTGTACACCCTCTACACTGTGATTGGCTACTGGCCTTTGGGCCCTGTGGTGTGTGACCTTTGGTTAGCCCTGGACTATGTGGTCAGCAACGCCTCAGTGATGAATCTGCTCATCATCAGCTTTGACAGGTACTTCTGTGTCACAAAACCGCTCACCTACCCTGTCAAGCGGACCACGAAAATGGCAGGGATGATGATTGCAGCCGCCTGGGTCCTCTCCTTCATCCTCTGGGCTCCAGCCATCCTCTTTTGGCAGTTCATCGTAGGGGTGAGGACTGTGGAGGATGGGGAATGCTACATTCAGTTTTTCTCCAACGCGGCCGTCACCTTCGGTACTGCCATCGCGGCCTTCTATTTGCCAGTGATCATCATGACCGTGTTATACTGGCACATATCCCGGGCCAGCAAGAGCAGGATAAAGAAGGACAAGAAGGAGCCCGCGGCCAACCAAGACCCGGTTTCTCCAAGTCTGGTTCAGGGAAGGATCGTGAAGCCAAACAATGACAACACGCCTGGCAGTGACGATGGCCTGGAGCACAACAGAATCCAGAACGGCAAAGCCCCCAGAGACGCTGTGACTGAAAACTGTGTCCAGGGGGAGGAGAAAGAAAGCTCCAACGATTCCACCTCAGTCAGTGCCGTCGCCTCTAATTTGAGAGATGATGAAATAACCCAGGATGAAAACACGATTTCCACTTCCTTGGGCCATTCCAAAGATGAGAACTCTAAGCAAACATGCATCAAAATTGTCACCAAGACCCAAAAGGGCGATTCATGTACCCCGACTAATACCACTGTGGAGCTAGTTGGTTCTTCAGGTCAGAATGGAGATGAAAAACAGAACATTGTAGCTCGCAAGATTGTGAAGATGACGAAGCAGCCCGCCAAAAAGAAGCCTCCTCCATCTCGGGAAAAGAAAGTGACCAGGACGATCCTGGCTATTCTGTTGGCCTTCATCATCACGTGGGCCCCGTACAATGTCATGGTGCTGATCAATACCTTCTGTGCGCCCTGCATCCCCAACACGGTGTGGACCATTGGGTACTGGCTCTGTTACATCAACAGCACCATCAACCCTGCCTGCTACGCACTTTGCAACGCCACCTTCAAGAAAACCTTTAAACACCTTCTCATGTGTCATTATAAGAACATAGGCGCTACGAGGTAAAACGTCTTAGGGAAGAAGGAAGGCCGTCGAGAGGAGCTTGGGAAGAAGAAAGGGGTCAAGAGCTAGTTTTAAAATCTCTGCCGTCGCACTTCACAGTCTTATTACGGACGCGCAGTTACGGAGCCCAGCAGTGACACTCTCATCCCGCCTATGCCCCAGAGTGAGAAACTTGCACCTTATAAACCCCGTCGGTGCAGGGGCGATGAGACCGTGAAAGAGACGTGTTGGAACTGTGGATTGAAGGGATGAGCTACCTTTTCTCATCGTCTCTTGAAGAAGGGCTTCTGAATCTACAACAGTCCGTCTCTGCACAAAAAGAAAAATAACCTCGCTCCTTTCCCCCGCCCCCCTTTTTTGTTTTGCTCCCGTGTGTTTATATAAGGATGAAAGGTCACAGTTACAAGCTAACATGGAGACTTAAAGAGATAGACAATGGGGAAGTGAGGAAAGGCAATCAAAAGGATGTAGAAATGGTCTCCAGCGTGTTAAGCATATATTATCATTTGGTTATGGTTTTATTTGGAGGATTGCAATGTAATAAATGCTTTTTTTACCTCCCCTTTTCCCGCCATCAAAAGCAAGCAAGCAAACAACCCAACCGGATCACATCATTATTTTTCTCGTTATGGCATTGGTTTTTGTACTTCCCTGTTCTACATTGTATAAGGGCAAATTCTGCAGGATTCTCCCGAAAATCCAACCAGGGACAGCCATGAATATGGATGGGCGTTTCACCCCTGCCCACCTGTTCTTTGCATTCTTCGAGAGTATAAAGGCCTGTAAGGATGTAGTCCGTTTATGGTTCTTTATGTGAAATGTTTTCACCAGTCTGGTTTTCTCCTAAACTAGCATCTTATTTTAATAGTTTTCATAATATGTAAACATGCTTGAGAAGCCAAAGTGATTTTCTTTTTTTTAGTTGAGGTGTCATCAAGCTAAATAATAGTCATTCTAGTTAGAAATAAGAAAATAGGTGGAAAGGGCAATTTGTTTCAACCTGAATCTGCCTGACCCATGTATAAAATGCTAACTTAGAAAACATGAATTCATGGCCTTTGTCAGCAAGAAGAGGATGCTATTTACTTTTTTTTCTTTTGGAATTCCAAATAGGATTAAGGTACTCACATGGCACCAGTGACTTCTGGGTCACTTCCCCAGAGATTAAGACCATCTCTTCAATGCCTTCTAAGGCCAATATTCAATTTATAGTCAAGCGAGGTTGTTTATAACCATCCTGTGACCCAGTTGAGGAAAAAAAAAAAAAGTAATTGAAAACATTTACTGAAACCACATGTTCCACATCCCCCAAATTGTCAGTTCTCCCTAAAATTTTTTAACTTCAAAATTCTATCAAGAGAAGTATAGTAACCTTTGTGACAGAAAAGTAATGGATGACTAAACAGAAGCCAGGTGAGCTCAATCGAATCTGAAAGAAAATTGTAGGTGGCTGTACTTATGGCTTTATGAAGAATCTTGTCCATGTAGAGACTTTTTATTTGGTAGCCCAAATAAATATATGATTATGTTGTTCACATTTAACTAGTTATTGTTATTCATCATTTGTTTTCTTACTATATTTGCTATAGTCTTCAAATCAGATTTTCTAAAGATGGCCCAATCAATAGAAATCAGACTTCTAAAAGCCTTTCGAATTTCATATTTTACCTTTTAGATTTATGGTCTTTATATCTTGGCCAGTAATATCTGTGTGAGTTGCATGATGAATTTGTCAGTATTAGACCTTAGCACTTTAATTAGATTTATCGCGTGTGACTTGCCTCACTGATGGCATCTCAACAATTTTGAGAGTTAAAAAAAGCACAATGTAAACAACAACAAAAAAGAACATAAGGAGCAAATTGCCAACAATATTTGTACTTGAGTTACCCTTTATACCGATAACTTCTTGTCTGAATAATTTCATTTTCCCCAAAAATCTTCTGTGTATAAATATATTGCATCAATTCACACAGATTTCTTTACAGTTACATCAATGTAAACTTTTACATTTTAAATCTATATTTATTTTGATTTGATTTCTTCAAATCAATGAATAAATTGAGTAGAAGAAACCAATAGAGTGTTTGGTTCCCTGTAAACAAAACAATTGATTGGCTGAATATTCCACTTATTAACTTGTTGTACTATTATGATGTAAATTCAGCTTTAGTCGGGATGAACTCTGGGATTCAAGGACTCTGGGTCTCTTTTTCTCTGGCCTGACAATCCAACTCAGCTTGAATCAAGTTGGCTGTTCCTCTCCATTGCCATTGAGTCCTTCTCTTTCTTCCTTTTATTTTTGATTTGTGCCATGGCCACGGTGACCTTATTGGAAGAGAAAGCATCAAGTATTAAAGAAAGGAACTGCAGATAGACTGACACATCATGGAAGCTTTGTCAACTGGAATCAAAAAAATGGCAAGAATACTGAAAATCATAGATGACTAGAAACACGGAGACTGGACTCACAGGTCCGCATTAACTGCTGCTGGATTTGTTTGTGTCAGCGGCTCTCAACCAGGGATGATTTTGCCCCCCAGGGGACACTTAACAATGTGTGGAGACATTTTTTGGTTGTCATGGTTGCGGGAAGGGCTTTTGGCACCTAGTGGATAGAGGCCAGGGATGGCCTCTAAACAGATTACAATGCACACAGGACAGCCTTCCCCACCCCCAACAAAAAATTAGTGGCTCAAAATGTCAGTAGTGCCAAAGTTGAGAAACCCTGGTCTGTTTTAAGGGATTCTAGAGCTTGCTTTGTATAAGTGGGGAAATAATCCTGTATCACTATTAGAACATCAATGAAAATTGCTCACCTGTTTGAAAAAGGTAATGCTCACCAATCGTGTATCAGACACACTGTCATCCGTCCAGTCTGGTGTATTTGTCATTCGCAGATCGGGAACACAGGCCACAACTATATATCCAAAATCATCATACCAGGCTCATGGCATGTTGTTTCCAACATCTTAATGTCAGATTATGATTGCCAGAGACCAGTCAATTGAGGGTTCAGTAGTTGGCCATTAAAATGGTTGTGGTTGATGTGGTCAGTTTTCTATGAGCTGACATTTTTCCTTTCAAAAACACTAAGAACCTCTTTCAGAAACAATATGATTCATCTCCTTTATTTTCCCTAGAAAGGTGAATATCTGTCAAGAATTTCTTCTCTCCTCAAAGCAATAATGTAAATATCACAGAGCGGTCTTGTAAGAAGAGGAGATTAAGAATGTAAAAAAGCCAGGTCATTTCTTCAAAAAAGAAATGCTTGCCCTTGCGCCGGTCCATCATTAACTTAATGGCATATCTCAAGTGTTAGGACAAAGTCACCAATATGGTAAGTCCCATGGGATGAGCTTTCCTGTTAGGATGTGGACGCTGGAGGTCTCACATACTCCTGCTCTTTGTCCATTCACCGCTTTTTCAGTCCTGAAGATCTGACACTGAGGGAGATGGGAGTTCAAACCGATGACAATATACACTTAGAAATGCAATCTATTTTTTTTTCCTCCTACTTAGTTCATCGATAGTGGCCTTTTCCCCAGTTTGATAATGTCCCTTTCAACAACCACAGCACCAGTGTTGCAAATAGATTAGGGAAGCACCCAAAGCCGGATGAATTGTGCAAAGCGTACTATCAGCATGTATATACAATACCATGCCTCTTCGATATGCTTCTCTTAAAAGGGTGCACGCTGCAGCATGAACTGTGTGCATATTTAATGTATCTTCCTGAAATATGCTGTATGCCTAATATATACATATTCTATAAATAAAGTAATGAAATGTATAATAGAAATTCATATTTCTGTATGCAAATAAATATATTATACACAAAATCTTAATATGAGATATAGTATATGTTGCTTCGGAGTAACAAGAATAGATTTTATTGCCCAATTGTCAAAGTTTTATTTGCTTTGAAGGAAGAGATTTAAGAATGGCCCAAATCCTACCCATGTTACCATTAATCTGTTTTATTATGTTTGAAAGCATGGCACTGATTTTAAATATGTCGTTAAGACATATATTAATAAATCTTTGCTGGTGTCACCCCATGTGACAACAATACTTTTTGCTCCTGCCCTTCTGATAGGCCTGTGACTAGCATCTTCCTGGCTGTCGCTGTTCCAGCAGCTGTGTTGATCCCACGTCTGATTGCCTGATGAAACTGCAACCAGTTCATTGACACACAGCTTCGTTCTCCTCCAAATTAACTGATTTTTGCCAAATAAAAAATAATCACACTGGGAGGACAGAATAACCTTCAAAATGTTTTTCATTCTGAAAAACAAGGTAAAAATTGTGCAAGCGTTGTATTTTATAAACCGCTCTTTTCAGTTGGGGCTCAATACAGCATCCCATACATTAAGTATCAATAACTTTTAATGTAGTATGAAGTTGTAAGTTTCTCTAAGGAATTACGAAATAGAGGGTTTGTTTCTGAGTGTCCTGCATTTTCTCCACAGCAATTCTCTTCCTTTTTTTGTTGCTCACTCAGCTACCCACGATCTCCAGAACATTTTCTTTCACCCAATAGCTTGAGTTCTTAATTGGCAAATATCGTTATGATATTAGTTAATACTGGGCATGCAATCCAAGAGATGCTTGCATTTTTATAGAAAAATTATAAACACTGGACATTTGAAAGATTCCTATTTAGATAACAAAGCAATGCAGCAAACGCAAGTTTTCTTCAAATTTTATGACCTATTTCCATGCCTAGTCACTTCTTAAATTTCTCCTTTTATGCCACAGTTCACCTTTGTGAATTGCTGTCCTTTATCTGAAGCAAAATCATTTCTAGAAAAAGAAAGAATTGAGTTTTCTATCAATTCTCATTAGTTTCTTATTGTTCCGGTGAAACGTTCTCATTTCATTTTTTTAGAATTTGAATCGAATACTGTATTGACGAATTGTCAAATGCTATTCCTGATTAGGTGGTTGCAAATACTGAGACAGGAAACATATCTTGTCCTATTAAAGTAGGAATTTTCCACTTTATAACATGTACCAGTCATTCTCAACCAAAAATGGAAGAAGCTGAATGTGGTAAGTTATGGAACGTAGATATTTATTAAACAGGTGACAGTCTAGAAAATCAGTTCTTTAGCTTCATAAACACACATTCACACGATAAGCCATGGGAAACTGTGGAGAGAAAAACAGGCACTCATCTTCTGTATTTTCACTATATACCTAGCAGTTCGTCTGAATTCTTAAACTATATCTTGTCTGGAAATGTGGATATCTTTGGAGATTTTGTCAAAGGATTTTTTTTTTTTAATGAATATCTTACTTTTACTCTTTTAAAGGAAATTCCATACTGTTTTCCATACTGGCTGCACCAATTTACAATCCCACCAACAGTGCACGAGGGTTCCCTTTTCTCCACATCCTCACCAGCACTTGTTGTTTGTTGATTTATTGATGATAGTCATTCTGATAGGTGTGAAGTAATAACTCATTGTGGTTCCAATTTGCATTTCTCTGATGATTAGTGACCTTGAGCATCTTTTCATATGTCTATTGGCCATCAGTATGTCCTCTTCGGAGAAATGTCTATAAAGGTCCTCTGCTCATTTATTATTCTGATTGTTTGGGGTTTTTTAGTGTTAAGTTGTATGAGTTCTTTATAAACTTTGGATATATTAACCCCTTATGGGATGTATCGTCAACAAATATGATCTCTCATTCAGTTCCACTGCTGGACACTTGGAACTCTGTGAGAGAAGACATTGACCTCTTGGGTCGGCTAAGTGGTATTGAAGAAAAAATTCTACGGTCTCCTCTTTGTGCTGTGTTCAGTAAACTGCAGAATTCTCTCACAGTTGTTAGGTCTGTCTACAAGTACAAACCTTCACTGTGGTACCCCCAGACACTATACAACTATACAATATGGTGCTTTTAACATTAACATGACTATCTAGAAAGTTGAGGAGAAGCAAAAAGTGATGATTTCTCAGCACATTCCTTCTGAAATCCCTCTCAGATGTTCTTCTTAGGTTGCTAGCTCTTGATGGATGGTATGGAAACGCAGGAGTGATATTCACCAATAATCAAAACGTCTGAGATCCTGAATTAGTAGACAAGAGGTCAGGCATGCATGTCCCATCTTGCAGAAAAAAGAACATTACCAACTAGATTATTTTTACTTTTCTTGGGATTCTCACTATTTCAGCTTATTAATAAAGAAGTACAGGGCGGCATTTAAGGACTAGATATTAAATAGCTGAGAAAAATCATTTTATTTTTTCTCAACCCTATTGGGTAACTCAACTTACATAAAAAAAATATAAACAGAAGCAATAAAAATATGATATCCTGGTGAAGGAAAATAACAAACAGCTTATCCCTAAGCCTTCTGAAAGGAAAAATAATAAATATTTAATAGAATTTTTTTCCATGTTCTTTGTATTTTTTTTTTTTTTTGGTATGTTTACTTCTTCTCTTTTGTAGTATTTTTGCTAAGGTCTTTACTAATGGTGTTTTAAAAGTAATTTTTATAAATGTTTTGAGAGGCGAATATAAAAATTGCTGTTTTCCTAAGGCTTGTTTTTTATTTTATTTAGTTGATATTGCTACTCCAGAAAGAAAAAAAAAATTAACTGCTTATCCTGTCACATATGCTTCCAATATCAAAGCAAAAACCACAGCAAAAAGGGCAGAATTATACCTTTAAAGGCAAAAGTAATTCTGTGTAACGATGGTTTGCAAATGTAATCATTTCTGAACAACTTGGCACTGATTTCCTCCGTGGTCACACAGCTGTCCTCAGTGTGGTGGACACTGGTCCTTGGTCACCCCGAGAAGAGCTCAGGACATATCAACGTGCCATTTTAAACTGGGCCCTATGGAGACCTGAGTGGGCACAATCGCCAGCTGGGATCTGGTCATGTTTAACCATCAGGCCCATGCCAAGAAGCCTGCCAACCCTTTTGTTAAACACAGAGTGTGTGAGAAACTATATTATCAAAGACTTGGGAGAACCGAGGGAGAATAAAATTATTGAAAGTTTCAGACATTATTAAGAGGGAAACTAAAGTTTATGCTCAGTGTCCATGCTTCTATTAGGAAGCAAATTTTAACAAATACAGTAGTATTCCTTGGCCACGCACAGGTTAAATCTTTTATGTAACTGACAAATTAGAATTACAAGGTTATGTTAGCTGTAATTCTTACAAACTAGTCATGACAAAGGAACCTGGTATCGTTCTTGTTTCCATTGTTTTGCTTTTTATTTAAGAGTAAGAAATAGAATGTTCATTAGAGAGAAACCCACACATGGTGTAGAGTTCTAGTCTTCTTAAAATCCTGTATTAAAAGATAGTTACTTAAATGTATATGAATTCCAAAATACAGAGTGAAATTATTTAATAAAGGAAAAGTACACACTAGAATAACTGAAAACTATATTCTTAAAGAAAACATTTTATCTTCTATAAATTATATGTGTACTTTTTGATAGTCTTTAAAGATAATCCAATTTATATGTAGATTGAATTAGATATACACATGTTATTGCTATAAATTACATATATTTAACATCTGTATACTTTACATTTTATTTATAAAAAGAAAAGAATGTTCAAAGAGATGGTCATAGGAATTTAATGGAAAGTGATTCATGAATACAATGAATGAGGTTGTGCCAATGGAAAATTTCCCACATACCAAAGGAGTGTTGGCTTAAGTGTTGGTGATGCATGCATGCAAAACATTCCAACTTCCAGATTTGGTGGGGAGGAAAGGGTGGTGCAAATCCCAGAGATAGTTGGAGGATGATAGCAGTTACATGCCGTGTCCTTGGATGTCTTTCTGCCAAGCTGTATCCTAAACAAAGCATTATGCCCGTCAGAAAAGTCAACAATAAAATGCCTTTTCACATGATTCATCATGTTTGGAATACATTTGTGAGCATCTTACAAGTCGGACTCTAGGCACTCCTGAGTTTTCTTTCAATCTTATGTGCATCTTTTCTTCTTTTTCCTGCCCACAGGGAGGTAAGCTACAATTCATCGTATATGTACTTATACAAAGGGAATACACACATATATGGATAATGATTGGTGGATATGCCACGTAAAATATTTAAATTGTCCATAGTAGGGGGAGGAACAAATGTTAAAGAAACATAGCATCTTCTAATACAAAAAGAAAGAGAGATAGAGAGAGAGAGAGAGAAAGGAAGGAAAGAAGGAAGGCAGGAAGGAAGGAAAGAAGGAAGGAAAGGAAGGAAGGAAGAAGGAAGGAAGGAAGGAAGGAAGGAAGGAAGGAAGGAAGGAAGAAGAAGGAAGGAAAGGAGGGAGGAGGAGGGGAGACAGAAAGAAAAGAAAAAGCAGGAAAAGCATGAAAGAAAGAAAGAAAGCATAGAAAGAAAGAAAGAAAGAAAGAAAGAAAGAAAGAAAGAGAAAAAGAAAGAAAAAATACCACCTAATGCAAATTCCTCATTCGAAAAAATACTAATTTCAATGCAAAATAGTGGGAGCTCTGGCTTTCTCTGTGAGATGCAAACTGCTCCTGAGCTCTGCTCTCCATCTCTCAAATAGCAAAAGTGTTGGACAGAGGGATTCAAAACTTGCTCAGGTTTCTAGAAGTACTTGCTGGGTTAGGTGTGTAAGGAAGCTTTCGTGTGTGTGTGTGTGTGTGTGTGTGTGTGTATGCATGTGCGTGCGGGCGCTTTCCCCGAATGATTTCCTTTGCGCTATTCATCTGGAATCCATTTCCTTCTTCCAAACAAGGAGAAACGAGTCAAGGCCCACACAGATTAATACCAAGTGTTCTCAAAGGTACAGGTCAAAACGTACAGGGGCGCGTGGGCTTAGAGACGACCACTTCTTGCCAGTGGGGTGGTGCCAACCCCAGGTCTAGGAAACGATTCATTCAGACGTATTCATTCACTTAAGTTGGTGGTAAGCTTAGATCCTTTGAGTCTCAGAGTTGGTCAAAACATCATTTGATATCCATTCTTGTCCCCATCTAAAAGTAGAAATTCTCTAGCCTCCCTGATGGTCATAAAGACAGATTCATCCTTCCCAGCAATGGGCAATTCCAGTTCCTCAAGACTTCATACTTGGCTCTCTCCCATCTCATTATTTTCTCCCAACAGGATCTCATCCATAACCTCAGCTTTTCTTATTTTAAATGTGATGAGGCATAAATATTATCTCCATCCCAGCCTTCTCAAATGAACCTGCAACCTATCTAACTGCCTCTGAACCCCTCTGGGGTATCTCAAATGTACCTCAAACTCACCAAATATAAAAACTTCCATTCATGACTTTATCCACAAAATTGACCCTATTCTGCTGTTTCTTAACCCATCAGCCACTCGGTCACACAAAATGGAAACCATGGCATTATCCTCGACTGGCTCCCTGAATCACATTCCAAGTTCTCCCCATTTTCATAAATATCACATCTGTCAAGTTGACCAACTTCTCCCATTTCTACTAATGCCACTACATAACGCAAGTGGCCTAAACGATCTCGCCGCATCAGCTCGGACCATGTGCCGTCCGTCTCGTACTCTGCAGCCAGAGCGATCGATGCAGAAGGCAAATCTGACCATGTCGCTCCCGTGCTTCAAACCTGATAGTGAGTTCCTCTTTCGCCAATGTCCAGCCTCCTCCATCTGACCTACGTCCCGTGAGCGCCTCTCTTTCCCCCTCCTCGCCTTTCACCAAGGTCCCACGTGATTTCATTGCTCTTGCCACATGGTCATGAGTCACACTTGCCCTCGTCATGCCCTCTCCTGCCAAAGGACCTTTGCACATGCACTTGGAATAACTTTGCCTGGAAAGCTCTTCTCACGCTTCGTTACCTGGCTAACTCCTGAGAATCCTTAAAATCTCAAATCAAAGATGGCATCTTCAGCAATGCCTCCCCTGACTTTTCTAATTATATCAAATCCTTCCACTAGAGCACCATAGCATTTTTCACAATTGCACTTTTATTTACTAGATTATTTGTATAATTGTTTGTCTCTGCCTGTAGATGGTGAGCTTTATAAGTACAAAGCTCACATCCGCCTTTGTCCCCCTGAGACAGTGTCTGATACATGGTCACTGCTGTCCCTCTCTATCCAACATTTCTTTTTCCACTCACTAGTTATTTGATCTTGAGAAAGTCATTTAGTTTCTTCGCAAGTAAATATAATTCATATTTATATGTACATGGTATTGCTATAAATTATATATATAGGTATATATATATATATATATATATATATATATATATATATATATAATCAATATTTTGAGGATTAGAAGTAACTGTGAGGAATTTGAAAGTTCCTAGCCAAGTGCCTGGCGAATAGGGCACTTGATAAAAGCTGTACATTTATAACTCATGTTGTAGTGGAAGACTCTAACAGGAAATAAAGGGTCCAGGGCTTTTCAAACTGTACTTTTCAGAGCCCCAAGTAGCCCATCAACCCAGACAGTGCTTTACTGAAACAAATGAGGCTTCTGGACCCTCAGGGCCCCTCTCTCAGAGCAGAGAATTCACTCAGAAACACCCAGGATGCAATTATTCTTTCCTTTAGTGACATGGCTCAAATTCTTTAGTTGTTTGCTTAAATAATCAAACCTAACACTGTAATAAGATTATTAATATCTTTCACAGATATAGCTCATTTTATATGCCAGGTGTTTTATTATTTAGATCTGACCATAATCATATGAGAAGTTGTTATTATACCCGTTTTATATGAGGAATTGGAGCCTCTGTGAAACCAAGTAATTGCCCAAGGTCACAGCTGGTACATGTACGGCCAGAACTCAAATCCTAAAAGTAGTTTATTTCAAGCAGGAAGCACATAGAAGCAACTTGACCTGTTTTCCTGGGTCCAGGCCTGGTTTATACTGGCTGACCTGATATAATTAATTGAGCCTCTTATTCCCACACCATATATGTGTGTGCGTGTGTGTGTGTGTGTGTGTGTGTATCAGTACAGCTCTTAAGAATTTGCAGCTTCGATAAGGCTGGACATTTTTTTCCCCTTAAACCCTCCCAAGTTTCTTACAGTTATTGAAACTTTTGGAACTTCTAAGATTGTCAGATACTCTGACATTTGCCTTCAAACAGTTCCTAGTAACCTCAAATAAGACAGTGAAACCATCAGTGGAACAAAATGCCCCTTCGTAAATGCCTATAGACTTTTTCATTGAACTTGACACTTTTTACCCAAGCTAATCCCTATACCTACTCTTACAAGTAGTTGCTATTATCTCCTTTTTCAGATGACGAATATGTGACATAAGAAGTTAAATGATTTGGCCTTCACCAGTTTGATTGCCTGTAAACGAGAAAATAAATTGCTCTTTCACCTTCAGGCTGTAGAAAATGAATAGACAATAAATAGATTTCATATATGCTTACAGTAGAGGATATTGTATATTCCTTCCTAAGTTCAAATTTGTGAGGAAACTTTTAGGGCCTACTCTCAGGTATGAGTCAAGATTTCAGGATATTGTCACAGGTAAACAGATCTTGAGGTCATGTCAATGCTGACCAGTTGGCTATGTCATCCCCAAATGGTGCTTGGTAAGGCTGACTATAAGATCCAATGATTTAATTTTTAAAATTTATTTCAAAATAATGTACCCAAATATATGACTACTATCTTTGCTTTTCAAAATCGTTCAAAAATCACTAAGATTTGTCCAATTTGCTAAAATTAAAATTTTTTCTTTTTCTTTTTCTTTTTTCTTTTGGTGAGGGGAAGATGAAAAAAATAGTTGTCAGTTATCTTTAGAAATATTCTAAGATAAATTCTGATGAAGCTGTTTGAGGTTTTCAAATTAAATTATTGAATATGAAAACTGAGACTGTAGTTTTCTATGTCCCTTATTCACTCTCAAGAGCTCTAATCATATTTCTTACACTAACTGCCTCAAGAGTCAGAAACAATTTTTCAATTTAAAGTAAAGTCAGACCTACAAGGAAAAGTCAGACAGAAGAGATGGATTGGTGCTAAAGACTGTAACAAACTATCCAGAGCGATCTCATTAGTGAATGACATAGAGCAAGAGCAGACAGTTGAAGGGAACAGTAGATGGAGATCTGTCCAGGAAGAGATTGGTCCAGTACAGGAAACACAATGAGGTGGGAACTTTATCACTGGTCATTAGGCAGAGTCCTAACATCTGGATCCCTGATGGCATATAGTAAGGTATGTCAGATATTTTTCTTTAGCTCCTCCCAGTCTGATCTGTGGATTCTGGGAAGCTGATCTGTATGCACTATATTAACATGCTCTTTTGCCCTCTGGTTTCCAGCTGGAGTCAGCCAGGGGACCTTGCAGGATGTCAGAGGATAAGAGGAAAATGAGATCATATTTATTTTCCTGGACTAACTTCCTTTTGCTCCACTACAACCTGACCCGTGTCCTTCTGCAAGAGGTATCCAATAACTTACCCATTCCTTAGGCGGTGGGGCCTAAGGGTGGGAATGACTCCTCGCCATGACTAGTCTCTGTTGGATTTCCTAAACTCTTTTGGATTACCCTCACTTTTGTGCGTAGTGCCGTTATTAAACTTTCCTCAACGTACCTATTTTAATGGACTATTACCAACTACATCCCTAAGTGATAAGCAAGGACTGTTCATGAAAGTAGAAGAGTCTTTGATTTCCATGAAATGTTTAAAAAGATAATTTAGAACACTAGTTCCTGAGCAATGAATTTAAAAGGAAGAATATCAGGATAGAGACTTAGGAATAGGAGAACTATTACGTATGTGTTGTTTTTTAGAACTATGGTTAATTCGATGAGTTGGCCAAACAAATCAGGAACCAATTACTATTAATGCTTCAATTTCTTCATAAAATCAGTTATTCAGCTAATGTAATATTGAATGAAAATGCTATGCCTGGCTCTGCCCTGGGTGCTCGAGTGTTGCTTGGGGAAGAGGTGAAGAGGTCTCATCACGGACTCCTGTGTGGCCACAGGAGCATGAATGGATGGGGGTCCAGGAGACGGTCTATGAAAGGTCTTGTCTATGGCCGCCTTGGTGAGACTGAAGTAAAGATATTCAACTCGCCAAGCTGTCCTTGAAGAGTGAGAGCACATACTTGTAGTTTATAGACAATGGGTGGTGACAGACACAGAGAGATCAGTGAGGGGATTATCACAGCGGTCAAGATTTCTGCCTTGAGTAAGGGAGTGGTTAAATGTGCCATTTGCTGGCATAGTCAATGTTCTTTCTTGTGAATGTTTGATTTTCAGAAACGTCTAAAATTTAATCACAACCATGGTGGCCTCAACTGGAAATAAAAGAAATGAGATACTTGTTTAATTTTTTGTTATATCTGATGTTGTATTCTGTGAACAGTCTTTAAAGAAATATATAAAAAATTTAAACAAAGTTTCAGCGATTATTTATGCAAGTATTTTGCAATACTTTATTCATCATCATCTGAAATGACATAAGATTAATATATCTTCTCTAAAACAGAAGATAAAGAAGCTCTACATAAGTAATAGATAACAAAGAATACAATGAAACAACAAATGGACCATCATTCAAATCTTCCTAAAATATTTGGAATGTCGAATAGAACAGTAAAATCCATTATAAGGAATTACTAGATATTTTATATTTTGAGATATTGGAGTATTGCAATATCTAGGCAACAGATCTAGTTCTTACATTATATAGAGTTGAATTTATTCTCTTTATCCGAAGTCAGGGATAGTGATCTTAATATTTTAGAATACTCGGAAATATTTGCCTGAGTTTGGGGAAGTCTTTTATGTTATTTAGATGCTAAATCATCTGTGAGAAAATGTAAATATTCTGATTTTCTCAGATTTTCCTTACCTTCTGCTTCTGCTGTTTCTAATCTCCTTGTCAGGGTAAAAAAAAAAAAGTGCTCTTTTTAATATGTTCTTTTTTGAATCAAACATAATAATATTTCTGGTTTATTTTTTATCTTATTTCATTTGGTTAGAAATGCTTAAAGATTAGAGGCTGAAAACACATTATAATGTCCATTTATCTCGATGAGGAAAAGTTAAAGTTCTTTACAGACACGGTCAATTACAGAATACCTTCTGGAGTAGTTGTTATCATTGGCCCCCCATTTTCATCTCACATATCTGAGAAAGATGCTTTAGAAACCTAGGGCTTTGATATCTAAAGCACAAATCACAAAGGAAAAGATTTTCATGTTTGTCTTTGAAAATTATTTTTAAAATCTATGTTACACAAACCTTCTTAAACAAAGCTGAAAGACAAACTGCAAATTGTTTGCAATATATATAAAAGAAAACAATAACTATTCTTAATAAATAAATAGCTTTTGCCCATCAATAGACAATTGGATAAAGATATGGTACATATATACAATGGAATATTACTCAACCATAAAGAAAAATGAAATCTTACTGTTTGCAACCACACGGATGGACCTAGAGGGTATTATGCCAAGTGAAATGTCAGAGAAAGGCAAATATCATATGAGTTCACTTATATGTGGAATCTAAAGAACAAAATAAATGAACAAACAGAACGAAAACAGACTCACAGATACAGAGAACAAACTGATGATATTTAGACGAGAAGGGATTTGGGAATGAGTTAAAAAGGTGAAGAGATGGAGAAGTACAAATTGGTAGTTACAAAACAGTCACAGGAATGTGAAGTACAGCATAGGGAATAGTGTCAATCACATTGTGTAACTATGTATAGTGCCAGGTGGGTACTAGACTAATCAGGGGGTCACTTCATAAATTACATAAATGTCTAACCACTATGCTGTACACTTGAAACTAATGTAAAATAATATTAACCATCAACCCTAATTGAAAAATAAAAATTAAAAAAACAAAAGTCATAAAGTGATCCTGCAGTAAAAAAAAAAATCACAGTGATTAATTGTGCTTTATTCCAAGGAGGCATGGCTGATTCAATATTTGAAAATCACTCAATGTAATCCATCATCGTACTAAGCTGGAGAAAAATCACATGACTATGTGATGTTAAAAAAAAGCATTTGACAAAATTCGACACCATATAACCTTTTGGGACTGGACATTTTTAATCAGCATAATTCTCCAGGGATTTGTCCAGGTTTCCATGTGTTTGAATAGTCATTCCATTCATTGCTGAGTAGCATTCCATAATATGGACACACCACAGTTTAGCATTCACCTGTTAAAGGACATCTGGGTTGTTTCCATTTCAGAGCTATTGCAAACAATGTTGCTATAAACATTCCTGTAGTGCGGGATTGTGCCTGAACAAAAGCTTTAGTTTCTCCAGGTAAAATGCTTGGGAATGTAATTGCCAGGCCGGATGATAAATAAACGTTTGGTTTTTAAGAAAGTCTCTTTGTTTTCCAGTGTGGCTGTGCCATTTTCCATCCCCATCGGTAATGTGTGAGTGATAGTTTTTTTACACATTCTGACTGGCACTTAGAAAAACATTACATTAGCAAACGGAAAGATTTCAATTATGTGTGGATTTAATCATAAATAAACTTCAACACCTTTTCGAGTAGATTTGTTCCTCAAAAGAACTATAGTTTCAATCTGATAAAATTCGTTTCCGACAGAAAAGTAACAGGTACCATTAAATGCCTCTCGAAATTTTACTATGAAATATAGAAATAAGAAAGATCTAATTCCCTCTTTCCTCACACTCTGAAAGTATATCTGAGTTTTTCAATCTGTTAATGAAAGCTCCTTTTCCTACAGATCTGTATTCTCTGGATGAAAATTCTGCTCAGGTTTTTCAAATAAATGCCCTCAGCTACAATGTGATAACCCTGCCTTTTAAGCATTTTATTTAGTATGGTAGTAAACTCTTTAGCTATAATTAAAAATTAATTTTAAATGGCTGTACTGTTTAAGGAACAGAAGCAGGACAATGATACTGTAATTTAAAATTAAGCTAAATGCCTGCTTCCCTTTACCTCTCCATCAAAGGCCCAAGACATTGTTTCTCACCTTTAAATCCTGAAAAATAAAAAGCCGGTCATTAAAATGGTAACTTCTTACAGCACAAGGCTTTTCATACTTCCTTTCTGAGCATACATGTAAGAAATATTCATTTCAATCAGATGAAATATGATTTTTTTCAACAAAATCTCAGGAAAAAAATGATGAACAATAAACAAATCAAAACATATATTATTAAACTCATAATATAAAACTATAACTAGTTTATCTTTTAAATACCCAGTAAAACAATTACAATGCTTTTTAGTATTTGCAAGGTTGGGACAAATCCCTTGGAAGGGTGTTTGGAAATATTACTGCAGAAAAAATAATATAATTGAAGGGAAATATAAATACTCATGGGGGAGATGAGACTCAAAAAAAAAAAATTAAAAAGCAAAACAAACAAACAAAAACAATTAGCTAAGGCAAAAAACCCAAACACCTAGTAGAGACCGAGACCCTGCCTTCAAATATGTTGATCTAGTACACAGCAAAGTTTCAATCTGTTCATGAAAGACCATCCAAACCTATAGAAAAACTTTATAGTTCATTTGAGCCAAATTTTCGAGGACATGCCTGGAAGCAAATCTCAGCAAACTGAGAAAATGCTCCGGAGAATGGCAATTTTGCAGTTCCTTTTAAGCATTTAGAATAAAAAGAGAAAATGTATGGAAAGTATGTGAAACCCATCCGTTGGTGGTCGATTAAGGAAGCGAGAGAAAGCAAAGAGGGGAAATCTCTAGGATCAGACAAAAAGCAAAATGGAGGAGCGCATACTTCTTTCACATTGGTGGGTCAGGCTAGTTAATAACTAACATTTGCACCACGCAGAGCTGGGGTGGGGAGAACAAGATAACCATGCGGGGTTCTGTGGTCTCCTGCTTTGGTCTTGATGGTTGTGCCTTAGAGGGGTAGGAAAAGAAAATTACTCAGACATTTCAAAAGTATGTACCCTCGATGCATAAGAACAGCATACAGAGCTCATGCTAAGGATGGTGTAGGCTGGGGACGTGACTGCTCAGTTAGGAATTTATGATCAGACCATCTTAGGTGGTTACACTTGGTCACTGTGCTTGTCAGGCCTGCCATGTGGCCCCCTGAGCTTGTCACATTTATGACATAGCCCCTTTTTCCATTCACAAGTCTCTTCACATTTATTCAGCATCTTGTAATATATAGGGTATTATGACATACACTGGGGTAGAATGAAAAACACAGCATACTCCAGGCTCTCTCAAAGCTTTTATTCCTCTGGTAGGAGCTCTGTAAATATTTGATGAACACAAGTTATACATGAAGGAATGAATGGATTAATGAATGAGTAAATTGATAAACACTCTATTAAAAAACCTTTATACAGAAAGAGATCACGAAAACAGTCATTCTATAGCAAAAAAAATTTAGACAGTGTCTCTGAAATTATTAATAACCATTGTGTAAATCGAACGTTCCCCTTTTATTTGATTTGGTTATAAATGTAAATATCTACTGATTATCAGAACGCATGATAACGATTTGTTTATTCAGGCACATTGCTGAACTTCCTAAACTTAAAATAGACCCTGGCACATAGCAGGTGCTCAAGAAATATTTGTTGAGTAGCTATAAAATGCATGCGATACCATACATCAAAAAACATTTTTAAAAACTACCCCGTCATCAAGATCTAAGATCAAGTCATCAAGTCGGTGGTACCAAGCAAAGCACTTTTTGAGCTGTAAGGATTTCCAGTCCCTGTAACCAAATAATAAATTTCGAATTGTAAAAGAGAAAGCAAAGTTGCCCCTTTCTCTCTCTCTCCCTCCCTCCTTCCCTCGCTCGTCCTTGGTATTCAGAGGCACCATGAAGTCAGCTGGAAATGGCGATTTTTTTTCTGACATTAACACTTTTCCATCACTCTGAATTAGTATGCACAGCAGCTAATGTGCTATGAAAGTCACTTACCAATAACAATGCAATCTTTGAATACTAATCTGAAAGGATTCCAGCCACAAGGAAAAGCTGCTAATTTGATTGGACGAAGCTAATAAGGGAGCCTTGAGCAAAATAAGTGACGGATTCTTATTTTCATGCATCTCCTCCACCCTGCTTTGAGTCACCTCTCTGCCTTTCTTTTCCATTCAAAGGAGAAAACTCGGCATCCTTTTACTAAGACAACTGTACATCCAGTCCTGATATTCCTGCTACTTCACAGATCTATCCTGCAATGGTGATAGATGAGTCTATTAGTAGAACCATCGTATTTGGCTTTTCTTCTTCTGGAAATTAACAAACGGCTCTTTTAAAATTTTTAAATGTTCATCTTTTCTTTCTTAATTCATCTTTTTGGAAACCCAATGCCTACATGCTTCAATAGATTAGACACATTAGTCTCAAGCCTGACGGCATAATATATCCTATGAAGATCTTAAAATAATATTGATGACTTGATTTCACCTCAGAACAATGAAATCTGAACTTCTGAGATTGTGGCCCCCACTTCTGTATTTTTTTAAAGCACCCTACGTGCTTGAGGCACAGTAAGAATTGAGAACCATTAGCTGTGGTTATTAATTCAGCCCTTGCAGACCTAATTACATTTATGGACCTTTTTAAGACCATAAACATCACTCTTGTTCTTGGAACACGTGTCTTCTAGCGCATGGGAAAATTAGGAATGAAAGTGATTGGATGGAGCAAATACTTTCCGGCTTTATAGGGAAATCAGTTTTTCTAATATAGGAACCAAAAATGTAATCTGTGTAAGGATGCCATCTTAAGTTCTTTTTTAACTCTTTATTTTGAAATAATTTGAGATTACCAGCAAGTTACAAAGACAATAAGGAGAATTTCCATATTTCCTTCACCCAGCCTCTCCTATTAACATCTCACTTAACCATAAAACGTAGACTAAAATCTTAACATCGTTCCAATCCTATTAATTAAAGCACAGGCTTAATTTGGGCTCCTCCAACTTTTCCACTAGTTTCCCTTTTCTGTTTCAGGATAGAATCCAGAATATCGCTTTGCATTTACTCAGCTCATCTCCTTACTCTCTCCTGTGAGAATTTCTGTCTTTTCTTGTTTTGTATGATTGACACTTTTGAAGAGTACTCACGGTGTTTGGTGGAATAGCCTCAATTTTGATTTGCCTGATGCTCCCTCATAATTAAACTAGGATTATGGATTTGGGTGAAGAAAAGCAGAGGGGTAAGGTGTCTCTCATTGCTTCAAATAAGAGGTGTGTGACGTCAGCATGATCGGTTGCTGATTATGTTAACTTGATCACCTTGTGAAGGTGGTGTCTGTCAGGTTTCTCCGCTATTAAAGTTACTATTTTTAATTTTCTTTCCATACTCTATTCTTTGGAAGTGAGTCACTAAGTCTAGTTCATACTCAAGAGGAGATCAATTGACTATTATTTGAAATTCTTCTATAAGGTTGATTTGTTCCTTCTCCAACATTTGTTTATATGTTCAATTGTTTATTTTTATCAGTATGGACTTATGAATGTTTATTTAATTCTTTGTGATAAAATACAATATATTCATTATTTATTTTGTTACTCAAATCATCTTAGCTTGGGCCATTGGAAACACTGGCTTCTGTGTCAATTTGATATGTCCCATTTTTGTTTGTTTTGATTTATTTGAGCATTTTCTTACTTTTTGACATTACAAGAATCTCTAGCTCATTTTGTATTTTCCATACTCCAGTTCTAGAATCATCCATTTCTCCAAGGAACTCTGGTTTCTTTTATTGGAATGTGTTCTTTAGATGCCAGAATCTGAGCACTAAGTCTGTTCATTATTACAGGAGTGTCACTATGATATGTCTTTTTCAAACTGTTTTCTTTTCTACTTAGCATTTATACCTAAATCCTGCCTTTCGAAGAGCTATAAGAATTCTCAGAATCTACGCATTAATAGTAAAAGTAAGATCCACTGTAACTGTGAGACATAAATTCTGTTTCTTAAACTGATGCTAGGTACCTGGACGTTTTTATAATCTTGACTTTCTTTTTCTAGATGTTTTTATTATTGATTTAAAAAGATATTATGAATGCTGTGGATTTTGCTAGACACAGTGGATGCTGTCTACTGTCTTTTCTTGAAAATGATACTCTATCCTATAGCTGGAGAAAAATATTGTATATGTGGATGACCTTCTTTGGCCCTTTTAGTAGTTCTCAAAGTTGATGGATATCATCAAATTGCTGGCACACCTAACAGCTGACAGCTGAATTATTTACCCCACCTCTTATACCAACTCTTAAGAGCACCACATTTTAGTGATTCGTTTTTTTTTTTTTTAATCATTTATCCCTTTTTCGTTTGTTTCAAATGCCTAAAGTGTTCAACAAACAACAGCTGTTTCTAGCTAAGGCTTTTATAGGAAGCTTGGCAGATTGGGATATGGGTTAGTTTTAGTGATAGCAGCATTTGGAGTTTATACTGACTCCAACAGTGAATAGGACTCGATATCAGAAATTGATATGAAATCCTGATCATTAAATCCCACCGTAGTAATAATAGAAATACTTTCTAGAAAAAGAAAACAAAACAAGGGAGAAGCATTCAGGTCCAGTGCAATTGTGCCATCGGGGAACTCATCAAATGTTCGTAGCAATTCAAAGGCACGAATCACATGAAGGAGGAGTGATCTGTCCCTGCTCTGCAGCCACTGTGTCCATTTTCCCTCTTCCCAATGACACCACATGGAAAATAGCCTGAGTAGGAATTTGATGTACCAGCTTTTAGGAAGATAAGATGCCCAAAGGTAAAGTGCCATTTTTCTTGGGGTGTGACAAATAGCAACCGTGACGAACAGCTTATACATTATTCAGTGATATTTGCTTTAGTTGTTCAGTGAAACCCAAATTACTACAATATGATGTTGAAAGCATTTACATAGATCTGCGTAACTGTGAGATGAAGGTGCATAAATCTGCCTAGAAAAAATTTAAAAGGCTGCAAATAACCAAACTGAGTCTTCGAGAGCAAATGGACATGGAAAAAAGTACAAAACACATAGAAAGGAATAGAGTTTAAACGCTCAATCGTTTTTCCCAGAGGAATAGAAGGTCGATCTTGGAAACGCAAAATTGAAAATAAGAAAAACATTTTTTTAAATGTCAGATTTTTAAAAATTAAATTTATCGGGGTAACATTTGTTAATAACATTATACGTTTCAGAGTTTTAACTCGGCTTTCTCTAAGGTCAGCCTCTCGGTGCTCTGTAAGTGCTCATCTCCCGAAGGGCAAACTCAGGCGCTTTCCAATTATTTACTGGAATTACTTACAGGACTTTATCTGTGGTTTTAAAGTCTTGACTGTGGCATGACAATCAGGAACAGTTTACACACACACACACACACACACACACACACACACTCTCTCTCTCTCTCTCTCTCTCTCTCTCTCTCTCTATGAAAGTAATTTATCTGCTCCTGCTGAGAAGACAATTAGTGTCATGAAGAATCTTTTAGTCTAGAATCAAAATGCCCTCATTAAAAACAAAACAAGAAGAAAATTTTTAATCTCATTATGCTGTTACCAGAAAGAACAGTCCATTTCTAGTCCGTTTTTTTTTTCCTGTTTATTTCCTTTCTGTTGCAGTGAAAAGATGGGCTTTGCTTTAACAAAATCCCGATAAGTGAGAATACAAAATAATCAAAATAAAACAGAGAGATTTGGTTACTTTTCGCAAGAATTTTTCCAGGAGCTTCCCTTCCAGAGTTGAAATCCCTAGCCCTCTTGGAAGAGAATTTGATGTTCCAAATTAATTGACAGGAACCTTTTCAGGAACATTCCACTTAAAAGACTATTTTCTTGGATCTTACACCTTTCTAGTCCTGTGGTTACCATTATGTGATCTATTAATGGAACCACTTATGATACTGGGCTAATTGCAACACTAGGTCAGTTACTCAGCATTAGTTTTCCATTCTGTGCTCTGAAAGATGCAAAAGAAATAGAAAGTTCAATTCCATACTCAAGAATGCCCCAAGTCTAATGGGCTTATCAGCACTTCATATGCATCAGCATGAAAAAAAAAATAAATAGAGCTTATAAGGTGTAACAGGATAAAACAGAAAAAGAGGAATGATTAAACTTCATTCTGGCAGAGAGACCAGCAAAAGATGTTGTAAAGATGAGGTGAACCCCGTAGCGCTCGGTACAGCTATTTCTTATCTTCTTCTTTTTTTTTTTTCCTTACGAGTGACCTGTGCAGGTCCATAATGACACCGTAAAGGCATAGAACAATCCATCTTGTCATCTAGAAATCTGGCATGTAAAGGCAGGCCTCTCAGGGGACACGCCGAAGAGAAAGGCACAACTATGCAAGTTAGGAGAAACCACTGAAAGATATCTCTTAGAATCATATTATTTAAGAAGCTGGGTTTCTGAATACTTGGAATGTTTGAACAGGAGGGGACTTCTGAAGTTAGATCAAGTTACACTAGACACTATTGGTGTTTTCCTTCAGACTCCTAGGGCTATTTCCCAAGAGGTGCAGAATTCTACATTTTTAATAGGTTTCTCTGGATGATTCTGTGGAATCATTACCCAGGGTGAAGCAGGAGCCAATCGGGGCCAAAGGAGCCTGGGATGCACTGAATCCATCCAGTGCAACTTTGATCAGTTTTAAATATTAGGTTTCTGGGTAAGACTTCTTTTGAAAATAATAGTGTTGTTGCTTAAAAATAAATGCAGGCATGAGTGGACATTTTTATTTTAATTCCGTATCCAACTCATCTTCCTGTACTAAGACTAGAATTGCCAGGATCTGTTCTAACGAAAATTTCTTCCAACTCTCCTGTTCAATGCACTTAGCGTTATTTTTTTTTTTTCATTGTTATCACTTTTTTAGAACTGTTTATCTGACACCTGTTTTAACAAAAGATATCTTGATTTGCAGAACAGACAAATTTTAGACAGATATTTTGACAGCAAAATGTATATCTCCTAAAGAAATAAAGGTCTGTTTGCTTATATATTTTGGCAAGAAACTGTTTTCTTTTGAAGATTTTCAAATATTACTTAAATAATTTCTAATTTTTTTCAAGGAATAAAAGCCTGAGTCAATAGGGTCTGAGCACAAAAAATTTTGACTCAAAACTTGATAATCTTTTCCCACATGATTTCACTACAATGGCATGAATTTTGAAAATTTCTGTTTGGCAAAAATGTACTAAAAATTAATAACTGTTTTCTTTCATGTTGCCATAGACTTCTAGTTTACTAGGATAGAGTATAAATTTAGATCTGCTTTTCCTAAAATATGTTCTATACAATATTAAGGGGCTAAAATATTTTCATAGGTTTTAATGTGAAAATGATGCTCATGTAAACCTTTCAGAAAAGAGTTTAAAAGTGATGTAAGTTTGTTTACTGATGGCTTGTTGGAGGGTGTTAGTACGCAAGGAGTCCCAAGAAGAAAACAAAATAAACTGCTTAGAGAATTCTTTCTTTCAAGGATTATCTCCTGGGATTACTGTTCTGCAAAACAATTTTAGAGAATCACTGGCCTAGATATTTCCTCCTTTAAAAAATTTAACTATATTAAACACTCATGCATACACTGCAGAAAGTGGTGATGGGATACAGTTGGAAAAATTCATTGGTCGATTTACTGGAAAATTAATTTCTTTTTCAAGACTGATAAATTATAAATTGTCTAAATACCTTATATTATTTTAGTTTGGCCATTTAGAAAATAACCTCTTTTGAAGGCAAAATCGATTTATTCCTACTAATTCTTAAGTATCTTTCTAAAATAGTATAAGTATGGATCTGTCCAAAAGTTGTAGGATGAAAGTTGATTCCGATAACCCACTTTAGGTTTGTGAGTCCCTGGTCTTTATCGCTGCAATTTCTCTGTTGTCTGAAATTCTAGAAAGAGGATTTTCCAGCTCTACCCATCATTGAAGTATTACCTGATTGTGTTAGTCCAGGCTATTATAACAAAGGACCACAGACTGGGTGGCTTATCAACAACAGAAATTTATTTTTCACAGGAGGCTGAAAGTCCAAGATCAAGATACCAGCATGGTCTGGTTCTGGTGAAAGCCTTCTTCTGGGTTGCAGATTGCAGACCTCTCACTATATCCACATGACAGAAGGGGTGTGGGAACCTTCTTAGGCCCCTTTTATAAGGCACTAATCTCATTCATGAGGGCTCTGTCCTCATGATCTAATCACCTCCCAAAGGCTCTACTTCCTAACACAATTATATTGGGCATTAGGATTCCAGTATGTGAATTTGGGGGTTGCACAAACATTCAGACCATAGCACTGACTGTTATCATCATGAGCCTGCAGTCCAGAAAGACTCATGAATTTCTGCATTAATAGAGACTGAAGAACTGGGGTAGAGTGGAAAGAGCAGCATCTCTCTCTGTTGGAGCCCCCATGGTCAGTGATGCATTGCCTCATTCTTGAGCATGACTGGATGATCCAGAAATGCAAAATGTTGTAGTAAAGCCAGCAACATGGAATAGAAAAACTAAGATAAGCAAACAAGAAAAATCAGAAATAATTTAGGGTACAAAGAAGAACTAAAAAAAAAAACACACCAATATTTAATTACATCCTTCCCAGTAATTCAAGAAGATATACTTCCTGTGTTATAAGGAGTGCTGTAACTCCAGATAGATGGGCCACAAATCTCTGTCTAGTAATTTTTGGTTGGAAGCAAGTTAATGCATATAATGTATTGTATTGACTCTAAGAATTATTTTGTTTTGTTTTTTTTTTTTAGGATTTTTTTGTCATTACGATAATAAGCCATTAAATTAATTTAATTGAATCTGTGAAATTTGTCTCATATGCAGAGTGCAGGTATCTATAGCTTTTTGTTTGTTTGTTTGTTTTCCTTGCTTTATAGTTCAGATGTTTAAAGCTATTTACAGTTTCCATCTCTTCTGCCTGGATAAGGAATAGGTCCAAAAATATAGAAGTTTGTAAGATTCCTTAGACTTTCAGATTTTTTTCAGGTTCTACTGGATATCTTATGTGAGTATATAATTTATCAATCATCCAGCAATGTGGACTATCTGTTATTCTAGCTTCCAAAAATCTCCCCCTTACACTAAAAACACTTCTTATACTGTTGCCTGTCTTTGACCATTTTCCAGTGTCCTTCAATGATAATTTTTAGTATTTTTTTTGATATATGCTTTTTTCCACAAAAAAAGAATCACATAATGTTATCAAGCTGCTGAAAGCAAGGTCATTTATGTTTTTATTTCCCTGAACACTGTGGATGAACATCTTGTTTTTATGTTGACCTTGTATCTTGTGATTTTTCTAAACACATTTAGGATTTCCTACATGGACAAATCAAACATGGACAAATTTCCTACATGGACAAATAGCAAAGTGGCAGACTTAAATAAAAATATAGCTATAATACTATAACTATAATATTAAATACTATATATAATACAGTATTAATATTAAGTACTATATATAAGACTATAACTAATAATATTAAATGTAAAAGGCCTACGTATTCTAATCAAAAAGAGATTGTTCGACTAAATAAAAAGGCAAGAATTGACTAAAAGGTATCTATAATAGAGGTACTTAAAGTCAAACAAAGTGTATATCGAAAGTAAAAGGATTAAAAAAAATACTTTCCATCCTTTCACTTTCAGTATATAATAAGCTATGGGGAATAGCTAATCTGGAAACTTAAATAAATTGAGGTCTCAGGCTCTACATGTAGTAATCCTCCAGTATGTTCAGCTTGTAGCCTTCATCCTACTCCAAACTTGAGATAGATTGGATACAGTATATAAAGCCCACCCTCAGGAGCTGAGTGATCCAAAAACCTATGATCAAATCCAAGTGCAAGAAGGCTTGCTCTAGATTTTTTCCGTTAAGGAGAGAGATGCTTGCTTTCTCTCTTCTGAGTTTACATATGAGAATTTTCATGGAATGTACAATAAGAACTAGGACTCTGGACTTGATTAGAAAGTCATCGGCTGAGAGTGTCACGTTTAGCAGTGGTCCAGTAAGTGACACAGCTCTGAGATTATGTTCCGAGCAGGCAGCTAAGAGAGAGTAACATGTAGATGGAATGGGTTAAAGTCTGCAAGACTTTCAGGGTTTAAGAAAATATTAGTCTGGATTGGGGATCACAGTAGAAGAATGGAAACTAAAAGACTAGCAACCTAAGAGAAAATTGGAGACAAGGAGCAGTCAGGTTCTAGCTAGGAGGCTTCAGCAGAAAGTATAGGGCATCAATAGGAAAAATGGAAATCAATGCTAAGTTGAATACTCTGTGAGTCATAGTTTTCCCCCCTCGTTCAAGATCGGACTGTCTGAAAGTGGAGATCCAGCGGGGCATCTGACCTTAACTTTGAAGGGCAATAGGGTGAGAAGCAAGGTAGTTCTTGACAAAGGTCTGTACAATCTATGTTCCCAGCTATCTCAAAGCTCAATTTCCTGGTACCCTTTCCTCTTGAAATTTGCATTTCACCACTGTCATATCATTATCGGATTTTGATGTAGATTTGAAATAATGAAATAAAGTAGCCAGATTTTTAAATTACTTGACCTATCTGCCTGTCTCTGCTCAAGAAAGAGGGCAAATGAATGTGACTTCTGCAACCCCCTGAGATTGGCCTCTTGTTGGCAGACAATCGGAGAGGAGAACTGGGTATTATCAAACCCTCTGAAAGCTTTTAAATAAAAGTCTTGTGATTTCCGGCTTCCTTCCAAGTGTAATTTGTAATGGATGGAGATATATTTAAAATGAGATTTAGCTACGCCTGATGGTCTTAAGCTGACAGCGCCTTCGACTCATCTACCTGTCCGCTATAGTTTAGAAGCTCTAGTTTGCATAAGAAAAAAGCTCATTGTCATGAAGGAAGGAAGAGTTAGTTTGCATATCTAGTCAGATTAGACCTTTGGATTGTCTTCCTGGTGGGGAAGAACGAAGTTATGGAGGATTTTTGGTCATATCACATGTCCCTTAGCAAGGAAGGGGCTTATTTAAAAGCAGCATACTTATAGTTAAAATCGAGAACAATATTTGAAATTATGTGAACCTCATTTCACATTCTTAATAATTTTGTTTTGAATTCTGGATTCTAGTCATTTACTAAGAAACCAATCAAAATGCGTGGGTCAATTTTTACGATGTAGTTTTTATATGTAGTTTGAATTTTAAAACTTAATATTTGTCACTATGAAAATGAATGATAGGTATAAGCAAGAGAAATAAAATAAAAATTCACGCAGTCTTGTCAATTTTTATCCATATAATTTTGATATCAGTCCTTTCAATTATTTTTATACGCATATATAAACCAACATTATAAAACTGGGGTTATTGAACATACGCTTTTAAAAATAAAAAGATATTTTGTTTTTCATAGTAACATATCTTCAGTGCTTTTCTTTATCCACATATATTCATGAAAAAGTTGGTCACGAATAATTGATTATGCAAACATATATATTCTGGCTTACCCACAAAATTCCACTGAGATGAGAGCGAAGATTTATGCTCTGAAGAGGATAATTGGAGGGTCTCTGCCCTGGAGAGACAGGGAGACAAATGCAGTTGAGGCATGTGCCCAAGTGAAAATGAAGAAATAAGTGTAGGTTTCAGTTTCTCCCCTTCCCCCAACCCCCACCAGCACCCAGGCTTAAACACTCTAGATTAAAGAAATTGAGAAACTATTTTTCTAGAGAATCTGACCCGCCCATGAGGAAATACATAACCATATTTACAGCAGGGTCATCTACAGTTAAACCACAGCAAACCAGCCACACCTACTCTTATAGTTTACCATCGGCATTTTAATCTGCTCTTAAACATGAGTGAGCGGACAACCAAGGATCACCTGCCATGTGAGGAAATCCTATTAAATAAAATACAAAAAACAGACAGAGGTAACAGACAAAACGGACTACAGGAAAAGAATACCTTTTCTCAACTTTTATCTTGAAAAAATATCAAACCCAATGAATATTCTCCAGCTTTCCCTCTCATGATAAATCAGAAAATTTTGCTTCTAAATAATTCAGGATATATCTCCTAAAAATAAGGATATTCCCTGTATATTGTCATTCGCACATCTAAGAAAATTAATAACAATTCTTTATCATTTACCTTCCATACGATCCCACTGGTGACTTTTATCGAAGCTTCATTTTTATTCCACGATGCAATCAAGAGTTGGTAAATTGCATTTTGTTTTTGCGTGATTTTAGACTTTACAATAGAACAGTCCCTCTGTCCTTTGTTTTTCGTGACATTTAGTATTTTCGGGAGCCCAGGTCAGTTGTCTTCTCGATAGAGCAACCTATATTCTGGATTTGACTGTTCGATCATGATGTCATTTAACTTATTTCCTTATTTCTTATATTTCTTAAAAATAGATTTACTCTGTGGATGATGTTATTTTATGTTCATGTTAGAAGAGCCTATAAATTTAGATAGAATCACTAATGAGAATAATGAATGATGCTAAATCCCATCACTTGGTTAATGCAACAAAATTTGGGGAGCTGAAAAGATCTAAGAGGAGAAATAGTCTTTCTGGTTAACCAGATCTAAGAGGAGAAATCTGAAGGAAAGGAGCTACAATTAACATCATAAGAGAAACAAAAGGTTTTGCAACTATGAAATAAGAAAAGAATGTTTTTACAAACATCAAGGAATCTTGAAAAAAAATCAGATAATAGTTCTTTAAAAATAAAGCGTAATAGCAGATATTCAGTAGAAAGTATAATAAAGAAAGTTGAGATAATCACCTACAAATAAGAGAGGGAAAAAAAGTCTGAGTAGGAAAATAGAGAAAATATAAGAAAGAGAAAGGGTCCAGGAGATCCAAAATATGACTAAATGCACTTAAAACTTAGTAGAAAAAGACTGAAGGAGATGAAATTATTAATAAATAATTCATAAAAAATTCTGTGACTGAAATTGATTTTTTTCTCTAAATTTGCTCCATTAACCTGTCTTTTTACATCATGTGATTTTATTTGTTGTAGCGATATATATTTATGCTTGGTAGGGTAAGCCCCTCTTCATTCTTCTTGTGCAAATTTTTTTTGATTATTTTTATTCATTTAAATCTTATCATATTTAATGTCATTTTGTAAAAAAACAAAACAAAACAAAACAAAACACCCTCTCCCAAAGCCCGTGTATATTTTGATTTACAATGTAAATGTAAAGCTGAGTCTAAACTTTATCTTTTAGAAGGTAAGTTTTCCCATTCAAAGTCATTTATTTTATCACATGCAGTCAAGCCATCTTGTATATCTTCTGCTATTTTTGATTGACTGATTTGTCAATAAATCCTACAATTTTTTGCATAGTCAAGTCCTAGATACTTTGTAAATTTTTTGCTGTTATAAACGGGATCTGTTTCCACTACATTTTCTGCACTGATACCTCGGCCATAGATTTATGAGAAAAATCAAAGGCGAGCAGTCAGCATGGGTAAAGCTGCAAACGGGCCTGCCGGATGGGTGCTCTATGAGCAAACCAGCATCTAATTCTCACTGCCCAAACCAGAGTCCAGATCTGCTCTAGACTGATGCTGAGATTCCAGGTGGCACAGGACTAAGGTGATTCTGCAGGAGTGTCCAGGCAGAGATGCCTTAGTAGCTGAGATATCAAGCATTTCATGATTGGCTTAGAGATTGGATTGCAAAAGTAGCAACTGAGGTAAGACTATTTCCCAATGAAAGAACGTTTGAAGAATGTCTTGGTCTTCTCTACCATGTACCTTCACTTAGTTTCACATGGAAAATTATAGCTCTAAAATTTCCATATTTTCTGTTTTGATATCCTTCTGTGCAACACTTTAAAGCAAAATAGTATAGCAGATCCAAAAGAAATGGCTACTTTGGGGAATGAGCAAAACCATTTTAAAATTTATGTTTAATATTTGTTAAAACAATCGAATTTAACATTACTTAAAAACCAAAAATATCTAGAAAAAGCTCTTAGAGAAAACAACGCCAAGGAAAAATTTCTCACTAATTACAAATCGTAAACACTCCTTGTTTTCTCTTTTTTCTTGAAAATTCCAAAAAAAGAAACAGTTTATTTTCTTGCTTCTTTTCTTAAACTGGGAGATTAAACGACTCTTAACTTTGGCTATCTCTCCTGCAGTCTGTATTCAGATATTACTGCGGCTAATTCACACAGATGGCTAACAGATTTCTGAAGCCCCAAGTGTTCCATTTCGAAGGGTCTCATTATATATAAGCATTGAGCTTTATTGCAACTTGATTCTGTATAAATAACTTCACATTCTACAAGGGAGAGAGTCCTGGCTGAGTCTCTCTTGGCATGGCTACCCTAACTGTAATCTTTCCCATCTCTTATATGAAATTGACCTATTTAAGCTTCTTATTTCTGCCTGGGTTAATTTTGTTAAATGATAATTTCCTAGGAAAGTATTTCCTTTAGATTTTCTTATGTGTTGCGATACAGTTGCATATAATATTTTTACATACAACTAAACCCATAACTTCTGTATTTGTGGCTCTGTCTCCTTTCTTATGCCTAACATTAGGCGATATTTTTATCTTCTCTTTTTTGTTCATCAGACTTGTTAATATCTAAACAGAGAAGGACTCTCTCACCAGAGGAGCAGTACCAGAGATCTCTGAGTGAGGGTTAGAACTTCTCTCTATAGCACTAGGTGTCAGAGGAAAACAAGGAAGAGTCTACAGACTTTTCAGGACAAACAAGGACACTGTACGCTGTTGAGCTGTTACTCATACAGCACAGCGTGGCAAAATGTTCACGGATATGCCCTCCTCTCATATTCCAGTTATGAAGGAGGGATGCAGCCTATCAGATATTATGTGAAAATAATGATGGAATAAGCAATTCACCCAATAGAAAGGTATACGATGATGACTCAAAAATGCAATTAATTCTTAACATTTTTTAATTAAAGAAGATGCTTTACGCTCCAATATGTTTTTAAAAATTAAGCAAAATAAAATCAATATGAATGATGTTGGGCTAGACAGACTAAATAAGTCTGTAATTTTGAGCATGTGTCCTAAGTTTTTAAGGGTAGAAATCAATGTCCTCAGTCACATACAGTCCTAGATGTTTCTGAGCTTTTTCACTATAACTCCCTGGCAGATGAGAGCTTGGAGGAGGAACAATTGATCCCCAAGCTCCTTCGAGCCTAGATAGGTCTCTTTCTAAATCACTGTCAGTGTTCAGATACAGAAAATCTGAATGAGGAAGAGGAAGAAAGAGAAAGTGAAAAAGAGAGAGGGAACGAGAGTAAGAAAGAGACCAAAAAAAAAATCAAGATTGAATATGAAAATAAAAAGCAACATGAAATAAAAAAGAAACAATGAATTATAAAAGAATACCGTGTGCAACTTGTTGAAACAACCCAAGTACTCTTTGGAAGACTGAGAAAGTTCTGTAATGGACAAAGTCTTTGCCTGGTTTCTCTGGATATAGCAAAGGAGAGTAGAGGGAGTTAAGCTGCCCTATATATACCAAGAAGCATGAGATGTAGAGTAGAAGTAGCTTAACTTAGCCATTCTTAAATTTCCTCACAACCAATGCAAGAGTTATATATTCCTGGGACCCACTCAAAGCCATAGAATCAGCATCATTGTAAATTTATATGTCTTTAAGAAATACATGCAATGAGAGATTCTTATGATTAATCTGAATTGAAACAGAGAACCAGGCAAATCTGGTTGGTTTCTATATCCCTGGAATTAACAAGAACTAACGGATGATGGATGATTAAAGATCTATATTTTACAAACCAAGAAGAAACTCCCATGATTAAGGGAGACACACACCTACACACACACACACACACACACACACACACACAGAGAGAGAGAGAGAGAGAGAGAGTTAAAAATAGCCTCCACATTCCTCCAATCAACTTCCTTCATTATACAAGTAGACAACAGGAAATAAGCAAAAGAAAGCCATGAGTTCATGGTCCTATCACAAAGGAGGTAGAGTCTGTTCCTTTTCCAAACTCAAGGCAAAGAGACTTCAAAAATACCTCTCATCAAGACCGGTGATGTCTCTAGGCTGGCGATACCAGCTTCTCATTATCCAGGCAGACCAATACAAGGCAAAATACTTGCTGATCTGACTCAGAAACAGGGCTTAGGAAGTAGCTAGGGAGAGGTTGCTGTGTAGAGAGGGAAGGCCTGCTTGCTTGCTCTTTGGCACATGAAGGTTGTATGATGTTTCTATGCTTCAAGCGGGCAGAGAGTTGACATATTGCAAACGCAACAAAGAAGATTGCTTGCCAGGTAAGGAGATGCCCAGAGCTAAGAGGGTGTGGGGATCTCCAGCTAGTAGTGGAGTCTCTAAGGAAGTCATGGTGTGATAGGTCAAGCCACATAGAGACCTCCCACATGACATGAGGTGATTGGGCAGTGCTGCATGAAGGATTCATCATGGAGACACCTATCTCTAGGACCATCGCATAGCAGACAATGTTAAGCAGATGACGGCAACCATGGGAAATTATGTAAATGGCATCATCCCTCCTCCATGATTCCCTGACACATCCTTCAGCACCAGAGAAGTTGAGCACTGATACAGGAGAATGGTCAGTGTCCCAAACCAGACCAAACCTTCTTCGACTCTGCTTCCTTCCTGTCCCTTCTCCTCTGATGGACTGAAGAGGGATATAGTACATCCTGTCCACTCCAAGTCCCTCAGGCCAAGGCTGACCTGGATCTAGTGGGAAGGGAGATGACATTTAAGTAGGAGTGTGAAAGATGCTTTAAACCGAACGTATATTAATTGAAAATGACAGGAAAGCTACGGAAGCTGCCAATGAAGTTGTCAAGGACAGGAAAGAGGGTGTTTGTTAGAGCAAGTTTAAAAACAATAATGAGGATTAAAAAAAAAGAGAAAACTTTTTCATATTATTATCCCTGCTCATTGTCTGGTTACACACATATTAGAGTGAGGGATGACTATGGATACCATGTGTGAGTAAGATACCAGTCCCAGATTCCCCAATTACATAGTCACACTTAGGACACATGAAAGTGACTCAAAATGAGACACATCTACTAAACTTGAATAATTTATCTGTAGCTCAAAATTAAGCATTTGGAGAGGGAGTGGTTTACATGCAGTTCTAAAAAAATTTATTAGATTTAGGGTGCAATGTTTTCATCAAGTATTTGGTTAAAAAATAACTAAAACAGACCACAAAAATGTTTATATGGAAAGTTTTAGACATTTTAGAGAGTTTTTGCAACTCCAGTTCTCACAAAAGATAATGTTGATGAAGCTATTAGAAAACAATATAGCAGAAAAAATATGCCTGTCCTTTGATGCTCCAAAGAGCAAGAACAAATAGACGTGACAGGGATACAAAACTTCTATACATGTGGAAAAAGAGCTCGGCAGTGATAGCGTCACATAAAACAAAGCTCCTTTCTTGTGGTGGTGGTCGTGGGGATGTGCCGAGTCTGACATGGCTAGAGTTTTCCAGCAGAGGCTCAGTGACCATACGTCAGAGATGCAGCCATTAGACTTTGCAGAGGTGCAAAAAATAATTTTCCTCCCACCTTCTAAATTCTTCTAGCTTAGAAGATTAACAGGAGACAGATTAACAGGAGAAAACGTTCAAAGTTTATTACCAATGTACGTTCAGGGGTGCCATAAGAAGAGAGACCTGTGGAGGCATGGGGGCATTTGAGGTTTATATGACATTCTGGAGCTAAGAAGAAAGAGAGGGTTGTGGTTTGGGACGTCAAAGAGTGGGAAGGCAATGCACATGGGGACGAAAGAGCAAATGTTTGGTAGACAAATGTTTGCTCGATTATCTTCAACAAGGGAACACAGAGAGGACTTTGAAAAAATGGGCCTTGCTGGGTTCCTCTCTGTCTATCCCACACCAATTTATGTAAAACTATCTGCGATAAAAATCTCCCTTCCTGGAGCAGATCTTCTACCTAAATTCCCTTTAGAGAGTAAAGGGGATGATCGAAGGTTTTTCCTGTGTCTTTCATTCCTTAATAACCAGCTTAAAATCAATGTCCCAAAAAGTGTACTTTGGGATGGCAACCTCTGCTTCCCTTGAACTTTTGGAACCAGGTGAGATGATCCGGTCAATAATCCCACGGGGTCCTTCCAGCTGCTTCTAATTGGGCCACAGACGCCTGGCCTCACTTCATCTTGCTCCTCCAGAAAGGTGAAAAGGAATCTTTATGAAAAATGAAGAGGTAGAATTTTTCCAAAGTTAAAACAAAAAGTAAAACTAGAACACAGAGCGATTCTGATGGCATTGTTTACTCGGTGGTTTGGGCTCTTCCACAGGCTTTTCTCATCCCTCCCTCCCTCTCTTCCTCCCTCCCTCCATCCCTTTCTTCCTTCCTATCTTTTTTATGAAGGAGGAGAAAATCTATCTGGAAATTTTCAGGCTTCTATAATTACATCCATAGAAATCACATCTTAATACACTGCAAAATAGTGTCATTATTTATTTTTGTACATAAGTAATTGGAGCAGAATTAGTACAATAGCATGTTTTGACATTTTCGTGATTTTGTATTTCCTGGTACTTATGTGCACTTGCTTCTCAGAACAGGTCTAGACCACTGCCCAAGCCTGGAATCTGGGATTCCTCATGCAGCATGTTTGGGGGGAAACATTTCAGATCAGCTTTATCAATGTATGTTTGGTCTATTTAGTATGTAAAAGTCTAAAGATGCCTCAAAACATTTCATTCATGCCTAAATTGGCAGGAATTTTCTCTTTCCTTTTGGCAAATATCCTTCTCGCTGGGGTTTGTGCAGAACTAATGCCAGACTTACTCAGCGTGGTTAGCTTGTGTTTGTGCAACAAGCTCATCATCCACAATGAACACATGGCTTTTAGACACAGAAATTAATCAGTGCTGGAGAGACGCTCTCCTGGCATAGACTGTGAGCTGCCTGCTTGCATAAGCCTACATTTGGTATCTATTATACAAAGCAGGATCCAGAGCTGCAGAGCACAGAATCCCACAGTTCTCTGTCACCTCAAACTTTGCAGAAAAAGTCTGTTTTGGGGGAAAATAGTGAGAAATATGGGGTGGATAGTTAAAATTGGGTTAATAATATGCCTGTGTTGCAGGGCCGATGTGAGAATCAAATAGAATATTATATGTGAAAATACTTTAATAATGTATGCCCTGCCTTTAAAAAAAAAAAAAGATTTGAAGTAGTTTATTGTGACACATAAAATATGGCAAGATAGCATAAATTTGAAATAGATGAGTGGGGGTGGGAAACACAGAGAGATAGATGTAAGGTAAGTGAGAATGACACTAATGGTCCTTGCTGTTGGTTTTCGATGAGATTGCATTTAATTATATTATCAATTAACACATAGGACATCTGATCAGTTCCTTAATGCACAATGACTATACGATTAAATTGCTCAAGCGAAGCACAGTTATTCCCTAGATTAAGGTAGGGAGAAGTTTCTTTGGTGGGTCTTCCGAAGCAGAACACTCTTTGTTCTAGCGAACAACATCCTCTCCTCGAAATTTCATAGTGTGATTGTGCCAGACTGTGATCATTCGAAGCAATTCTGGCAGGGCCAACAGGTTTGCAGGGCTCTGCCGGTTTGTCCCCACACAGACCGGAAATACCAAGAGATAATGAATTGATTGACGTTAAAACACTTTGTAAATTGCAAACCAGTATGTAAATGCAAAGTATGGGGATTTTCATTATCGTTATGGCTTTGAAACCCAGGTGGTGAACTTCAGGCAATGCAATGAGATATAGGAAATCTAAAAGACCAGCAACTAAACAGACATAGGAAATCTTATTCAGACTATAGGAAATCTTATTCAGACTATAGGAAATCTTACTCAGACTATAGGAAATCTTATTTTCCTTTCTTTTCTCTTTTTCTGGGAACGTTTTCCTCCCAAGTAAGTATAATTCTTTCACAGCAGAATCCAAAATGGGAGAATGAACTGCTGATTTACAAACAAACTCTAAGGTAACGACTCAGAACTTCTGGATTTCTTTTCTGTCATAGACAGGCCGATATAAAGAGAGAGAATTTATTCATGCAGCAGAAGCAGAAAATGGAAAAGCGAATACTTTAATGTTAATTTTATATTTGAATATAGGTATGCATGATATTTTAGAAAGCACCAGTAATTCAAACGAAATACAGATACTAAAAGCAGACATCTGCCACCAGAGATCCTTGTTGCAAACTTCTATGAGAAGGGCCTTTATGATAATGACATGAATACAAGGCACATCTGTGTAACTTGAGCTTCCTCTCTGTGAAAATATTATTCATCTTATTCTCGTGTTTACTAGCATCAGAGGAAAGGGTTTTGTTTCTTTGCTTTTAGTTTCTTTTTTTTTTTAGTTTAAATTATTATTATTATTATTATTATTGGTTATTGAACAGGAAGAGAAGAAATGAATGTTTTCAATTTATTTACAGAATGTTTTTAGGCCTTTACTGAACTAGGCATTAGATATATTGCCTAGTCATCATGGAAAATAATGGGAATTATTTTCCAATTCCTGTCATCATGGAAAATAATGGGAATAATAAAAACAATAACATTTGGGGCATTAAGTTAGCCAAGCACAGTACCAAGTTCTTTATATGCAGTGCCTCATTTTATCATTATGGCAGACCTATAAAACAGTTTCTGTTATCATTTCCATATAACAGATGAAAAATTAACGTGTAGAGAGGTTAACTGAATTCACCAAGGTCAAAGAGTGAGTTATCGGCAAAGACGACAACAGTACAGGTATATTTCGATTCTGGAATCCAGGCTTTTAATTCTGACTGCATAGAGGCTCATAGCTTCCAGGTAGAAACTCAGAAATAAACAGAGAGACACAGTGGTTAAACATGAAGAAGCTTGGGGATTATGGCATTTTGAGAGAAGACAAATCATATATATATATATATATATATATATATATATATATATATATACACACACACACACACATACATATATAAAAATATATATATAAAGAGTCTGTTGGGGAGATTTAACCTGAGTCCCAAAGAACATGCAGACTTAGTCTGGTAAAGGAGCAGTGGTGTCAGAGGAGAGGGTGCTCTGGGTATAGCAAACAGCCCATCTCTGCCACGTCTGTGGACTAGATCTAAATTCAGTGTAAGATACAGTGGACAAAGCAATGCAAGAAAGAAGTAAGCTAAACAATTCCCTGTCTGTAAAGATATGTGATGCATTGTCAACACAATCATTGAAAACAAAACAGAACTCCATTAGTGAGAAAAATAAGATGACGTTTGATTATATTGAGATCTAGGGATATATATTATATTTAATTTTTCTTCTCTTCTATGATGTATATTAGATATTTTTTTTTATTCTCCATAGAACTTAAAGTGCCTTCAAGGACTGTCTCACCTCCACCAGCTTATCCTTCTGCTTTATTTAGTAGTCTTATCCACTGACACTTGAAATATTGTTCTAATTAAAGTGTTGGCACTTTAGGGGTGCTGTGAAATTTCTCCTAGAAAAGTGCCCTCTTGTCTTTCTTATCATGAAACTGGGGGCGGGGGGAATTAGGGACTCATCAAGTTTCAAATCTTTTTAAAGCTTCTAGCAATTCATACTGTAATCTTTTCCCATGAATGATTGTCAGATCTGGGGTTAGAAATCATCACGCTAGACCTAAAGGTTAGCTTTCTCAGCATTTTTATGCTTTTCAAAATTTCCATAAGAAGATAAATGCTGAAGGATCAGTAAGCTCAACAGCTTGGACACCCACTGCTGCCACACAGGCGTGTGAAATGCCTCCGTGTGACTCAGAATTAGAGATGTAAAATTGTCATCGAGCTCAGGATTAGAGCTTGGCATTAAAAGTGTTTATAATGTGTGTTAGCAGAAACTGTGGGCTTGGAAAAGCATTGCTGGAAAACTGGAATTCTTAAAAGAAATTCCAACAAGCTAAAAGGCTTCTAGGCAGAATATGTAAATATTCTTTTTGAGCTAAAAATAGTCCATCTGCTGGATATCTTCCAATGATCTATATATAGCAATTAGTCGTGTGAATAATACTTCGTATCCTTATTTACATGGGAAATAACTGTATGGGTTTACATCTTCCTATTTTGCACCTTCGAAATGCCAACCTTACTTTAATCAGTTGCCTAGCTTGTATGTTGATGTATACCACAGATTTATTGATTCATTTAAGAAACTTATGACATACCTATTATGAAACAGGCAAACTGCTGTAAAGTCAGTAAACAATTTTGAAAAAAATATACTGTTCAAGTGAATTGTGAAGTCCCTGAAGTAGGACAGATCTTGGTATATTCAAGCACATAACAGGAGTCCCAGGTCATTGTCGCTTCGTGGATGGTGACGATTGAAATGAAACAAGGCTGGTAAAGAGGCAGAACTAGATTCTTAACAGCTAGATTTCTGCGTGGTTCTCCCTACCTGTCACAGATGTAACAGGTGAAACAAAATACAACTTGTTAATTAAGATAGAAGCTTTTACAGATTTTTTTTTGAGCTAAAAAATAAAATTTTGTTTAAATCCTGGCTGTTTTATAGGTTCCTTTCTAATCAACTACATTTCAGACTTTGATTAATATGTGGGAATTGTTAGTGTAGTTTGGAAAGAAATACAGTCAGCTTGGAAATGTAATATACTGGGAGAAATGGCTCTTTCTGTCATAGTGAGGTGGGTCAATTGTCACCAGGGTTTCGAATTCGATATTTGAAAAATAATATATGGTGGCTAATTCATTTTTCTGTTTTGACAGTTGAAATTTTATTTGACCAAATAAGTTCATTTCGAATAAAATGACCAACTACTACTTCCATCATTTCATAAAACAAAGGAAAATTTTACAATGAAATTAGGAAAGATATGCTTTAGAATCTTTAAATTGGATACATTAAATTTTATGGCAAACTAACTAAATGTCCTTACTTGTCTCATTTCCCTTCAAACCCAGGATAACTTCTCAATTGACCAAGGGCCAGGATTTAGTAGTTATCGACATAAATGTCATTCCATAAGAATTCAGGCAAGATATTTATGAGTTACATATCCTAAGTTCTGACATATAACTCTCATTACAAAATTCTAGTAATGAGTCAAAGAGTCAGTTCCTGAAGTAGATGTATCATCGTGTTCTCTGAGAATTGAAAGAGGGCAGGCTCCCTGGGCACAATAAGGGGGTTCCAGTAGCCTTCAGGAGAAGACAAATGGGGGCATCGGCCTGAAAAAATACCATCTAATGAGCACACACTCCAAGAACACTGGTATCAAAACGAGGTGCTTCCTTTGAGATATATGGAATTCAGCAAATGACAGGAAGCCTGAGACATGCTGAGGCTCAGGACTGAAGAGCAGTCGGTTCACAAGAATGAAACAGTAAGATCAAAAGCGAAAGTTGAGCAGACAGGGTCCTAATTGGCTCACACAAGGGACCTGCAGAGCTCTCAGCTGGAGGCTTTGTCGTGCTTTTCCTATTTCTGTAGCACGGTATTATGGAGCTGGAACCACTCATGTTGTGACTTCGACATTAAAACTGGCTTTGTTATTATGGTGTCTGTCTTTTTAAGGGTAAATATCTGACCTAAGGGAGAAGCTGGCAAACGGTAAGGCTCTTTGGCCTTTTATCGGGTTAGATGAATTGGGAATGTATTTGTTGTATTTCTATGAGTTCTCAGATTTCTTATACTCAAAGTTCCCTGTCTCTGCAGAGAAAGTAAAGTCTTGAACATCAGTCCAGTCAATGCTTCCACCTGTCTGTAGACCAAAGAACGGCCTCCTCCTGTGTCTTTGCTCCCTGGAATCCAATTGTTTGGATATCTTAGTTTGAGCCTGTATCTTATTTTCTCCTCTCCTATTTTTCTTCTCTTTATTGTTCCATTCTACTGGAGAGCTTCACATCTAAAAAATTTGTAAATATTTTATTGAATTATAAAAATCAGCCATAATATTTTTACTCTTCTAAAGGTTTTATGTATAAGTGCTTTGAACTCTTTTGTATAACATTGTATTTTATTTCATGGATCACACACAGATGTATGGTCTCTCTGAGTGTCTTTGTACTGCCAATTAATTTAAGTTGGAACTCTGTTTCGCAGAATTCTCTTTTGTCAATTGTCCCGGGTTAGACATCAGCGTAGGGCACCAAGCGAAGCTCACAAATAACGTGACTTATCTACTGGCTACTCTTGGTAGTGGGACCACAAACCCTCCAGTTCCTGCCAGATTTCTTTCTTCACACTCTCTAGGCCCTGATCAGGTATATCTGCAGTACGTGGCAAAAAGTACCAGCAATCCTGCAGAGGATGGATCATTGAGACCGGAGGTAATTAGAATCAGGTTCGATTTCTTCTTCATAGGTTCTAGTTTGTTCTTGCTGTCTTCTGCTTCTCCTTCAGCTTTCCTTCCCAACTGCTGGTCTTCCTGACATACAGCAGCACCACCACGAGATGCAGAGGCAGCAACCTTCCACAGACACCTTCACCAGCTCCTGTAACTGTATAAGATCTAATCACTATAACGAAGGCCTGTTCCACGTCACTAGAATTGCTCTGCTGTCCTGCATGAACTCTATGTCCTTTTGGAAGGTAAAAAGTACAAATAAAAAGGTCTGATGCTGGGAACTGACATAGCCGACCAGAGAAAGCTGAGAGCTCTGTGTTATTCCAATATAGACAGCAAATATTGATTTAACAAAAGAGTTCATTAACTGTATTCCAAAGACAGGGGGTAGGAGTCTATACTCTCATTTTTCATGTTAGGACATGAAGAAATAATATCTAAATCTGAAAAATAGGAAAGATTAGCATAAATGTTGAATAATAAAACGGTAAAGTGGTAAAATTGACCATAAAACAAACGAGGAGAGAAAGATTTGCACATACACACACAAAAAAAGCAAAAGCAGTGAAAAAATATATTAGACAATTTAAAACCAAGCGGTGCCTCTAGGACTTCACGGAAGATAAATAGTTGGTTCTTTGCATAATTTGAATTATAAAAGTATGCTTCAGCTGTACAAGCTTGGAGGAAAACCAGTCAGCACACACCAAAAAAGATTCAATAAAATAATGATATGGTAGTACAAGAAGGGGAATTAATAAACCTAATTGCGTCGTGAAAGTGAGCAAGACCACGAGGCCATTCAGGTAGCAGCGAAATGAAAGAGGAGTAGATGCAAGGAATAATGAGATAAAAGGGGAGCTTTATGTTATTGCTGCTGTTGTTTTTAATAAAGATGACAGTCTAAGCATGCAAATTTGATTATTTCTAGCATGCTCCACTCCAGTCTGGTGTTTCTCGAGCTCAGTTCCTTGTGTGTTTAAATAAATCAGTATAGGCATATTTCTGTTACTTTGCCTCTTCTATTTCTTCGCCAACAAATATCTATGCAGAAGCTCGTTCTTTAATTAGGAGTCATTAAAGTTCACTCCCTTGGCAAAGCCTGACCGGGTTCTGGTGACTTTGGAGGTCCTGACAGAACTGCATTCTGTGGTCTTATGGACACAAAAGAAGCCTGAGACCACCCAGGGTAGAAAACGTTACCAGAAATACCAGAAGAAACAACTAGAAGAACTGAAAGTTGACTGTAGAGAGTAGGAATGGGTTGGATGAGGCAGGAACGGAATAGGGGAACAGTACTGCCGTAACGAGACTTACCAAATTATATATTTTAAATTATTATTCACAGGTAGTGTTTTGGTAACAATAAAAGTAGAATTTAAAGATCACAACAATATAAAAATGTAACATGCTAATTGCCCACATCTGACAACAAATAGTAGGCCCATATTTTAAGCATTCTGGGAGACAACGACTTTCAATCTAGATTGCTATACCTAATCAAACTATTAATCAAGTGCAAGGATAGAAAAAAAGATATTTTTAGACGTTTAGATATTTATAAAATTATCCTCCCATAAATCTTTCCTAGAAGATACTAGAGGATGCATTTGACAAACCAGAAGAAGCAGAGAAAATGGATGCAGGGAAAAATAAATCTGATTCGGGAGGGTGGTGGAGAGGATCTGCAGATGGCAGCTGCACAGCAGGCCTCGAGAAACACCAGTCTAGATAGGAACAGGAAGATAGAGGAAATAATTGTGACTATTGACAAAATGCAGACTTATAGATGCTCTAAATTAAACACTAGAGAAGCTCATCCATAAATTTCCAGCAACAATACACATGGCATATTAAAAGCCCAGACTTGCCCTGGAGAAGTTGGCACCATTAAAAAGCATCTACATTATTGATTAGCCTCAGAAATGTCATCTGGAAAGTAAAACAAATTTATCTTGCTGTCTGCCCATGCTGCGTCCACACCATGGAGAACTATATGGCCACTAAAAAAAATGACATGTATCTATATTTACAGACATGAAATAATAACCTTGATAGATTAGGGATAACGACAATAATAAACAGACCTGAGAAAACATAACTTGATCGGCTATTAGCTATTGTCTTCCAGCCAGCCTAAATGTGATGGGCTAAAGTCTTTCTCTTGAGAAGGAAGATGAGAGAAGAGAGTAGGGCCTGGTATAGAAATGGTGGGCAATTCCAGTTTGAAGCAGAAGGTAGGCACCTATGGCTCTTAGGTTTGCTTGGCCAAATCCCTCTGGACCAAGCTGGCAAAGTAAGAGCCAAATAGATTGCTGGAATCCCTGCCACTTTGCTGGATAATTTAGCCAGAAATGGGAGCCAAATCATCTTTTAAATGGTTAAACAGAAACAGAAAGCTGCCACCAGGGCAGAAAGCAAACTTTAACTGAGACTAGGGAAGGCTAATCTAGGTCATTTTATTAACACTCCCAAATAATGCAATCTCGAATTTTATCTGATTGAATTTTACACTCTACTCATCATGCTATGAGGAGGGTTTACATATATTTTTGAATGAAAAATGCGAGATGCTATAATTTGGTATAAAGAAGAATATTCGTATTCATACACACATACTCGTACATATGTGCTCTCAGCTTAATTGCGGGAGGATAGTAAGAAGCTAATAATCACAGCAGGTAGAACTGAAGCACAAAGGTGGGAAGGATTTACATTTGTTGCACATTTGAGTCCTATTTGACTTTTCATTGTATACCGGTTATTTATAATATTTATTAAATATAATTTTACTTTAAAAAGAAAAATAAAAACAAAAGGGCACATTGTAATTATATAACATTTATTTAAAAGAGTCAGTACAAGGGGTTGGGGAGAGTTGATTTGGGATGACCACAGATTACTATGAAAAGGAAGATTTACAGAGTAATGACTATGCAAAACATTGTGAATAATAAAAGCTGAAATTAACCTACCTGAGAAAAATACAGATTTCACAGTAAAATTAAGGATAAAGAAAACAAAATTTTATTTGTATTAAAACATTACTTTTATTCATTTGGAAATTTTCTTTAATCCTACTGTATTTCTGTGGTGAGCCTGCTTTTCAACTTCATAAGATTATTTCATACCTTCTTTTTTGAACGTTCAATTTTGGTAAAGTGTTGTACTTAAAGGAGACTCGAAATAGAAATAGTAAATAATCTCGGAATGAAAAAAAAATCAGCTTTCTTTGATTGGTTAGAAGTCTCTAAACAATGGAATCATTCCAAATTAAGGTCCCTTCAGACATCTTTTGGTAAGGCTACATGAAGGAGAAAATAAAAATTGATGACATCGAAAATCAGTCAATTAAGTTGAAAAATTAGGATTTTTAATAGCCATATAAGTAGCAATTCCTTAATAGTTATACCTTAATAAGGTATAATTTACATACAATAAGCTGCACATATTTAAAGCTTACAATTTAATGTTTTGATACATGTAAATACCCATGAAACCATCGCCCCAATCAAGACAGTGAATATATCTGTCACCCCTCAAAGTTTCCGCAGGCCACTTTTTTTTTTTTTTAACTTTCTCAGGCTGGAGCAAAGTGGCTATTCATAGGCGCAATCCCACTACTGACAAGCATGGGAGATTCGACCTGCTCTGTTTCCACCTTGGGCCACTTCATCCTTCCTTTGGGGACCCTGTGGTCCCTCACCCTATGAGGTCATCATATTGGTGCTGAGCCTAGTACAGGCACGGGATCCACACACCACACTGTCGCCATCAACTCCCGTGTTCATGCCCCCTCCCACTTCAGCCGCCCTGGTCCAAGCGCGCAACCCTTGGCAGGTGATCCTGTGTGTTATAGCTGGCATCACAATCAGACAACAACGAGAATTTCAAAGTACAGGTTAATCAAAGATTTCTTAAGTTTTCTATGGTGGATGTCTTTGTCATTTTTCCTCAATACTAATTTTCTCAATTTTTTGTTCTTTTCTAACCATCCTAAGATTCTCTGGTAAGTTGAGTAGGCAGAAGTTCTTCTTGAAGCTGGTCAATGTTCTCTCTGTCTGACATCTCATGCTTCTGTTGTGCATAGCTTAAGCTACATTGGCCATGCCGGCTATTCTTCACGCTTCCTCTTCATGCTCTTGAATTTGCTATTGTGATAAGCTTACCAAGAGGATCCTTTCTGTAATACTTGTCACTTCCAGATACACGATCTGTTGCTCTACAGGCTGTTTTTCCAAGTGAACCTATCTATGGTGGAGAAGACCTTCAATAAGCTGAGGCTTTCAACAATCTTGTGAAAGTTGAATGCCAACTTTGCAAAACCCTCTGAATGAGGAAGGACTTTTCTAATTTTCTCTAAATCGATATACTCATTGATCTCCCACACAATGTCAGAAACAATCCATTTTTTGTCACTAAGATCAGGTGTCATATATTTTCACTGATCAAGTGTTTGGGGGATGTATAGCCACCTCAACTGCAGATCCTAGTATAAAATATGGAATTTTAAGAATCTCGCAATTAATCTCTCTGGCCAAATATTCCTGCAGGGCTAGTAGTTATATTTAAATGTAAAAAGTTGCAATTTACATAAAAGAAGGTTAGTTAGAGAGCTGAAAGGTTGAAATGATATCCTTAACTGGGATCTTTGAAGCTTTAAGGTAGGGTGATGTGAATGATAAATCTTCACGAAACCTGATGCAGGTTTTGTAGTGAAAGCTTCCTTTTATTCCAGGGCTACGTTTCACCTAAAGATTGGCAGACCTCACAGCAGTCTGGTATAGTCACCACAACCCTCCAGTGAGGAGGTCACACAGGCATAGTGACAGCCACGCAGAAGCCCAGCCCAGTGTCAGCTCCATTCTGGCTCCCGCTCCAGGAATGATCCAAGAAGTGGCCCTTGGCAGCAAGGGCACGGAGCAGCCATGGAGGCCCTCCCAGCGGCACACTGGCTTAAGCAAGAGCCAGCACAGCACCCCTACTCAGTCCGTCATGCAAATGGCCACCTCCCCCTCCCTAGGCAGGGAAGCACAAAGGGTCCATGGAGAACTAATGCATGTGCCCAGAACTTCTCCTTGTGCCGCTTTTTAATCCTCCCTCCCTTGTCATTCTATATTAAATTGCATTTTCTAGATTTTATATAAATGGAAACTTTATGGCATGTATTTATTTCTGTCAAACTTCTTTCATTCCACACAATTAACATTCATCCACGTTGTAGTGCACATCAATAGTTCACTTTTATTGCTCAGTAGTATTCTACGATATCGACAGGACACAGTTTGTTTATGCATCCACGTGTTGATGCACATTGCTATTGTCTCCAATACTGGTGAGTCCAGATAAAGCCACTAGGAACATTCATGTTCAAATCTATCTATCCATATATGTTTTTGTTTAACTCATCCAAAGTGATCATGCCATTTTATATTCCCATAAACAGTGTGTGAGAGTTCCAGGTTCCCCATTTCTTTGCCAACATTCGGTATGATCAGTTAGTAATTTTAGACATCTTTATTTATCAAATTTCTCCTTAGTTTTCCTTTCTATCTTCTATTTCTTAGTTGAAACTCTCTCTCTTTTTTTCATTTGTTTCAAACATGTTTATAACTGTGTATTGAAATATTTTTACGATGACCGTTTTAAAATCCTTATTGGATAAATCTAACATCTCTAAGTTGGATTTTTGAGTCATCTCGGCATCTTTTTTCACTCAGCTTGAGTTGATACTGGTTCTAGGTTTCTGCGATTTTTAATTGATACTTGAATATTTGGGGTACTGTTATGAGACTGCATTTTATCGAACTCTTCTATTTTAGCATGCTTCTTCTAACGCTGCTACTGTGGTTGAGGGCAGCACCTTATTACTGCCAGGTGGAGATAGAAGCCCAGTTTTTCCCCCTCAGCTTCTGATGACACTTGAGGTAGAGGGACTCCTCGTTACTGCTGGGTGAGAGTCAGGCTCCACCCTACGCTTCCACTGACACCTATCTTCCTAGGGGGTGATACTCCATTACTCTTCTCCACCTGACCTCCACTATCACCACCTGGGTGTCCTCGTTACTGCTGAGCAATGATTAAAGTCTTGACTCTCCACTGGGCCTCTTCTGAGACCCCTCCTGCAGAGAAGGAAACTACACGTCGTTATCCTTGTTGGGATGAAAGTACAGCCTTTCCATGTGGTCTCTGTGGACACTTCTTAGGGTAGGCAGCTTTGTTGTCTCTGAATGGAGTGTAGGGATTCCCCCTCCACTACGTCTGCTCTGATACTACACCGTTGAAGAAGGGGAGAACGTGCTCTGTTACCTCAGACTAGGTGCAGGTCAAACTCCCAACACGGTCTCCGCCAACAGCGGGGATGCCACATCTCACACCATATTCGCGTTTTCATTATCAGTGTAGTGACTTTGTGTCTTTTGTCGTAAATGCAGTGATTTAGAATGATTTGTGTATCGTTAACGCTTCATAGTAGTAATTGTTATTCTTACATGTTGGTGTGTCTCCAATTTTAGATAATCTCGGCCAAATGTCCCGGGTTTCATGGTATATAGTACCTGCTATTAGTAATTCTTCTTTCAAAAAGTTGTTAAGGATATCTTTTCAGACTCTTTCATTTTTTTCATACAATAAGGCCCTAAGTTTTATACTCACTACTTTTTTCCTCAAGATTCTTAACTCCAATCATTTACAAATGTATGATCACAAATTCTGTGGTAGCATGGGCATTTAAGAAAACTGCAGGTTAAGTAGGTAGTTATAACCCAAATTACATGTGCTGTACCTCCTAAGGTTTTAATTCTCAGAGCTTATAGATAATAATACTAAATTCGCAGAGAAATGAAAATTAAGATGCTTGATATTTAGTCGTTGTTCAGTAAATTTTAAATCACTTTCTCTTATTTCTAAAGTTTATAGGTTTTAAAAATTTCAAGCTATGAGAGAGGGCTGAAAATTCACACTTGCTTGTAAATATATAAATTGGTGGTTTAAACCCTGTATTCAGTCAGCAGGCTCTTTTTATCTTTCCAGTGATTCTGCTGAGGAAGCTCGTAATGAGCACGTTTTAGATATCACAAAAGTAAACCATCTAAGACAGTAAGCCCTTAATCCAATGCAATTCAACAAATACGCTTTGAGTGCCCATTAAGTCAAAGGCACCGGACTAAGTACTCAGGAGGCTACACTTCTAAATAAGACCCTGTCTCTGCCCTCTAACATGGCAAGAATGAGTCATTGACAAGGGTAAGAATGGAAAAGAAGTCTATTACAGAGTTGTTGCAAAGCACTGTAATCTCGTGCAAGTGCACTAAAGGAATCAGAGAGATAGAGCAGCATAGAGAAAAGGGAACTGTGGCAGGATGCTGGGAAACTTGCACACGGGGTTTTCTAGGTTTCCATGGAAACGGTTAGACTCGCATGCATGGGTGCAGACGGCGGACTTACCAGGTGCTTGTTGTTGGTTTGGAGGAGGGAAAAATTACATTTCTATGACAGTTACAGATTAGCTGAGCAAGTAGTTTTCCAAAGTGATGTACTTGCAAAAAACAGATAAACATGGTCCAGAGTAAAAATGTTTGTATTCTTCAGTGCCAGCTGGGTAATTAGATCTCCCCTTAGAAAGGACCAAATTGCAGTTTGTACTTTCTGACCATTTTACTCAAGATAGCAAGATCTTCGACACAGAAGGAGTTTTCGGGGGTGGGGGGAGGGGAGGAGAAATCTCATAATATAGGTAGGCTGTAGGAAAAGAAATCGAAAATGGGAGAAAAATTGCCCCAGAGAGAACCATGCAGACATTTGGGAGGTTACTAAAATAAGACAAGGAGTAGGAGTATGTGTGTACACAGAGGAAGTTATGGAATATTTATAATGGCATGGAGACATTGAGGTATTTGGCAGTGTAGTGAAGCAATACTTTCTGTTCTGAATTAAGATGTAAGAAGGAAACACTCAACCCTCCATCACAGATCAAGGGGTGACAAAGAAAGACAAGAAAATTAGACAGTGTGGCAGAAGGAATCTAACTATTTGGGTATAGTTTGATTTTAGCAAAACATAGTTTAATTTCACACATTTCGGGGATACAGAAGACAAAATGTTGTATTCTCTCTTTCCAAACAAGATAGATAGATAGATAGATAGATAGATAGATAGATAGATAGATAAATAGATAGATAGATGGATGATAGATTGATAGATAGATGATAGATAATGATAGATAGATAGGTAGATAGATAGATAGATAGATAAATAGAATGAATGGAATGAAACAGACAGATAGACTAGATAAGATAATGCGATGAGAATGGAAAAATGGAATGATAAATAATGATAGATAATGAGATGCGAGATAATAGATAGATAGGTAGATAGATAATAGATAGATAGATAGATAGATAGATAGATAGATAGATAGATAGATATAGATAGATAGATAGATTATGGATAGATAGATGATAGACAGACAGATGCTATTTCTTTAATGATGGAGTTAATTGCTTATTGAATCCTAGTAGAATAGATAAAGTTACAGAAGTCAACATAGTTTTCACAGGAACATAAAATAATGCTATTGGCAGGCAAAAGCCTATCGAAAAGTTATAGCATATATTAAGGATTATTTCTTAAATCCCATATCATATGGAATAAAGCATTCAGAAGAGAAAGGTTAATTGAAAAAAACCTTTTGGAAGGATGTGAGTTTTGAGTCAGATTTTAAAGATATGGTTCAGTATGGCTTGGTCACGTGAAGGCAAGTCAGCAACAGGAAGTTGTTGGTCCTGGGTTGTCTTCATTCACAGATACAACGTGATTGCTAAGCTACCTTTAAGTGGCATGTTACCTCTCCAGGCCGGTATTTTTAGCACATTCCCCTGGCCTGGGCTTTCCACATCAGACTTCTACTATAGAACCAAAAGTGTAGGTCCTGGAATAGATATAGGAAGAATGATGTTGAGATAGGTTTAACCAGTCCTCAACCTATAAAACAAATTATAGAAGTAATGTAGCAATATTGCTACAAATGTATAAAATATAGAAACATATAAAAATAACTTATGTATCCTGTATCCTTACATAATTACCTTTTTTGGTATATTCTCCTTTCCTTTTCATGATTTAAGATACTCACAGTATATTTTATTGAATGGATATGTAGAAAAAAATAAGAACTTAACATCCTAGTGTGCTTCTTTAAGGCCTGTGCAAGGAAATAAGATGTAGAAGCTTAATGTTAAGACTCAGAAGACCAAGAAGATGGCAATTAACTAAAATTAGGCTCTCTGAAACCATACAGATATAGAACTGACTACCGGCTCTTATGATTACTAGCTAAGGGAACTTGGCCAAGCAATTTAATATTGATGAGCAACAATTTCCTTGAATGTAAATTGAGGATAATGGTATCCAACCCGAAAGGTTATTGTGAGGCCAAATAAAGTTGTACAAGTCATTTAGCTCAGTATCTGATAAATGCTAAGCAATCAAAATTGTTAGTTATTACTATTTTTCAAAGTAGGTCCAGAGGGAAGATAAGCAACAGGGGAGATTGTCACATTGTTCTGAAAGCAGGAAAGATGTATATTGGGTAAAAGACTTTCCGAGAAGAGAATTAAGTATTGTTTCTGGGGACCTGGACAGTGGAAAAGGCTGTGAGAAGGATCCTACTCGTTTAAGCTACATACAATTATATTTTTAATGTAGATGCACGCACACACGTAAAGAATAAAATCAATATAGCCCTCATCCTATGTCTATCATTAATAGCCTATACATAGACCTCTGAATTTATTGGTATTATTTTAATTTTTATTAATTAATAATGAACATCTATGAATATACTGCTGAAATTAAGGACTAAAATATTGTCAATGACTTTTATCTACCTACGTACTCCTTCCATGACACATCTTCTTATATACCCTTCAATCAAATTTTGAGTTCATTACTTTTTGACCCTTTTTATACCATAATTTATATATACACATATAGTTTTGTTACTATTTTTGGAACTTTTATGAAGGACATCATATTTTATGTTTCTTCCAAGCCTTGCCTTTTTACTCAGCATCATATAAATAAAATTCATCTGTGTTGCTGTATTTAACTGGGGTTTATTCTTTTCCAATCCAATCCACAAGATTCCAGTGGGTGTTTCTATCATATCCATAATTTTTTCTCAATTGGTATTTTTTTTTGTTTCTACACCTTTGCTAATATGCACAAGTTGTCTATGGGTTTTTCTACACACATCCTGGTACACATATGCTAAAGTCCTCTTGGGCAGGTAGGTCAGAGTAGAAATGCCGGGTCACAGGATGTGTGAATATTCGATTTTAAAAGGGAATACAAATTTATTTTTCAAAGTGGGTCATAACCATTTGCTGTCCCACCATCAGTGTCTAAGGAGACACTGAAAGTCCCCATGACCTCCTCCTTAGGCTAGATTACTTGGCCAGAGCGGCTCACAGAACTCAGGGAAACATTTTACTTACTAAGTCACTTGTTTGTTGTAAAAGGATATAACTCAGGAACAGCCAGATGGAAGAAATGCATAGGGCAAGGTCTAGGGATAGGGCACAGAGGCTCCACGCCCACTCCAGATGCGTTACCTTTCCAGCAGCTCCACACACTCACCGACTCAGAAGCTCTCCAATCCTCTCCTTTTGGGGGTTTTATGGAGGCTTCATTGCATAGGCAAGATTGATGGAATCCTCGGCCATTGGCTATTAAACTCAATCTCCAGCCTATCTCCCTGCCCCGGAGATTAGAGGGGCGGGTGGAGGCAGGGGGCGGGACTTTCAGTCTGCAATCTTCTGATCACATGGTTTGACAACCAGCCTTCATCCTTCATCCTAAGGTGCTGGTCCCAAAGTCACCTCACAGAGACACCTTTATGGTTGTCTCCTCACAGGAAATTCCAAAGGTTTTAAGAGCTCTTTGTGAAGAAGAGTGGTTGAGGACCAAATACACATTTCTTATTATAAATCATAAATTGCATATGGCAAAATCAGGCTTACGCCAATGGATACAGATACTGGTACCTTGATATAGGGAGTGTTATATATAACTACTATACATGGCATTGGCTTAATGGGTCATTTGGAAAACAGTGAGGACAATTTTTACTATAGACTAGAAGAGTGAGCATCTTTATTATGTAGCGGCTAAATACTTGGTAAAGGGGCAACTATAGTAACTTAGCAGGCAATATGAGGCATTCATACAGGCTCTAGGTATCCACAAGTAAGTAGAGAAAGAGAGAGAGGCCAGGGGAAGAGACAGAAAAGAAATATCCAAAGTGAGAATTGTGACTCAAGAGAAACTTGGGCGCGGTCATGGCTTAGAGTGCTGACGGCAATAAAATAGAGAAGCCAAAAATATGTCTTATAAAATTATGTTGTCCCAAAATCAACAGCTTGGACTAAAATAGACCATGAGTGTTTGATACTTAAAAAGATCCTGGAACTCCCAATCATCCATAGGAAAAAAGTGAGCTTGGAGAGCTGTTCAGATTTTAAGAACATCTTGCTAATGTCCAAGTCAGATACAGGCACCAAGGAAGATAATAAAAAAAAAATTCACAAAGTGTGCAGTCAAGGAGAAAAGTGGATGAGTTAGCTACTCCCAAGAAGGAGAACTAGAGTCAATTCGAGAATCATTTCCCATCAGCTTCTGAGGGAATCCTTAATACGTCTTTTAAGAAGCTTTTCAGAATTGCTATAGACAAATCTCTGTTATCTGGGACCAGTGTATGCTGTATGACTCCAGTTCTTCCTCTGCCAAAATGCTTACTGCACTTATCCGTCTTGGTTCCATTACTGCATATTGGATTTTAGAGAAGTTCACAGGCCTTCGAATCAAAAAGAGCCACATTTAGACCTATTATCAAGATACCGCACAAAACCACCATATTCCTTAGATTTCCTGGGTTGTAGAATTGATGTCAAGACTAGAAAGAATGTTTATATTGATTCCTTTGGAAGGAGCATATTATGTATGTGGGTAGGAGAGAGAATAAAATATTTTCTAACCAAAAGCATGGACTAATCATTAGAGCTATTTGTCAATTTTTTAGTTATCCCCCTTCTGCAAATCTGAGAGGAATACCCAATCCTTTGATGAGAGCCATGGCCATTTGACCTAGTTTTAGCTAAGGAAATAAGAGTAGCTATGATTTAGGTAACTTCTAGAAAAAAGTCTTTAATAGTCAGTGTATAGTTTGTTATGTCCCTCCCTCCCTGGTGACTGGTGATGTTCCAGATGGTGAAAGCTCCATCACCCCAAGTCCCTATATGACTGATGTGAGATGAGGATGTAGCCTGAGCAATAAATAAAACCATGATGTTTCAGCCACTTATATTTTGGGAGCGTTTTTACTGTGGCACAGCATAATGTACCCTGAGTGATACAATCCAAAACTAGATCAAATAAATTAAATATAATTAATATTATAGTCCATTTTCCTCACGATTGCAAGAATCCTAAACAAAATATTAGCAAAGGAACACAATACTCTCAAAAAAATGCACCGTAAACAAGATAGATCCATCCCAGGAATGCAACGTTTTAATATAAGAAAATGTATAAATGTAATTCACTGTATTAACAGATTGTAGAAAAAAATCACATGCTCATCTCGATAGATACAAAATGTTTTTTTGATAAAACTTGACCAATTTAATAAGCTAAAAACAGAAGGAAACAAACTGAACTCGATACAAGATAGCAAAAACCCCTATAATATGCGCAATTATAAATGGATATAATTCTCTTTAGGTTTAGGAACAACACAAGGATTTCTACTTTTATTGCTTTTGTTTAACACTGTATTAGAGGTCTGAGACTGGAATAAGGTAAATAAAATAAATTAAGTGCATGAAATTGGAAAAGAACAAATGAAAGTGTTATTGCATATGTTATTGTCTTCACAGGAAATTTAGAAGTACTTAGAGACAATCAGAATTATAGCAAGGTTGCTGGAAGTGAGATCCACACAAATAGCAGTTCATATTTTGTTCCCAGCAACAATTAGAAAGCATAACATATATCAAAAAATACCACCATTTGTAATAGCAATAAAAACTATAAACTATCAAGAAATAAATCCAACAAGCGATGCTCAAGATATGCATGTTAAAATTATAAAAATTTACTAAAAAGCATGAAAAATACTTAAATGGAAGGAGAGAGCATATGTTAATGCCTACAGAAATGGGTATTGTAATGATAGTAGTTCCACCCAAATTTATCTACAGAGCACAACTTCTTTACAAACTTCGTTATAAAGTTTATATATATATATATAAATTTTGGCCTGTGAACTTCTCTTTATATATATATTATATATAAACTTTGACCTGTGAACTTCTCTCTCTCTCATCCTTAGAAGCTGCTATAGATGCTATGTCCTTGGAGGAGATCTCTCTGATTATCCCAAGCAGAGTTAGACATACAATTACAGCCCTTGGTAGATATTTCTATTATTGAACTATTGTATTATCGCAGTGTGTTATTATTATTGGTTTATTTATTTGGCTCCCCGTTAAATTTTGTCTTGCACCTATTATATTGACTTTTGTTTGGTAGACACATTACTCTTTATAAATGTTGGGTGGATTGAAAAATCAGTGAATAAATGGATGGATTCTTTAGGACAGTAACCTAAGATAATAACAACAATGAAAAGCCATTATAATTTTTATACTCTTCTAATTATACAAAGATAGTCCAGGAAGCTAATCTTAAGACAATGATTAATTTTAATGTTATAATCCATTGTAATGTTATAAATAACAGTAAAAATTTGAAAAATGAGCCAATGACATACATCGGCAGCTGACCATGTATATAATTATAAATCAACTGGTTGATGCATTATTCATTAAAATTACATTTTGAAGAGTTACAACAGTATATAACATTCTTGGGTTAGTTCTCTATTTAAAACATAATTATAAATTAAAAAAGCCTAAAATGTTTATATTCTCAGGAATTGTAATTATATAAAAATGTACTAATGGGTTTGACAGTATATGTAATAGTTAAATCAGGTGCTGATAAAATCAAAGTTATTTAATTTTGTTTTTCCACTTATGTTATATAGCACTATGACTATGTGTAAGAATTTAAAAAAAGAATTTAACCAAACTAACTCACAAGTATATGAGGAATAGAAGATGCTAAAAGAAATTTTAAAGGATATATTATTGGAAATATATTATGTTTTTACTGGACATTTAAATACAAGTGTTTGTTTGTACAGTGAAGTTGGACTTATTATTTTTCTTATCACTTTCTATCCAGGATCTTTGGGGATGATCAACAGTGAATTTTAATGAAGGGAGAGTGAGCATGATTAACACGGACCCTGGGAAGTATAATAGGAGCTGATCCCTATAATATCAGGGCTTTCTTAGAATCAGGAGAATTTTCCAGTTTGGCTCCTTTTCCTCAAATTTATGTTGACTCAAAACTAAAATATGAAAAGAAACAGATACACAGACTCATGGGTGGTTCAGCTCCAACTCTGCTGTCTTCAGTGACATTGTCTTGTCAGCAATTCATCATATTTTGTTGTTTTAAGACCTTTCACAATGTTATAAATTTGTAGGCATCAACAGTATTAGGCTAACCCATTTCTATATATAATCCAAACCTTTCTTCCTAATTATTTTATTTTTTCCACTCAACAAACAAATGCCCCAGTTACTTCGAACTGCTTTTTTATCCTGCAGAGTTTGTACACTTTATTTACACTACCTCGACAAAATGATTAGCAAGAATGTCTTATCACTGTGACACGATAGTGTCCCCAGGCAGACCCTGAAGTCTTTCTGGAACTAATGCTGGCAGAAGCTATCGATATTTTTATCCAGTTGTAGGTGAGACAACAGAGACATGTCAACATAAAGTGTTAACAGAAGGACTAGCTGGACTTGTTAATGCAGCACAGACGAAAAGGGTCAAGAGTGTAGTCGTAGGGTTCCTCAAGAGAATAAAAACAAGGGAACTAGAGCAAGTGATAGGAAAAGCCAGGAAGAGAACTAACCCAAGAATGGAGGAACGCGAATAAGACCAAACCGAGAATCAGAAAGCAGTGTCTCTAAATGTAGAGACATTTGGGACTAAGCAGTTGGTGGATGACTGGCATCTTCGGAATCCTACAGAAATGGGGAGGATGCATTCACGGGGATTGAACTTGAGAACGTGAGCCTGGATAGGGCATTACTTGCAGATAATTCCGTCCAAGTTTCTATCTATAATCTTTAGCTTTAACCAAATGATCCTCCTATACGCTCGAACTCACTTAGATTCTGCCAAGCCAGGAAGCCTTTGGACCAGAAAACATGTGACAAGTTTATTGAATGAGAGGAGGAAACCCAGGACAAACAGTGTAATTATAATAAACCCTCTAATTGAATTCTCAGCCCCCACCCCCGTCCAAATCTGTTATATTCCTACTTTCATATTTTGCTTGTACCCTATGTTATAACTTTTTTTACTCTTTGATGTGTTCCTGGTGCCGTGTTGTAAAACTCTGTTATTGGGTCTCACCAGCTCATTCTTGATTCCGCTCTGTGATGGCAGACTGAAGTTGCAGCCTACCTAAGGATGTAGCTAGAACCTAGAATATTCTTGGCTTCTTACTCAGCCGGATCCCAAACTCACAGTGGCAGCAAATGTCGCACATTGACAAGATATGTTGTTTGGAAAGTGCTTAGTGGAGGTATGCCCTGGTTGTTACTATTATTCTAAATACAGGAATAGAGTTTTAATAGTGTTCCAGAATCCAAATAAACAGACAACAGCCCTTGTTGAACTGGGCACAGAAACCCAGAGTTAAAATTATACCTTTAATTATGGTTGCCCCTTAATTCACTTGAATGAGTTGAAATTCTGAATAAAATAGAAGAATATGAAATTAGGACAGGAAGGGAGCTCTGATTTGAGTTGTACACGGTTTAGAAAAGCTGACAAAACCCCGAGATCTCTGAGTTCTTTGTTCTTTCTCCTTCACTCCACAATGAACACCAAAATTTACCTTATAATGCCATCATTCTTATCATTAATTTTTCCTATTTTGCCATTTTTTATGAATTCTGTTCACACTTAATCCTATTACTGAGTCCATTGGCTATTAGGTCGTAATTTAGAGGGACATTTCCTTGAAGGTATGTTCTTAATTGAGGTCACTGTCAGCAGCTGAAATTCAACTGACCAGTAGGGAACGATTCATTGGTCTTACATGCCTGTTATGCCCGATTATGGACCAGTAGATCACCCAGAAATCATGGCCACTGTGTCTAAGGGGTCTTAGTCTCCCCCACACCCAAAACATACTCAATTTCCATAATGATTCTGTAAGATAATGTTTGGAAAATACAGAAGGCATGAATGTAGTACATTACCAAGGTCATAATAAATATACAAAGTGATTCATGCACGATGTGTTAGTCACAAGACACTCTGCCTCCTCTAAGGGATTTTTTTTATAGTTTTACTATAAAAATGAAAAATATGTGCAGTGGAATAGTGAATTGGAAAATATATTTAAAGGAGCATTTCGTTTTCTATCGAGGGCAAAAAAACCCCAAAACAAAACAAAACAAAACAAAAAACCCACAATATTGGTCCTACCTTTTCATTCCAAAATGGAATAAGACCATTTTACAATAAATCTATTTTAAAATGATTCTTTTAAAAAGAGGAAGTAGGAGAGAACCATAGAAGGGACTATTTTAACCTCCTGTGTGCAAAGGAAAACCACAGCATTCTAATATTGTTATTTTATTTATGTCTTAAAAATTATTGCCAAGCAATCTCACCTAGCAATACTCTATAATGGAGCTGGGGTTCTCCTTGTGAGACTCAATGCTGCTGCCTTCCTTCTCTATTCCACTTCTAGAAGTTGTGCTTTTATGATGCCACAGTGCTCACAGACAGTACTAGACAGTGTGGTGGGAGTTTCTTGAGGACCAGTCCTGCCTCACATACTTCTGAGAATAACGACAGAATGGGGCCATGATTACACGGCAGAAGTCAATGAGCATTACTAGGAGAACTGGACACATAAACAAGACGTGCAGGGGGAGGTTGTTGTTAACATAACAAAGAGATCCTTTCGATATCTGCAATTTAAACACACATCAGTCCCTGGTCATTCCCAGAAACTGGTCACAACACTACAATCAACATAATCAGATCTTTTCTTTTCTCATTTTCCATCCTCTGTGTAGAGTACACTGGAATGAGTTATTGAAGGAGAATTTAAGAATAGTAATACTATTAATTTATACATGCATATAGCACTTCACAGCTTGCAAGACACGTACACACACATTACCTCGTTCGTCTTCACAATCACATGAGACAGATTACTAATATTATTGCCATTTTTACAAATAAGAGAAACGAGGTCTCACATGCATAAATAACTCTCCAGGATCCCATGGCTTTAATAGAGTGGAGCAGGAGCTACAATATGTATTTTTTATTGCAAGTTTGGGGGACTTTCTACACCAAACTAAAAAAAGGACCAGCTAGCTCCAAAATTGGAAGATGCCCATCTGTTAGGCACAGTCTCTCTGGTTGTCACACACATTACCTCTGCTGAACTTCAGCTACCCATTCCAGGCACAGAAGCAGAGGGTGTTGGATCATCCGATGCCAGTTAGAGCTCCTTGGACCATACTTGGGTGTGCTCTACAACCAATCTGCAATGTGACAAGAACCAAAATTGCGAGTAAGCATTTGGGAAATTTTGTGGTAAAAGAATTTCATGTCTGTTGAAAAGTAAAAATTTGAGGCTTGTATTTCGTATGTCTCTTAATAAGTTTAATTTTTCTACTCATTAATGTTTATTGTATTTTACAAAAGGATAAGGCCACAGCAGATGGGGCGGGGGGAGTCGGGTCCCCCTCCAAATTTTGTATGAGGAGCGCTGCTTTGGGGAATGCTCACTTTGCCCTGACAGACAGCATGTCTGTGTTCAAATCGACAAGGGTGTCCTCGGCTGGATTCTCTTGGAGGTCCCCCTTCTCAATGTTTTCTAAATAAATCTGAGTTTCCAGAAGCGTGTCCTTCAGGATCTGGAAGGCCCAATTCTGAAGAGTGGTTGTCTTAGTTTCCTACTGATACCTAACAAATCACCACAAACATAGTGGCCTAAAACAACACCCGTTTATAATCTCGCCGTTTCTGTGGGTCAGAAGGCTGAGCACGAGTTCTCTGCTCAGGGTCACAGGAGGCTGATAGCGAGGTGTTGGCAGGGATGCGGCCCATCTGGAGGGTGAGGTGCTCTTCCAAGCTCATTCAGCTTGTTGGCAGAATTCGGATTCTTGTAGGACTGAAGCCCCTGCTTCCTTGCTGGCTGGCAGTGGGGGACCACTCAGCTAGCTCATAGGCTGCTCTCAGGCTTTAGCGACATGGACTTCCTCCACAGGCCATTCACAACACATTTTGTTTGTTTGGTTGGCTTTTGCTTTCTTCCAAACCAGCAGTACAAGGTTTCCAACCCTTTACCTTCTTTTAAAAGGGTCACCTGATTAGGTCAGGCCTCCCAGGACAATTCCCTTTTAACTCAGAATCAACTGACTAAACACCTAATCACTGGATTGATATCCTATCATATTTACTGTCCCCAATGACGTTAAAGAGGAGAGAATTATACAAGGTGTGCACATCAGGGGTGAGACTTGGGGCATGGTCTTAAAATTTTGACAATCACAGTGGTCACCATGTGATAAAAGACACAGGAAAATGCATTGCTTTGTGTACTTGTCTTATTATTCTCTTTAAATAGTTTCTCTGAAAATATTATTAATTAAAATGAGTAAGGCTCCATTTATGTTGGGTTACACCGATTCTATGCCTACCTGTGCCCTCAGTTTTAAAGCAGGAGGAATCATCTGTCCTATGAGACATTTTGATCTTCAAATACCAAAATAACAGGTCTTTAATGCCTTCACGAAGCATTTTCTCAATATTTTCTACGGTGGCACTGCCAGATTGCCAGAATTATATTCATCGTAGCCAGTAGTTATGAGACTTTGGGACTGTAGATGGAATAGAACACATAATCTTAGAACAAGGTCAGAAAAAGTCAAGCTGCGAAACTAACAAAATCGACGCATAACACAACCACCTGTGACAGCGTCTGCAATTCAGCTGTCAACGGGGTTTTTGAGAGCGGTTACTTCTGAAACAAAGGCACCAAAAACCACAGATATAGAATAAACACATGTCAATAAACATACAAAACCGAACATAGAATAAGCTGCAATCATGAACGTCATAATAGTTCTATCATGGGGTAATGTTATATTGACAGAACACTTAGCACCCTGATAAGAGACGCTGAAGAAGTCATGAAAAACTAGACATTTTTATTCTGCTTGCAATACTACCTAATGTTAATAAAGCTCCAAGTTATTGCCTTTAAAAAAAATCAATGCCTTCGGTGGTTATATCGCTAATAGGAAGGAGTATTTAATGACTATTCTCTCAATACCATTCAATTCTATTCATTAGCAATAGGCACTCACATTTGTATGGTACTTTCAAAAAGAATATTTCATTATTTCATAGGCATAGTTTTTATATGTTCTAAAATCAAAGTCTCAAAACAACCTTCTCATTATTGTTTATTTTGTCAAGTAGATTCTCATCATTGAAAAAATATACTCTGCAAAAGTTAGAACTCTTCGATGCAAGTAACAAATTACTAACTAAAATAAGCAAAAAAAGGGGGCATTTATTAAAAGGACAACAAAAGATAATTCTTAAAAAGGAATACAACCATGGCTCTTCCACAGATATAAAATAAACACATGTCAAAGATTTTATCTGACTCATTAATTAATGAGGAAAACAGAAGATGTTACAACTTGTTCCAAAAGGAATGCAGAGCATCACACATTTATAGTCACATAAGGAATGCTGACGCCAATTTACAAACGTATGCAGTGACGCTCAGATGAACTGAATGCATTTAATTTTTGAGCTGAGCAGAAAAATCTGGACTTCTTTGTACTTTATCAAAGTACAACCTATCTGTGAGACTCTTAGAGAAAGAAGTAGGTGAATTACTTAACATTAACATTCATCAGGACTGTCACATGATCGAATCAGCCACAGCGATGGGCTGGAGGTGAGGGAGGAATTATAGAACTAAACTATCTCTATCGGTCTATTTTGCCAGTTCAGTGATCTCATGTAGGTTAAAGCTTGGATTTATCTACTTATTGTTTGAGTGAAAACAAGACTTACAGCTTCTTTTTAACTTTCCGACTTCATCTTATTGTAGACCTTTTCTTTCCTAAAGGCAGCCTTCCTGCTCCAGATTTTCTGACAGAAGGGGACACCAGTGGGAACATCTTGATAATTGAGACATCGTTAATCTAATTACTTATGTCGCACCCCTGCTTCACCTTCGCCCTCCCCCATTTCTCGGAGAAGCATCTGCTAAATGTCAGTAGTTAAGATGTGTCAGACAGAATCCAGAGCTGCATAGCTTAGTTAGTTGAGAGGCAGCCAGAGAGCAGAAGAGGAAGAAAAAACATCTTTTTCAAATTCTTTTTTCAGTTGTTGTTGTGATTGTTTTACAGTGGGAGAAGAATCTAACAAAAATCTAAGGAGAGGATATTTGTGTGTGTATGTGAGTAGAGTATGCATGGTCTGTGTGTGTGTGTGTGTGAGAGAGAGAGAGAGAGAGAGAGAGAGAGATAGGTGGATTTACCAGTCAGTAGTTAAGGGGAAGGGCGTACACATATATGCGGGAAAAGGCATGACATCATTGGCATGATTTATATGCCCATTAATGAGTTAATGATTTAATGGCTCCTTAAATAGGGCAGAGTGGAACACATATAAAACTTAGCGTACCGTTTATGTCCTGATGGATCAGATGTTAAAATTTAGCTACTGAACTAGATGTCAGTCATCTGTGTGTCTATTTGGGCATGATAGGTAATGATCAAAATTGTATATAATAGGTATAAAGTGCAAACAACAGCTTCTCTCATCTCCAATAAATGTTTTACCCAGTCTCTTTATATGTGGGAAAAGGTAACTATAAAACAGACATTCTTTCCTCAATCCCTCATAGGAATGGCTACTTCATTGAAGCAATTACCATTTTTGTGTCTGTGGAGGTTTAAATCATTTCAGAAAGAAAAATCTGTTTGTTCAAACACTGACACTTTATTTTTTAAATAATGATGTCATCTGCAATCACTAATATGCAGATCCAGTCCCATAAAACAGTGGTTTTCAACTACAGTGCCCCTAGAGGCACATAATTCTGTTTCAGACCTGCTATGTCACAATACCTAGAGGACACAGCACTCTGTCATTTCTGTGAGGGCAAGGACTTTGCCATACGCATTGCTCTACCTTCACAGTTTAGGACAATCTCTAGCAGAGAGTATGGACTTCAAAAATATTTGTTGGATGAAAGAATTATGTTCTCAGAGGAAGAAATCATCTGGGGACACAACTGCTCTGACGCAGACACACGTTGATGTTTACATCATGGGGATTTTTTCTCTGGATGGAAAACTTGGCCATTCTAATAAACGATTACAGCACAAATACCTTTCAAGCCTCACCTACCCCATTCCCCACAGCCAGGGCCACATACTAACTGTTCCCCTGCCTCTCAAGTTCAACACCTCTCTCTGCTCCCTAATGGGAGGAACCTTCCATCAAACTGATATTCCCTGCCCCAAGATCTGAATCCTATTTTCAGGGGACAATAACAAAAAGGAAAAAAAGGAAACCAAAATCATTAAATGCCCCTCGTTCCTACTACCTTCTCCCAGGCATACCTCTTTAAAATCTATTTTCCCTTTCGAAAGAGGTTACTTTTGGCCATGAATTCACTCTTCCTTCATCCAATTATAGCAGACCTTAACAAAAGCAGAGCTTTTGCTTACTTCTCTGGTTTCTATAATTTACTATTTGGCTAAGGCTTTTGGTTGAAACAGCTCTGAATTATTAAAGGGAACAATGTGTTTTTCTTTCTCTGGACACTTTACAACATTTAATAAAACAAACTGACTCATTCACTTAAAGATATTTATTGGACACCTACTATGCTCCAGGCACTGGGGATATAAGTTGAATAAGACACAGTCTCTGGATGCTTTCTGGAGGAAGAGACGTAGAAATAAATCAATGATTATCTATGAAAACTACCCTGGTAGAAATATAAAGATAGTTCCATTATAGAAGAGAGATCTCAAAATGCAACTAGATTCTAAAGAAAGACTGCTTAGTGGAAGTAATACTCGAACTGAGCTTCTGAAGGCATGAAGATGCTACATGATAAGCATGTGTGTGTTGTAGGGAAGTAAGATGCTCTTAAGGCAAAGAGAATGACAGTATTAGGTATGAAAGTATGAAATATAGGAAGGCCTATTTAGGAAACTAGAGTCTGGTACAGCTGGAGAGTATATGGAAATATGAAAGGAGACTGGATTAGCAAGAGCAGTAGAATAAGATGGCGAATGTATGGCAATTAAATATAAATAAATAAATTGATGAGTAGAGCATCCAGAAATAGACTTAAATATGACTTAGTAAATGACAAAAGTGTTATTTAAAATATGAAAAAAAAATTGATTCTTTAATAGAAGCTTGGCCAACTGGCTACTCATTGGGGATAGAAAAATAAAATTATAGCTCTATCTCACTTCTAAATTCCAGATGAGTTAAAATGCAAAAGCCAAACCATAAAGTCCTTAGAAGAAAATATTGGTAATGATTTTATGAGAGATTGAGAATAATCCTTTCCAGGATGTGACACCAAAGGTAAGAAAATTGTTAATATTCTGCTGACTTTCAACAGAAGAACAAGAAGTTCTGTGTGTCTTAAAACAGTTTAAGAAGTTTAAGGTATAATTGATAGAATAGAAATATATGTGCAATGTTTTTAATCATTATAATATTGGTGGCTACTATGATTTATCAATTATCAAGCGATATTTTAGCATTTATATTTGTCATTTAGCTTAATCTTCTGAACAACTCTGTACTCTAACTTTACAGATAAAGGCACCATAAAGCTCAGTGATCTCACTCAAAGTCCCAGAGCTAGTAATTCTAGGAATTTGCACTAAGCTTATATTAAAAATATGTGTGCTTAACAGTTATAATACTGACTCATAAGAGGATAATTATTCATTTATGCAAAAATTCATACAGATTGACGAGAACCAGAAAAAAAGATCCCAAAGAAAAATGGATGAAATATAAGAACAAATGATACCGTCTCTATCTCTTCCTCCCAACATTTTTATCCTGTGTTGTTATATATATGTGTGTGTGTGTGTGTGTGTGTGTGTGTGTGTGTGTGTGCACGCGCGCGCGCGCGCATGTGTGCATGCACACACACACAAATTAGTACTAAATAGTAAAAAAAAATTAACAATATTTACTATTAATCTAAAACCAAAATTGAAAAACAAGAGATTACTGTTTACCCCATTGGACTGATAAAGATCAAAAAGGCTATATTATATCTATTTGATGATAATGTAAAGGAATATGTTCATTGTACTTTTATTGGGAGTACAAATATGTATAAGCTTTTGGACAGTATTCTGGAAAGATTTATCAAAGTTTTAGTTATGCATCTCCCTTGACTCAGCTGTCACATCCAGGAATATTTCCTAAATTGATGATTAGATAAGCATGCAAACATACAGATAAAATATAGAGAATTAATCAGTATTATTTATAATGTTACAAAGGCTAGAAAGAATGAAATGCCCTTTATTATAGGATTGGTTAAATATAGTGCAGACATATAGGCTGGTCTTCCTAGGACAGTTCCAGTTAGTGGCTCATGTCCTGTCATGATTAGAAACAGGGCTCACTTTCACTTTCAAATTGTCTCATTTTGTAAATTACATTGTAAGGCCAATCTACTTAAGTATATTTTTAACCAATACATTTCTCTATAGTCGTTGGAAATGATATCAATCTATATCATCTGACGTTACATGTCATGTAGCATAATATTGAGTAAAAAAAAAGCAGTGTATAAAATAGGTTATGATATATAACTACTACATTATTTAAGTATATATTTATATGCATACTCATCTATTTACATCTCTCTGTGTATATTTACTAATGCACTAAATTAACTATTGTTGACTTCAGGCATATTTTATTATTTATATTTCTATGGTTTAAACCTTTATAATAAACATGTATGATAATAAAAAAATTAAGTTTTTTTTTCCAAGAAGAAAAGCATGCCACGAACATATAGATATCTGGTAAATAAGATAATGTAGAAGAAAATAACAAGTTAACAAAGTCTCTTTGTGCCCATTAGATATTAAATTAATTAAACTCTGCCACTTAAAATGTATTTAGTATTCATGTCAAACATCTATATTTTTTATGAAAAGATAAAAAGCTTATACATTTAATAAATGTCAGTCTTATTACTAATAATTTAATAAAAAGATAGATGACATAGGTCGATAGATGAGATAGATGATAGATGATTGATAGATAGATAGATAGATAGATAGATAGATAGATATAGAATAGATAGATAGATAGATAGATAGATAGATAGATAGATAGATAGAATATAGATACAGAGATGTAGAAAGATAATGGTTCAAAAACTAAAGTCACCAAGAATTTCATCAAGAAATAATTTGATGATTTTCATGGAACTTTTGTTTTTGGCATTTCATGGGCCAGTCTTAGGCCAGTTACTAAGTAGTAATTACTAGGTACCAACTGCTACCATATCAACTAAAGCTGCTTTAAACTGTCACTAGCTGGTATTTAGTTACAAAATAGTCGAGAATGGCAGCAGCCTTAATGGAAAGAGATGATGAAACAAGAACTTCTTCCAGATCTGTCTTAACTGCCATGTCCCTTTTTTCTCATCTACCCTCCAAGCTTTGAAAATGGTGACAAGAAAGAAATTCTTTAATGGATAGAAAGAAAAATGAAGCTGAATTTCCTTTCAGTGTTGAATGACCAATAGCTATTTTTTCTGTTTTTCCATATATTAGAGTTTTTTTTTCCATTTATTTTATAGAAAGTAGATGAGAGCAAGTGTTAATAGGGAGTAGTATGCAGAAACAAAACCCAAACCAAGTCTCTGGCTTTGCTTGTCTTTTATTACAATTGATTTTTATTTTAATTTGCTTGCCTGCCAAGTTTTACTTGGAAAAAGCATCATTTCTTAAGGAGAGTTGTAAAAGTCACCAGTTCTTCTGCAGAATCAGAAACATTTTTGGTATTCTATAAAACAACTGTCTTTAGTTCATAAGATTCGGTTTGAAATTTTGATACCAATTCTATTAATTATAATTAAAAGAAATAAATTATAATTAAAAGTACCCTTGGGTACTTTGATGGTAAAAAGGATAAATATTCTTTTAAGGTCTGTATTTCTTTTTAAATTTAAATCAGAGAAGGTCATAGTTTGAAATAATCAAAAATTCTCATGTGAATGCGTAAGTTTGTGAATTACTTTCAAAATTAAACAATTCAGTTGAAATGTTCATCTTATAGCAATAAATATATATTTAGAATATTTGCTATCTTTCTAAAAGCATGGTTATGATACTAAATGGTATTTGCAACCAGTTCCCCTTTTGATGCCAGCATTTAATGTTCCAATCTTTCATTTATATCTAAATAAAAAACCTCTGTGAGACAGTTCTATACCATCTTTTATAGCCATACTAGTGCTAAACTTTTATGACTCTATTGCAAAATGGTTTTATTGCTATATATGGTATTTTCCTCAGCACAAAGGGGAAAAAACCTTGCATTGTAATTCTTATCCCCTATGAGTGCCTAGATGGTATATGGAGACATGCAAATTTTGTTTACGATGTTTCCCATTATAAGACAGATGAGCAACTGTCATAGGTGTTGCATGACTTAACCAGAAACAGCAAAAACTGACAAGCAGCAGGCTGACATCAGCTTCCACAATGAAAAATGTAATCATTTAACCAATATTTGCCAGTTTTTAAATATGTTGTGGTTTCCTTTCCCTTTCTACATAAACATTCATTTTTGTGCGTAATCGTTAATTGTCTTCATGTGGGCTTTGATAGCAAAAATACCATAGGTGGGGTGGCTTAAACAACACTTATTTCTCATGGTTCTGGAGGTGAGAAGGCCAAGATCAAGGCACTGGAAGATTCTGGGTTTGGTAAGTGCCCTCATCCTACTTGCTCACATGGTGGAAGAGACGAAGGAGCACTGGGATCTCTATTATACAGCCATTAATTCCATTCATGAAAGCTCTACCCTCCTTACCTAAGTGCCTCCAGAAGTCCCATCTCCGAGTAGCATCACATTGGGAGTTAGGATTTCAACATATGAATTCTGGGAGAACACAAATATTCAGTCCATAACAATAGTCACAACTTAGCACTGAAAAAAACACCTTAAAATTTTCCTCAAGATTGCAAAAGCTCCAGGCTCCATAAAATCTTGATCCTGTGACCAGTGAGTGCCTTCATTTCCACTAAGGTGTCTATGAGATCATGAGAAACAGTATACAAGTTCACAGCACAGTAAAACTGAAAACACAAATTTTCCCAGTATGGTGGTAGTCAATGAAAAATATAATTTGTGATAAACCACCACTGAATTACTAGAAAGAATACAAGAGACTTCCTGACCAACCTCTCCTTGACCAGGAATCCTCAGAAAGTCAATCGAGAACTTCCTCACTACCTGAAGGCTTGTTTTTTTATGCTCTCACCCGTCTTTCCCTACCTTATCCCACCATGATCTGTCTTTCAACTAGTGGGACACAATTTCTAGAACACACTTAAGCAGGATGTCAGGGGAAGGGGAAACATCAGGAATTGTCTTGGCATTAGAATGTTCCTGTGTACTTTCTCCTCCTTCAGTTTAGAACAGGGAATCTAAACCTGGAGGATCCAGAGATCCATGGTATATGAGAGTGCATACAAAACATCAGCTCCATATTAGTAAGTGGTTTTTCAAAAAATTTTCTCATTGAAATGACCGAGATCCAAAAAGTTTATGAACTTCTGATGTGGAGAAAAAACTAACGAGAGAGGGCAAGCTAGCTGTCTCGGGGAAGTGTAGGAGGCAGAATCTAAGGCCTGACTGCTGGGTTGGGATCCTCACTCTCCCACTTACCAGCTGAGTGATCTCAAGAGATTATCACCTCCTTGTTCCTTAATTTTCTCATCTGTAAAATAGGATAATAATAGTATTCATCTCAGAGGGCTTTCGAGAGGATCAAGTGAATGAAATACATAAAGCTCTTGGAACAATGCCTAGTACACGGTAAATGCTATGTACGTATGAGCTGTTATGATGATGATGATGATGATGATGATGATGATGATGATGACGATGATGAAAGTCTGCCAGGCACTTGGAACAGAGCTTAAAATTTCTTGTTTCCAACGAGAAACCAAAACAGGGATTTGACTTTTGGAGATGAAGTAGAGATGAGGCATTTTGTTCCTGGAAAAAAAAAAATTGTGTCTAGAAAATAACTCTCAGTATTAGATAAAGGAATGGAAAATTTAAGAATAAGAAAAAACTACATGTGGATTCTGTAAAGATACAGAGGTTAAATAAAGAGCATTTCAACTTAAAGAAATTTAGAGGAAGACCATCTTCTAAAAATATATGTATAGCCAGAATGTGTTTAAATGATAAAACATGTTTAATTCTCTGAAATGTAAATATATATATATATTTCCATGGAACAAGAAAACCAGAAAAATAGCATAGACTATTTAAAGACAAAATAAGGTACAATGTTTTAGAGATGAGTGGGGTAAGAAATAATTTCATGGAAACTAAAAATACAACTGAAAAGAATATTAATCTCCTTTGGCAGCAGTAGGGAGTAGAATTGGCATTGCAGAAAATTGAATCAATGATATATTAGACAAATTTGAGAACTTTCCCATAAGGCAGAAGGAAAGGACGAGATATAAAAACAATGGAGATAACAATAGATAACAAGAAGCAATAATGCAGATACAAACTAAGAATAACAGTCGTTTCTGAATGATCAACAGAATAGTTAGTTGGACCCAAAACTATAATAATAAGAAATATAATTAACATTTCCTTAGCTGGAAATCTAACCATTAGATTAGATTTAATCTAATCTACAGTTGGATCATAATGTGCTAGAGAATTCATAGCACAAATAAATAAATCCACGAAATCTTTTTCTTGTAATTAATTACAAGGGCAAAAGAGAAATTTCTATAGGTATCGAAATAAAAAAAAATAATAACCGTCTAAAAAAATGTTAAAAATAGAAAAGCTGTTTATGTTTAAGAAAACCAAATCTACCTGTACTTAGACTACCTGCTACAATAAAGCAACAAAACAAACTCGGTAACGATTTGAAGATGGTAAAATTGTGGGTCTGGAAGACCCAGGTGAATTAACAGAACATTTATTAGGAAAAAAATTCAGTAAGTAAAAGGGCTGCAGGATGGCACCCCAGGATTATGCTGTTTTCATCATGGTTAATCTGTATATTGGTTAATGAGTCCAAAGAATCACTGAGAATTGGCTATAGTTTTTATTTTAGACAAGATTTGGAATTATCCAATACCTTTTCTCACCACCCATTTCTGTAAGTCGTATTATATACTGATAATTAAAGTACGCCCTCATTTAAGAGTTCTTGGTATGTTGACAAAGACTGGTCATGCTCTTCTCCTCAAGAAAAAGCCCCAGTAAATTTCAAAAAGAAAAAATTATGTCATAAGGTTTGATAAGACAATAAAACCAGAAATGAAGCCAATATTCGAACAAATATAACAACAAAAGCACTAAGAAATTAAATTACTCCTAAGTAACTCTTGCAATGCTTCAAGGATTCGAATGTGAACTGAGAGGATGACCTGCCTGAGGAGAAAAATGTCCCAAAGTGTCTCATTCTCAGAACTGTTTCTCTCTGGCCAGCAAATGACCTTAGCACATCTTCTGTCAGGATCAGACAGCTGGCTGGGGTAGCTTCTCTGTCTTTCTGCCAGGCTAATGATTGATTATCCATCTTCATTACCTAATCAATTTGTGCACTTGAATGTGGAGTAGATTCAGCAGTCAGAGGAAGAGGTGGAAAAACAAGGCTCTAATCATTTAGAATGCGACTTAGGTAGAAGCTCTGTTTTAAGCAGCATCATCTTAAGTCTATCGCAATCCTATTTGGCTCTCCAAAGAGGTGTGTGTCCCTTCCTTTCAATTTGATGCAAAATGCTGCAAAATACTGAAACCCCAGAAACAGTCTTTGCAGAGAGCATTCAGCAACCAAGTCACCCCCTCTTCTCAGATGTCCCCTCAATACAATAAATAAAATGGTTTCATTAACGGAAACAGATTTTATCCCTCGATCCCTTTCAAAATGGGATGACTTTGTACCAACTGCATTACTGAGAGCCAAGGTAAGCCACAGTCTGAAAGAAGGAATATGGCTGAATGTCCACACAGCTGGGGAAAAACTTTAAAAAACCATGTTTGCTGTGTTTTTCTGAAGAACCAAAGCAATTGCAGAATGCTTGAGTCCCTTTGAAACGAAAGCTCAGCGCTCAGCCCTGGAAGGAAGACTGTTTCAATAATCGGAAGAAACGGTTATCAGTAGGAAGCGTTTGGGACCTCAGTCACTGGTCTATGATGACTATTCCTCACTCCTCAGCAAGCAATGAAATTTGGTCTGTTAAAAATAATAACACCAAAGGCCCTGAGAGGAGGAAACTCAGGATGAGAAGAAGAGACATTTTCTGTTGTCCCCTCAACACCCCGAAAAAGATGAGATGAGAAAACTTAACAAGGAAGTGTCCAGAGAGGATCTGGGAAAGAAAGAAATATACAGAAAGCCAGATTTGAATTTAGGAGAAGAGATTTCGTTGCGGGCCAATAAAAAACTTTAAGTTATCCTGGTGTTTTAATTCTATGGGGCGATGTTTCAAACAAGAACAAGATGAGCAAAGGGGTTAGAGAACTCTTACCAAACAGGTGAATGAGCTGTGGCTACGTTAGGTGCCCCTCTGTGGTTCTGTAACGCTCCATGTTTGTCCCTTAACCCACTGTAATATGATTGTTTGAATACTTATGTTTATTTCCACTAGACTCAGAGAAAGGCCTGCTGCCTGTCTGTGGGGTGTGCAGTGCCTGGCGATAATAACTGCTCGTTGGAAGAATAAATGGCATGTTGTATAGATGAGAATTAGTGGCTCTACATATAGTCCAACTTCAATAGGGAGCCGGTAATTCACACTCATTTGAACAGCTTTGGCGATGAAGAGCTTATTACTTGTAAAGGCAATTTTGAGAATTTGAGTAATTTAAATTATTGGGGAATTTAATTGACTGATTTAATTTATAAAATTACTAATTGAGTAATTTAGATCATTAGAACATATTAAATTAAAATCCCCTTTCTTCTTTTTGATTCAAAGATAAACAGAATATGCTGGCTTCTGTGTATCCATTATTTAAAATCTAACTTCCGCCGGCATCTGCATCTTTGTCATTATTTTCATTTGCAATTCACAGATGCAGAAACTGAGGCTCAACTAAAATAAATAACTTGCCCAAAGTCAGAACATCAGAGTTCATGGCTATTCTGGAACTTGAACTTAGTTCTTTCTAATTCCATAACATATAACCACTCTGCTGTCCTGAAAATAACTATAATTCCTTAAAATTCACCTTTTAAAAAATAGCTGCTATGGCACTTACCATCTCAAAATCCTTTCTCCACATACCATTTATCAGTATCTCTCTCAAAATGCAGCAGAAAAATAAACACAGTATCTCAGATGTTATCCGGCCAGCACAGAATATAGTGGGATTATTACAAAATTTGATTTGATCTCAACAGTTCTCTTTTGGTAAAAGAAAATTGTGTGGGTGTTACCAAACTCATATGTACATTGTGGTAAACAAAAATTCCAGATTATTTTTACATGAGTTGTTTCAAAGGAATGTCTTTCCGACCTAGTTGTAAAATTGGCAGTTTTAACTAAAATGCAAGATCATTTATCTTTGTTAAATTCCTATCATTTTGGATTAGGCCTGTCACAATCATTTAATCATTTTAAAATTTGATTCTGACATCGATCATATTAACTAGCCTTCAAACCTTATGTCACCTGCACATTTTGTCCAATAACTATATTTTCTAAGTATTTAATCATGTCATTGCTAAAATATTAAAGAGACAAGATAAAACACAGAATTCAGCAATATTCTACTAGAAATACCCCCGAATATAGAAAGACTAACCATCTCTGGAGAAATTGCTCAATAATTTGCAGGACAATAGTCAGATTATATTTCCCCGTATTATTAACCCAGAAATAAGAATAACCTTTGTTTAAATGCCATGTAGAAATCATTATGCCTTACATGTCGATCCTATCAAAACAGGCCAATTTGTTCTGACATACGCTTAGTTAGTGAATTCATATTGGCTCCTGGTAACCACATAATCTTTTCTACAGGCTCAGAAAGCAAATGGTTAATAATATGTTCTGGAATTTTCTGAGGATCAAATATCTGTGTACTTGAGGGTCTTTTTTCCCCCTACTTTTTAAATAATGCACACAAATTTGTTTGATAAAAATAAAATTTAATGAATGTGAAGAAAACGGGCTTTCATTTTTAAACATACACATATACGTGTTTAAAAATGTCTGAGCAGCTATAGGTCAGCGTGATAATAGTGTCACTGGTTGATGTTAACTACGTTTGATTTTTATTTTATTTTTGTTTGTATTCTCTTTTTTCTTTTATCTTTTTTTAAATTTTATTTTATATTGTTTCTGGAAAAGGAAAACGCGATCTCTCAATGGATGATGTGGCACAAACACGTGATGATATTATTCGCGGTATGGTGTTTTTCGACATCACATGATTTCCCATTTTTCTCCACTCATGCACATCCTGGTCCTTTCATTAGCTTCATAATTATGTGAGCCTATATTGTTTCGTGTTTGAATGTTTTGAAACTCTCACAACATCATACACAATGTTACGGTTTTTTAAAACAAGAGGAATAGACTAGGTATAGAATAGAGACAGGCTAAGTCCCTCAATGTCGCCAAAGCACTCTGACATTCGGAAGACACCTTGTCACTCAGATCTTCCTGATGACTGAGTATACCGTCTCGAATACTCTTCTGAAATAAAATTCATCATCTTGTAGCACTTAGTTCTTTCAAAATCTCTATCTCTTCTTACGATAAAGATTTCCAAAAAGTCTCCTGTTCAAAAGTGTGAAATGGACCCAATACTATGCTGTAAACTTCTCCACGTGAACCTTGGTCTCAGAGTGCAGACACATTTGTAGAAGGCCCCGTCTGTACACTTTATGATTTTATTGATTTTGAACACATATTACCTAGTTATTTCGGTCTTCCGTTATTTCTTTTGAAACAGTTCTGGGTCTTCTCTGAACCTTCTCTGAACCTTCTCCAGGTTTATTTCATATGTCTGAGGTGTGTTGAGCAGGAATTCCGGACGTTTTTCTCCCAGTGGGATGCCCAGATAACTTGGTTGTTTGTTTTGCGTCTCTTCCAGTGCAATGGGAAAACATCAAACTCGCTGCAGTTCCATCAGGCTCCACATGATGGTGGCCTTGTCTCCGCAAACTGGACTTCAGGTCCCAATGTGTTCTAGAAGTTTAATGGCCTCAGTTTCAAGCTCCTGGAATAAAGCAGCTATTCACTTGCCAGAGTCCCCGTCAAATGGCTGAGGTTGTCAGCTTGGGCTCCACAACCTGTGAGAGGCAGTTTGTGAGCTGCATGGTGTCTGCAGAGAACCTTGGGAATATCTGAACACATTCAGAAGCTTCATAACCGTGTTTGCGTTTTGATTTTGATTTTTCTGTTGGATATTTTTCTAGCACAATTCAAATTTTGAGGATGGAGGATAAAGATGGATAGTGAAAGCTTAAATAATGCTACAGTCCAAATTGAGATCTATAGTACATGTAAAATACACACAAGATTTCAAAGTCTTAATACAAAAAAAAGGTAATATAAAATTACTTTTATTTGATATGAAAATGATCATAATTTTTAGGTATATTATGCGAAATAAATATATTAAAATTAATTTCACTTGTTTCTTTTTAAAATGTTGCTACTGGAACATAATAAGAAAGAGCTAATAATAAAAACTAGACTAATATACTTTTTAAGTATCTGCTAGATGTCACAAATAGTGCTAATCACCTTTTATAGATTATTTCACAGTAATTCTTTGAAAGAGGTAATATTATTGTCACTGACTTGCTTATAGGGAAACTTAAGTTCGCTGAGTTTAAGTTCGGAGTCACACAAGAATTGAAGAAGCTGGTATATCAGTCCAAGTTGTCTAGTGACATTATTCTCAAATGCATTGAAGATAATACCAAGAAAATAACTTTTTACTAAGAGTGAAACATCTTAATTATCTAAAATGGAGCTTCACCAAGGCTCAGAACAAATGCTTCTTTATCTTGTGAAATAATTGAATTGATCTCACAAAAAAAATGAAAAAGAGAGCTCATCATTTGCATATATTTTTATCTGCATATATTTCTCAGGACAAGTTTCTTCCAAATTGTGTGAGTCATGGGAACAAATATCTCTTTACAATAAATATGTATTCCACAACTTTAATCAAGATAAAAGTGTTTGTCAACAAAATTTTCTTCATTCCCTCAGCCTTCCATTCCCGTCCCTCATTTTCTATATTGGTTATCATTTTCTGCTTCGAGAGAGAACAACAACATAATGCAGGCTAGTCTAGGAACCCTGGTGAGAAAGAGGTAAACATACTCAGTGCTGGATCTCAGTAGGTGACCACTAGATAAGAGTGGAAGTTCCCAGCAAGTGAATAGTCCTAACGGAAAGATTTAAATCCCTGAGCTCGAGTGGCTGTGAGACCTAAGACTGTATGTATGCACTTCATTGAAAGGGCATCGATATTCCAGAGACAAGTCATCACCTCATTCTTACTCTTCTAACTCTGCTTTGTGGACTGGGATAGAACAAAGCAAACTCATGGGTCAAAAGTTCCCTGAGAAAAATGCACTTTTGGTTTTACATTCAATAGATATGAACAGGAAGAGGTTCTCGAACTATCATGCTGGGTTTATATCTACTTTACTAATTGAAGTGTGTGCTAATATGTTTAGGTGTTGTCACAATGGATATGTCTTCCCAACATCCCGGAATGGCACAAAGCCCCGGTTATTCTAAACTAATGGTTCTTGGGTAATAAGATCACATTTACAACCACTAATTCCTGGCCCAAAGCCATACTGTTCTGATTCAGTTGTTCTGAGATAGGCCTTAACATCCTCATCGTTATTATTGTTTTGATTTGAATATCTGTTTTTGCTCTCTAGGTAATCACAATATGCAGTTAGATTCAGTTCACCCATTTCTCCCACCCCTCACCTCTAGCAACCACTAGAGTGGTCTCTATATCTATGAGCTTGTTTTTGTTGTTGTCATTTTGTTTTTTGTTGTTGTCATTTTGTTTTTTGTTGTTGTCATTTTGTTTTTTTTAGAATCCACACATAAGAGAGGCCACACCATACGTGTCTTTCTCTGTCTGACTCAGTTCCCTTTGCATAATAATGCCTTCAATATTCTCAAGAGACAGACTCTGGTTCCAGTTTGTCTTGTTAGAGTTTTCTCTGCTCTCCTCGCTTCAAAAAGCCTTCAAGCCTCACCCAGCCTCAAAGGCGACAGTTTGTATAGATTTGTCCAGGGATCCCACAATCGGGTATGGTCTAAATCTCTCGTTCTGTATCATTCATAAGGATAGCATCTCTGAAAAAAACCCGGACATCAAAAATCAGTACCGAACGTGGTTCTAGAGTGGTTCTTAAGGAGGGTTCTGATCTCTGAATTGATTCTGTATCAGTACTTGTTATTTCGTTGCTATCGATATTCTGATTAGATTGAAAAGCGTCAATGACTCTGTTTCAGGTGCTAAAGGAGACACGGATAGTCCATGACATATGTCAGCAAATGAGTTGCTTAAATTGCCACCTCGAGACATCGGTAATGAAAAGCCTATCAAAGACACAACTTTGGGAGATCAGGCAGTTGCTGCCATGAGACATGTTGGAAAAAATAAATATAAGTAGATTCATTGGTTGGTTTCTACATTAGAGAATTTAGGGAAAGAAAATCCCCACTTCAAGGTTCTAGGTGAAGATCAAAATAAAAATTTTATTATTTACATTTTTTAAATCTCCTATATCCTATAGCTTCAGGGCATAAAAGTCTGTAAACCAAACTTAATATTTAAACCTGAAAGTAAATTAATTATAACACAAATTGCATTCCTAATCTCTTGTGGTCTCTTAAGTTTAATTTAGGCTATTAATTGTGAAAGAGGGTCCTCTGAAAATTGGAATGAGGCCATGTGAGCTGATTCTGATAAAATCAGGGGACTTTTTCTATTTTCTGCCAAGTTTCCTTCACTCATATAAGCAGCCCTTAATGTCCAATCGGGGAGTTAGCCTCCTTTTTCTTGAAGACCTTGTAATGGCCTACACTGATATAATTTCAGAATAATTTAATAATTTTATAAGTCCAGGGAACTACTAGTCCTCCTGAGGAACTGCCTCCAACACTTCTCATTTTTTCTAGTCCTATTATCAGATTCCAGAGTGTAAAGTACAAGGTGTAACCTTTGAGGGGGCGTAATACACACAAAAAGAATTGCAAAAATGTATCAATTTCTATCAACTGAACTCCTAGAAACATATATGGGAATGGATCTTAAGGTGTTCAATGAGGGTAGAAGGAATATACTGTTGGATCCGGTTTAATGCGTTGTTATCGGTAAATTAAGATACGATCCTGTATTCAACCTGGCAGCATAGATAGCTGGAAGATGCCCCAACAGTCACTTAGTTGGCTAAAACCTGGACTCAAAAACAATCTACACAGAATGAAGATGAAATGCTTGCTAGACCTTCCTTGTATGTTGTAAAGAAAGGTATCCAAAGATTTAAGAAGACTGGAACGCTAGAATGGAGTAAGACTTGCTCACCCCTCCCTAAATACATCCCTAGAGGGTCCAGAGGTCACTTCCTTCACTAGGGTTGTGCCAACGACATTAGTGAGCAGAGCCCTGAGATCCTATGGTGGCTACCAATGCAGGCTAGGAGGCTGGTGGGAATCACTGCTCTCAGACTGGATTGCCTGATTTCAATGATCTCGATGGGACTCCTGGGTGTCATGGGCCACGCGATGGCACTGAACCACCAAAGACAAGAAATGTATGACTTACCAGAATGAGAAGCAGAGCCAAAATCAGTAATAGAAATGGTCTCTCTACAGATACATTTGGTATTAGCTAGCTGATCCTAGTATCTCTGAACTGATATAAATGGACAGCCTACTAAAATTTTACTTCATCTGTGTGAATAGAAAGCTGTAGGTTTGGTGAACAGAGGGATGACCGAAATGTAACACGGGATCCAACTGAACCTGAGCAGTACAGGCAACACGCCCAGCTGTCTCAGGTTAGGGACTACCTCTCACAGGATTTACATCCTGGAGTTCAAAACAACCTGTAATTGAAATTAAAAAGCTATTGCAGAAGAGAGATTTTAGTGATATAGTAGCATCCAACCCTGGTGGAAGAATCATGTTGGACATCACGTCTTAAGATTATGCTTTAGGGTTGCAAGTATTACTTATACTGAGCCTGTGAACTTAGTAATTTCTTGGATACCGCAGACCACTTAGAGCCCTGCTGATGTGAGATGGACAATATAAATAGAATAGTGAGCAAATTAAGATAGGCAGACAGGGTGTACCTGATTTCACATTCATTGTGGAACACTAGAGGTCCATGACCTGCTGCTTTCGAGGTTTTTGAAACTGCCAATAAATGAACATTTTTAGTTCTAGTCTTGGTGAGGTCCACCTCTATTGAGATTTCCCTATATCCTGAAAAATCTTTGTGTTTTTTTATGTCTAATAAAAACTATTACTAGAATAATCCTATGCTCCTATAATTCCTTTAATACAACTCCATAACTATTGATTTTACAATTCATCAGAGAGGTCGTTAGGGTTTTTCTTAGTATTGAGTATGTATTAAGGATCTGATTTCTGTTCAGCACTGCGATGTGATGCTTTGATGTTATATTAAGGTATCAAATATGTCGTTATCATTAGGTAGAAGTTCTTCTACAGCACCTGTTATAGCCTACGTGTTTGTATCCCCCACCCCTAAAATGTATGGATGTTGAAACCCTGATCCCCAATGGAATGATATTAGCAGTATGCGTGGGTGGGGTCTTTGGCAGGTAATTATGTTCAGGGTAAACTTCCTTGATGAGATTAGTGTCCTCACAAGAAAAGAAAGAGACCAAGCTTTTCCCCTCTCTCTTCACGCCCCACCCTCTCTCATTCTCTCTCTCTGTCCCCTCACCTCCCACACGAGGACATAGCAAGAAGATGGCTCTCTGCAAACCAGAGAGAGGAACCTCACCAGACACTACATTTACTGGAACCTTGATCTTGAACTTCCTAGCCTCCAGAACTGTAAGAAATAACTGTTTATTGTTAAAGCCACTCAGTCTATGGAATTTGTCACAGCAGCCCAACCTGACGAATACAGCAGCATAGGTCACCCTTTGTTCCTTCAGGCAGCCAAATGTGGGGTGTGAGGGCAAGCGCACATGCAACATTCCTTTGGCAATGTGTTAGAGTATTTATTTAAATAAATGATATTTTAAATAAATAAATTTAAGACAGGACAGTTTGATTTATGTTCCTGGATAGGAAAACTATGTGAGTGATTTTGATGGAAAACCCAGAGGGCAAATTCACTTTGTTGTGTATTCTATTCAATTACTCAGGATATCGATGGAAAGACCACACCTCTTATATATTTTCCACATTGTCAAGATATTTTATTCCTTCATAATACTTACTGTGATTAGTGTATATTGGAGTATCACTACAAATGAGCCCCTGATGCAACAGGATGACAGAAAGAAACTAAATCTCACTTTAACTATGCTATCCATCTCTCCCCTATTAAATTTTCCTTCTCAAATTGACCTTTCCATTTGAGAACAAGGTCAGACACTTTGATAATGACACAGTCTACACGCACATTTTCAACGAGCCTTTATGCAGCTCATATAAATACTGTAAGAAGTGTCATTCTGGTCTTGAAGATTTTTCTTGATGTGTAAGAACTCTCTTCTCCCTACTTATCATCTTGACGTCTCTCTTTACTCTCATAAAATGTGAGAAGAGGCTTCTTTCAGAAGGTTATTAAAGTTTGTTTTGCAGTCCACTGGTTAGAAATGAGATTTCCTAGTAATTTAATTTCGATGTGTTTCCTAACAGGTTTAATTCTATTCATTCCAATAAATATCAGAGTAAAGAAGTATATATTACCATGAATACATATTATATTACTATGAAGTTGATGATATTTGAAATAATTTAATACAGAGCACTTTCTACTCTAGTAATTTTAATGACCCATATCAACCATAGAAATCTCAAAAACAGTTACATGAAACAGAATTATCGCTTGGAAAAAAGGCAAGCTGCACACTAGAAATTACCCCAGGGGGCAGCGTCACATCGACTGATATTTCATGGTATAAGGGCTGACCCCAACTGACTCAAAGATTGAATTATCATCATACTAATACTAGACATGAATCATCATGTCCATGTATTAATTTATATTGATGAAAATAACAAAATAACTCAGGCTGCGATACTCATTTTGACATGACATTGATTTTCTTCCTAGCTGTAGACCTAACGGTGGTATGAATATTTTCTCAGTGAGATCAGTCCTGTCAAGTCAGTGGTTTGGATGTGGTAGGTATTTTTGCTTAAGTTTCTTCCTCCCCTGAGCATGCTCATAATGGCACTACAGTAGGGGTTACTGCAGCTCTCTCCTTTCCCTAGGCTGCCCATTCCTCATCACTGCCCCCCACCATCCCCACTTCTTATTCTGACCCCCACATCCTCGTTCGGTAACTCTGTGACATTAATTTCACACCACTCAATTTCCTGACCTAACAGCCGTTCTTTTTAAGGTGGCTTTGCATGTGACCTATTAAATGTGGATTTCATAGATTGACTTTTAGACGATAATCTATTTCTTTTTAAATTGTTGGAGTCTGCTTCTCTGTAGACTCCACCTACAGATTTTACCTTTTTTATTAAAGGTAAAAATAATTTTATATAATTGGTTAGAAACTGAAATTTGGTAACTGAAAACAACTCTGAAAAGAGAAACAGATTGGGAATTATGAAGCAGAGTTCATGACAGATGGCCATTAAAGAAGCCAAGTTCAAAGTAGATGTCAGGAAAAAAAACATCTCAATGACTCTTGAAAATGATGTGACATCCTTTTGAGAATCACACATTTATGACCAACTCTAAACAAAAGGCAGTAGAATTTAAAAAGTGACAAACCCATATATAACTTTTCCCACCCTAATAGTAATTTATAATAAGAAAAATAATGACATCGCAGTCTGGAATAATCACTTTGACATGGAATTAATTTTCCCTCTTATGTAGAGATTAATATCTATTTCTTCAGACTGAGCTAACCTTATCGATCACATAGACAGTAGCTGTGGGCTCCTTAAATTCGCAGACAGCACAGGCCTGTGGACCCGGGAGATGTCTAGCTTCACTGTTACAGAGAAGAAACATTCCTGCTAAGCGGAAGGATCTTGCCACAGAAAGTGGATGTTAAATATAAAAACAGACACTGGGAAGAAAAGTAAAAAATATGATCGCTCATCTATGAATCAAAAAAATTTATAATTTTTCTCTCAGACGTTCTAGTATCCTCTAGACTCACATATCTTATAGATGAATCTAAAGCAGTAGCATGAGGCAAATCATCTTCAATAGTCCTAAATATGTCAAACTCAGCTACCTAAATTTGTTATTATTTGTGAATATATGCGTGTGTATATTTACTTATATATCTTTTTCTTTCTTTTTTTTTCCAATTTTACTACCTAAAGGGATAATCTCAAGAATTGGGTTATTAGTGGTATTTTGAGAAATCTAAGGTAGAAATAATCAAAAATAAAGAAAAAAATAATCGTAAAATATCGCTTGGTGTAAAGGTTATAAAATTTCCTGAAACTTCCTTCCTTCCATAGTATCAATCTTTATTCTCCCTGATTTTAAAAAACAAAAATTTATTTTGAGTGGAGAGACTTTCAGATCTCAGCTATTTTTCCTCTACCTTATGAAAAGCTGCTGTCTACAACAGGCAAAGATGCTTTAAAAATAAGTTTATTTTTTTACCATATGAATAGTATAAAAATTAGTCAAGGTCGTATTTATTTCTTAAGAAAATTGAGAAGTTTAACAATACGAAGCACTGACGAAAACAAGGAGTAATGGGAACTCCCACGGTCTACCAGTGGGGATGGAAATTTTGTACAATGAATCCGCCAGAACTTGCTACTGAATCCCAAGGGCCTGTCTTGAAACTCTTTCCCCGGCATCTGCCATAGCTGCCCATCGCATCTCCTCCCTTGACTGACATATATATGCATTGCCATAGTGTCTGCTAAATCAGAATGCCCAAACTTCAGGGCAGCCTGTTCCACAGCCTGGACCTGTCACTGAGCCCTTTCCTAATTAAGGTCCCACTCAAAGTTGACAGTTCTGTGTCACCTATAAGCCAGAGTAGTAATTGCTAGCTGTGGAATATATTAACTCCATAACCCAAAGAAGCCTAACAGGCCCTGTGCTTCCTTTGTGTGCAGATGCAAGTGGGAGTCATTCATCTTTTACTTTAGAGCAGTCAATGTCCTGGCAAGCCCCTTACCATTGGACCCCTAAAAACTTCACTGAAGTGTCGGTCCCCTGAATTTTCATAGGGCTTATCTTTCATTATTTATAGCACACGTGTCATGACAAGGTCTCCCACCTACGACCCGCCTATTACTCATCTTGCCTACTTTGCCTGATATCATGGACATAATCAATTGGTCTGATGTTTTATAGGATGTCCGGGTGGCCCAGGTCTCTTCAGACTAGATGATGACAGAGAACGAGAGTTAACAGAGACTTGAGGCAAAACTATAAATGAACAGGGTCTGTTCCATTCACGCAAACTGTGTCTGATCCTCTTTTCTCATTGGAATCAAAACAGACACAGTAGCCAGATCAATGGCTGCCTACAGTGTACCAGAGCCATCGTTAATCTGCCCCAACGGTGACACCAGTTCTGAAGAGCAGCTTCACTTGGGGCTTTCGTTAAGCTTGCAGTAGTCTACAGTCCTTTTTCAAAATCCTGTCAGTGTTTCCAGGGGCCAAACTGTTCAATCAAAGAGAGCTAGGCTCAGGACCGCTCCCTAGGTGCCCTTTAGGTTTATAATGGTGGCACTCGTCTCTACTCTGCGCCCCGAGGATGTGATACTGGTTTTGATTAACTACACCGGCCGCAATAGGAGGGCGGTGTCTATGACATCATTTACTTGAGGCCAGTGACCCAACACGGGAGTTACTCTCATTGCTAAGATATCAATTCCAATGATCCATTATGGGATTGGATAAATGATCACTGGGTGGGCATTTACATGGAATGGGGCCCCGTGACCTGAACTTTATCCACGGCACCATTTTTGATTGTTCCCGTAAGCCCCCACTCAAGCCAGAGGCGGGGGTAGGGAATAATGACGATTTTGATCTCTGGGTATCAATCTCAAGTCAGACGCTTTGTCAGTTTCTCAAAGCGTGTGGGTATTCTCCTTTCCCCGGTGTAAGGTCACACTTTTATGTGTCCACAGGTCCATCTGGGGAAGGGCTACAGGGATCATTCTAGCATTTTCTTGCCACAGTGTTGCACTCTTTCCTTCTCGCCACCTGGACATCGTTGCAGTCATTGGGTTCTGAATACTAAAATGAGCTCGGATTCAGTAGCTTAACAAGGGATCCTAACTCCATTGGGGGCAAACACCCTCAGCTTCCTGCTCTTCTGTTCCTACTTCCTCCTGGTCGTGGGCGTTCAGCAGCGTCATGGTCGATTGCCTTACCTTACCATTCGTCTCTAGAAACACCAGGCCCCGTTCATCATCACCCAAACTCTCTGATGGTAAAGTCCAATTAGCTGCCCTGCAGGCCTTGCTGGTCATTAAGGTAACCACAGCCACCTGGCTGCTGACTTCTAAGCATCCATGCTGTGGTTACATTAACGCAAGGGGGACTAGCATTTCAAACCGAGAAAAGAGTAGAAGCACAGGCACTAGGGAGAAAGGAAAGTGTGTTTGCAGCTTGGCAGAAAGGGCAGCCTAGCGCTTGGGAAGAAAGGCAGATCCCAGTCGTATGAAACCACATGGACCCACTGAGGAGTGCAGTTAACATAGACCCATTATTATGATGCTCTGTTCTGGCCTATGATTGTGACTTCCTTTGGAGCAGGGTTCTTAACTTACAGTACTTGAAGTAAATCTGGAGGTCCATGACGTAAATAGGAAAAAAATTATGTTTATTTTCACTCATCTCTAATTGAACCAAAATTTAACATTTTCTTCCATTGAGATTGTAGACAACAAGCCACAACACTGTTAATAGTGTTTGTGACCCTGTCACGAATAGAAATCACAGTCTCATCATATTATAGTTGTTGCCAACATCTACAAATATCATATGCATCAATACTTTCAGTCATTATTAGTCTTAACTCTAGATCTTGTTATTCAATGTTTAAACAGTGAAGCAAAATATTTCCATATCAAAAGTTTGTTTTCTTAGTATGGTAACTGTATTTCAATATGATTTTTTTTAAAGCATTTAAAAACACTATTCTGTGAAGGGCTCCGCAGGCTTCTCCAAACTGCCAAAGGAGTTTATGGAATAAAAAAATGTTAAGAACCTCTCCATTAGAATTAGCATTTTGGTTCTAGCTTTCTTTATCTCTTTCTCTATCAAATCAGTTCTCCAACAGTCTGCAGGTAGATGGCTTCATCTACTAGCTCTCTCAAGGGTTCTTACATAATTGATATCTAGGGCAATTCCTATCGTTGTGTGGGTAAGATAAGAATTTTTGCATCCCGTTTCTTATTGTTTTCTATTATATTTAAGTGAATCCCCCCATCTCAGCGCATACCTGGAGATGAAGGGGATGATAACTTCAAGCAGGTAGGAAGGTTCGGAAGGGCTTACGTCTGGAAGCAGAGATCGTCACACATGGATGGGAGCTGCTGAAGGGAGAAAAAGGAAAGGAAAATCGAGGAGGAGACAAAGTTGCAGGTGGTAGGAGGGTAGTCCAGCCCAGCAGACAGGACCCAGCACTCAGCATCCGGAAGATACAGGTGTAGGCCATGGATTCACCAGAGTCTAGCATCAAGCAAGTCCAGAAAAAAAAAAAAAAAAAGAAAATGTTTGCTAAAATGTAGCCTGGGGAACAGGGAAGCAGGTACTTTAAGATGAGGCAAAACATGGACATATGTACCCTGGCCTGGAGATTTGATTTATATCAGTCAAGTCTGTTCAGATGTGGTAAGAGATTGACAGAAAAACTACACCTGGAATGGGCATGGTGTGATGAGAGAGGAAAACAGCCCAGGTTAATAAGGGCTAGAATGCTGGGATGACTGCGAGGAAGTTAATTAAGGACAGGGTGGAAAAAGGCAGGAAGTTGGAGGCATTATCTCAGATGTAAGGCATGATCCTAATTCTTACACCTGGGACACAATGCGAGCCTGAGGGAAGATTGGCTTAATGTGCAATTTCTTATTATTGAATCAGAGCATGTTAAATAATGAGGAGAGGACGGTTCACAAAGCCCGTATTGGTACTAAGTCTGCTCGTCAAAGTGACCTGACTCATGCTGATGGGAACGGAAGACAGTGAAGGCCGAGGACCAGGATGTTTATGACAAGTGGTCAGCTCCAAATCTGCTTCACTCTTTGAGCGATGTCTACACTATGTGACATTAGACTCCCAAAACATGAAGCAAAATGTGTCATTAAATCAGATCTCCTTGGATCACAAAGAAAATCATAAGGCAACAGTGGTAGAAGAAGAGAAAAAGAAATACTCAAGAGAGAAAATGACCGGGTGGCCAGAGGCAAAATGTATGACAGATCCAAACGGCCTTTGTTATTTCTCAGTTGGAAAATTCCAGTAACTCCCTAAACTGTCCCCCCATCTTAAGTGCTTCTTTATTCAAATGTGTCTTGCAAACCACTTCCAGGTGACAGACTCAAATTCTTCAAGTTACTCGCTTCAGTCTTCTAAAGAATACCAACATCTCTTCATTGCCTGACAAGTGCCTTTTCTTTGCATTCAAATTTCTATACTATATGATTCCAACACGTGTCAATGCTTGTTTCCTCGTATTCTCTATTTTTAATAATTTAATATTAAACAATTAAAATAATTAAACTAGTTAATATTCTACTACTCTATTTTTAATATTTCTTTTTATTTCTGACAAGTGTGTCCTTCTTTGAAGAATTGTTCTACTTCATTTCCGTGTGATTCTGGTGGGCTGCCAATTGGAAAACTATGTATGGACTTTTGGCCACAGGGTTGTTACCAACCAGAGTCCCCTTCTCAGTAGGAATGTCCCAGGAATGGAAGGACACAGAGGGACTAACAGTAATGGGAACTGAATCATGTGAAAAATTCTTGGGATGCTCAGATGTTCAGAGTATTTGTGTTCTATATCTTTCTATTTCTTTTTCTTTTTTCTTTTTAAAATTAAATTTATTGGGGTAGCATTGGTTGGTTTTTAATTGAATACATTACCAGTGACAAGTTCAGCTGATGCCAAAAATAAATTCTTCTGCCCAAATGCAGTTTATTTCCCACCCACTTCCTGTTACTATGTCAACCTCATCAACATGGATGGGATTTACAAATGTTATCATGTAAAAAAGTACCTCATTTATATATTTTGTTTTACTTAAAATTAAATTTTCTTATACCTTACTATATTTTAGGCCTTTTTTCTTTTTAATTAATTATTATTTTTTTTGTGTGTGACATTGGTTAATGAAATCCAGTAAGTTTCAGGTATATCTTTCTTAATGTTCCTCTTATCCTCTATTCTTCGCCAAGTTCTTCTACTCGATTGTTTGAATTATTGATTATCTTTTCAAGAAATCATTTAACACATCATTCTTCCTTGCCCTATTGAGCAGACAAACTAAAAACAAAACAAAAAAATTATTTTGTGCATGCCCACATACACTTTGGTTTAAGAACAGTAGTTTCTATTACTTGCAACCAAGGAACGCTAAATGCAGGAATGAGAAGGGGAGGGCTGCTGGGGAGAACAGGGCACAGACCCCCAGAGATTATGGAGTAAGTGAAATTAATTATTGAGCTACGATGGCATAAAAATCAATGGGATTGACCTTAATAGTCCAAAGTGGGAAATTAAGAATCCACAATATACAGCGGAGAGCTGGTAAATAAAATATTGACCAAGTTGCCTGGGACACTGAGGGTGAAACTTTTAGGGACTGGTGGATTTTGTAATACACTGGATAAATTAATCGGAGTTGGAATTATGAGCTCAAAGGTTAAAGTTGTCACTTTGAGGCATGGACAAAAATCCAGAGTCTTCTTGTCACCAAGCCCCAAGCATTTCTTTTTTCCTAGTTGTCATAGGACTAAGATTGATCAAAATTATACTCAGAGAAGGATCAGTCCGCTTGTTAAATCAGATCTGGTCAGTTGAGAATGTTGCCACCTATCTTACATAAATCTTGAGGAAATTAATGGGATATGAGCTGTTTAGTAGCTATGTTAGTAAGGATTTGAAAAACCTGAAGAAACCTGAACTACCAACGCTCTTGGCCAACATTCCTAGTTTCCTCTCCTGATCGAAGAAGCAGTGTCTCTCACAGAAGAAATAAAATGATTCCTCTGGCACCTGAACCCCGTTAGTGCTGACCTCATTTCTCATTACTTTGATGATCTTTTATTCCTTTTCCCTTTGATTAGTCCATCCATGGAGGTCTGCATTCCTTTGTGTTGCGATATTCTTGAATTACATTATTTTATTTGAGTCGCTAACAGGATTGAACATTTTACTTTAGTTTTGGTGCCTTGTTGGGAAAAGTGAATGATTGGGAAGAACCAAAACTGTGAGGAGGGGGAGGATTTATAAGGTTTGGATATGTTTTTCTCTGATTAAAACGTTCCACACGTTTTATTTCTAGGGAGATTGGAGTCCACATAAGTTTGAGGCAGGCATCACTTGCTGGATGCTCTGAATAACATTACCCCTTTCTCCTCCTGTAAATATGTTCCAAGACTCTGTACCTTCTTCGACAGACCTGGAGCAATTACTATCTGATATTAAGGTTTCCAGATGTAAGAAAACAGTGTCATCTTACTTTCTATTTGACATGGCAGCCTGGGTCAAATGGAGAAATACAGGAGAACAACATGTTAATACAGGGAAAGGCATGCAGAGGAATTTTGCAACTCAGAAATAACCTTGTAGACAGTAAAGAGCCCGTTTTACTCCAAAGAAGAATCTAAAGTTTGGGTTTATATGAGGAGTGTTGGAAAATGACTCCCCTACAACCTTGTCTTCTGAACGATTCCTCTTTTAAAAGCTTAAGGGTTAAAACTAATTAAAAGCAAGCCAGGGGGCAAAAATAAATAAATAAATAAAAATAAATAAAAAGGAAAACGAGCGCTTTGATATTCCATGTCCAAGGATGTTTATCTTATTATTTTTGGAGATTAATGAGAAGGAAGCCCTTTGCTTCACTCTATTAGAATATTCCATGGCTAAAGGTTGATCGAGTCCTAATTTTTATGTTTCAGAACTATTCTAACCCATTTCCCATTTGCCCGGAGAATACACAGTGGCGGCGCTTGTGGCTGCAGCTTTTACTCCAAGATAACTCGTGGAGAGCAATCCTAACCTCACCCCAAAGTTCGCCACAAAAATATCCCACTTTTATTATTTTTGCATCACCCTAGTCTATTGATAGTCTTTGGAAACAAATGACATCATTCTATTTATAGCATTCTGTTTTTAGTAGTGGTATTTCCACTACTAATGGTAATTCTCAATCGCGGAAAATGTCAAATCCTAGAAAACGTAGCATTCCTACGCTTGATGTGAACATTGTTCTGGAACAGTTGTTAGCCAAAGATTCATTTGATGAAACAGATTTATGTATACATTTCTGTTACATTAGGATTAGAGACAAATTCTGTTGAGCAATAATTCCAAGAACAGTTTTTACATTTTATTTTCACAATGAAAACTAGTCAGATTTGCTTCAGCCTCAAAGAGCGTGTTTATGTAAAATTAAATTAACACTGGCAGTGAGCAAGTGGCACTTTTTTTTTTTTCTAAACGGGAAATGGGTTAAAATAATACAGTTTGTGAAAGGTAGTATTTTCTATTGCTTCATTCAGTGCCTCTTAAAGCATATTTACTGCTGTCTTTCATTTAATGACATTATAAAATAATTAAAGACTTTCAGAATTGTGGAGCCAAGAGTTACGTGTTATGGGGACAAAATGTGTATTTCGTATTCCTAAAGAAATATCCATCTTCTCTATGGGAAAAGAATTGTAGCCTGTCTTTCCTTAAATAAGGCTCCTTATATGCAAGGACCAAGAACCAAAATTAATTTTTTTATGCTAATGCCTTCTCACCCATACAATTTAATAGAATTTCACTTGATAAATATCCGAAGTATTAAATTCTGTTTGAGGTTCTTCTCCTACAGAGTTAACAAAACGTTAGGATGTCTTTCCAAAAATATATGAAGTCAAAATGTCTTTAGCCAAGATCCTCTTCTTGATAATACGTATATATAACGAGTGTGACAGCATTCACGTACTTAGGATAAATCAGAAAGCCTTAAAAGAGGACAAATGTGGAGGATTCAGTCACTGAGCTGAACGAGGACACTTTCTGGTCACTGAAGGATTGTTTTTCTAAGGGTTGGGTGAGGTAGCTCTACGCACTTCAAATTACGGGAAGAAGGCTTATCACGCTCCGAGTCCATTTAAGGAAACACAGTTGACATTTTTACATTTTCCTTTCCTTCCTCAGGGCTTAATTAACTTTAGGGTAAAGTTGCTAAAACTTAGAACATTTGGGAACTGATGATGGTCTTCGTTGTTTTTCCTTTTTGTGAGAATCGGTGATTTTTGGAGCTTGTCTTTTTGTATTTATGTTTTCAATACTTGGGTGCGATTTAGCAAGGTGTTTAAAGCTGAGGCTGGAGTAGAGTAACTCTCCAGACTTAGAGGAAGTCTTACTTTCATAGACTATGCGATGGAGATCAGCATTCTAATCCTCTTTAACAGAGAATCGGGGACTTATTATTATACAGTTTGTTAGAATTCATGCTCAACACAACAAAGAACCCTGGCTTCTTCCGATGCCCTGTGAATAAAGAGGGGTGCCACAGTTATTTACAGGACTAGGCTTCTTTTGGGAGATTTTGTTCTAGTTCACCTTAGCCGATTCCTGATTCACAGGCTGCTATTTCAGCTAAATGCTGATGGAGAAGCAATATTAGGTGAGAGGCTAACAAAATGCGCTGCAGACTCTTCCATCATCCCTATCCTTATGGGACTTGGCTGTCAAAATATCCACTCAAGACAATGCCTTTCTTTCATCTACTCCATCCATTCTCATGAGTTTTATTTTCCTATTAAATTCTGCTTATGAAAAGACTGCATTCACTATTCATGTTTCTGTCATTTGCACTTTACAAGGTCCTCTGCTTATATTAAGCACCAGTCTATAAATTGTTCCGTGTATGTGCCCAGAAGCCCATTCCTTTTCTTACCAGCTCCCCCTCACCACTAGCAGTTGGCTTTGACTTAGTGGGGAGGTATGGACCCTCCAACATTCTTAGCTCAAGTGGAGTCTTCGATTAGATGGTAGAAACAGTTTAGCTTTGAAGATATCCTGGCTGCATCATCGGATTGGCTTGTAATTATTTTATGGCTAGCCTAAGACATGTTGAAACCATCATTTCTGAAAATGGACACAGTTATCTTAGTAGATAGGTGTTTGTTTATTGCATTTTACCACTTTAAAATTAGAGGTGACTTTTTCAGGAGAAATACTTTGATGCTAATCTCAGATAATTTCCAAGACTTTATTTCCCTGAATAACAGAAGCACAGAGCCCAGTAGATATGGGGGGCGGGGGTAGTATAATAGAGTAGAAAGTCTTGGTTTATGGAAATCAAGCACAAAGTATCATTTTGCATTGTGTTACTGATTTGGGATTTGGTACTGTGGAAGCCCAGATTTATTAAATACAAGAAGAGCATTTTCCTAACTGCTAGATCACTGTGGGACTTTTGTTCAATTCAGGAGCACCAGTCTAACCCACTACATATTGACAGAAAGTTAAAAATATATAGATATAGACGTCTATATAAATAAACTCTCTAGAACATTCGTGCTCAAGAGCGAGTTAGTTTGTATGATAAATTCTCACTGCTAACAGGTTGACTGGGGGAGTGTAGGTGGCAAATGCAGAAGGGTGACAATATCAAATTATTGCACACAAAAGCACCTTTTTTTCAGCATCACCTTGATTTATTTTCCTAGTCATTTTTTTCCCTCAGATGGAAAAATAGTTTCATCAAGAAAACAAACGTTTCTGCCAAAGTGAAACAATTTCATGTTTTAATGCTTTTCTTAAAAAAAAAAAAAAAAAAAAGTCGACACTGAACTAGTGCATGCTCTGCCCCCTCTCCCTCCTATGCTGACTACAAATTTTTTAATCCACTGGCAGAAATCAAGATACTTTCCTCAAGTGGGATGATTATATTTTATTGCTGCTTTGTTTAGTATATGTTTTTCTTGATTGGGAAAAAAAAGTCTAGGTGAAAAAAATTACCTAACAAGAGAAGTAGTTTACATGGTCATAACATTTAACTTGCTGCCAAAAGAAAAAAAAAATGTAAAAAAAAATTTAAATGTAAAATATCACATAACTTCAAAAAACTTACCTCAATTTTCTATCACTTATCATGTACTATAAGTCAACTTTCTAAACAAGATTACAGTCCTTTATTATAAGCCCCTAGTGGTACTATGGTATACATTTAAAAAACGCTACTACAAAAATGTTCTTTTCTTTTTGTTTCTGCCTATTGTATACTTAAGCTATAGATAATTTTTGAATAAAAAGCCTACAGTAGGTATAAATGTAATAGTTAACTGATCCTGTTTGCTGATGTCCTTTTATGTTCCACAGAAGGTGGCCTCTTTTAGTCCAGCATCTTCTCCTGTTTCTTGCCTTCCTTTTTCTTCTTCTTCGATTCTGCTGCAATTAAAAGGAAAAAGAGAAAGAAAGAAAAGCAGCACATTAGTAAGCTATGGGTGGAAAGCTGCTTTCCTTATAACTGGCCAGCAATGAAATGATTAGATGATAGACAAGGTACCTTTGTGTGTGTTGTGTATGTACCTGTTCTTGCCAAGAGAGTGCCTATGAGAAGAGGCAGAAGTGATGCAGTCTAGCTCTACGTGAACACCTATTAATGCCTGTTATCTTATTGGTTGCCCTGTGTAATACACAAAATGCTGTCTGGGGATCCCAGTTGAGGAACAGATACACGAGTCATCTCTGAGAGAATGAGCCGGGTCACTGCTCAAAGGAGAGCTATGAGAGCTTTGCTTGGTCCCTCACTTCCCGCCTTCTTTTTCCATGGGACTGATGATGAGCATATTTTCTGATGGACAATTTTGACGTGCTTCCGCTTCTGATTTGCCCTCTGCTTCTATAGTTGGCCAGCTATTCACATATGAAGGACCAGCTATGAACTGCAGGGAGCTTGGACTCTGTAGGGACTTCTTCTACTCTTGAGTGAAGCAAATAGAATGTACTAACCTGGGCTAAACCAGGTAAATAAAATTATGAAGTTTTAAATCAAAAGACTCTAACCTTTTCCATTTAATCACTGTGCCATCTCCCTTTTCCTAAGCATACGAGAATGCAGAATAGATAGATCATGTCAATTTTGGCTCCAAAGATGAGAATGGTCAGAATCCCTGGGCCGGCAAGTGAAAGGATATTGCTAAATGCTTTCAAGATCCTTCCCCCATTTGGTCTACAGTAGTGGCAGAAACCTCTGGGTTAGGTACAGGCTCTGGAGCCAGACTGCCAGAGTTTAAATCCTGGCTCCATCCCTAAGTTATGAGACTCGGGGAAAGTTCATCTATGTATTTTTGTCTCAGATTCTTCACCTGTGAATGGACATATGAATAGTACCACTTCACAGGGTTAATGTCCAAACAAAATGAGCTGTATTAAATCCATTGAAAATAAAGCATGGCACAATGGACTGCGCTCAATAAAGGTTAGCAGTTATCATTAGTGGGATAATAGACTAAGAACAAGAGGTCATTTCTCTATATTATTAATAGTCTTCATCATCACTAGGACATATTGACCGAACAGGTCATTGAATGTGCTAAGCAACGGAGGAATACTGGGACTAAAGCAATGGCCAGCAAGGATCAGGGCCAAGAGGGCTCTCGGATTAGCGATGAGGGGAGACATGATGCTAATCACAAATGTGATACAAATCCCACTTTATACTTAAGCAGAGCTTTAACTTTTTCCATTCTTATCCTCATTACCAACTCAGATAAGTGCTAAACTTCATAAACTAAGGAAGTAGCATTCCTACAGCTTCCTTCCCTCAAACTTCCAGAGTGTACCACACACGATTAGGTCAGGACTTGCTAAAATCCTGCTAAATTGCTGCTCACAAGTATACGTTTTGTTCATGCCTACCCTGAGCTTCTTCCTTTCTATATCAAAGAGACTTCACACTTTCACTCTATTTTTGCTTGTCATTATAAATGTCTCCTTCTTTCGACCCATGCAAGGTGAGATAACCAGAACTTCCAAGTTCAAGGATACCTATCAGGTCAAAGAAAGTTTTCTGTTTAATCTCTGAACAAATAGCCAGTGACCGAACACTTAATAATGCCCAGTCCTTGGTTGCATTTTAAGCACCAGTTGTATATCAGAATAGTATCCTCAGGGAATAATCTAGGATGTTCACTGGGTGTAACTCTGGTTTCCCTTGTCTCAATTTCTCCAAATTCCTTACTGGGGAATGCTCTAGCTCTTCAGTACAGTGAGTGTTTGTGGCAAGAATCGGAATAGTTGGGGCGGCATGTCCCTATTTCACACATAAGTCTTAATGGATGCCTACTGATCAGGTGTTGGTATACATTTATTTAATAAAGCTTGAAGTTATTCTGATAGTAAACATTATTCGATCTAACTAACGTTGGTTGTTCATTTCAGGGAACATTTGGGAAAGGGACTCTCCCCTCAGTTCTCCTTGGTAAAGGAGAACATCCTCTTCCTGTTACCTGGGATGGACTTTTCTTTCAAATCCATTAATGAACACTTTGCTAAATAAAGAAATCAACCTATTGCCCATCTAATCTGCATAATGTCAATCAATTTATTATCTCTTTTGACAAACTGCCAAGTCATTATAGCATTTGTTTGACACACTGCAGAACTTAAGTCCACTTTGGGCTCCAGCTAAATAGAAAAAGTGAGGTTATCTTCAGTGAAAAGCAGTGTGAAGAAGGAAGAATTTACATTTGCGCGAGGTTACTTTGACTTCTCACATAACAAAGTGTTCAAAATTTTAGAGTAAAGGAGAAAATGGGGTCGATACTATTGCTTCCGATCAAAAGCAGTTTTTTGTGTGACTTTTATGTACGTTTTACTGACAGACTAAATGAGCTCTGTCGCTACTTGTCTCTGTGGCCTCAAAAACTGTGAACAACCTTTCAAGCTTTCCCCGGTCTGTGTGAGGGTTTTTAAATAGCATCATGGAATCTGTGACCCTTAAAGAACCTAGTTCAACTCCCCTATGGAATGGATGAGGAAATAAAGACCAAAGAGCATCAGTGGTTCCTCAAGGTGCACAGTGATGCGGCGGCGGAATCAGAGGGGAGGCCATTCCCCAGCGCTTCGTCTGACGTCTGCAATGCAGCATCGTCTCCGCCAATCACATCCGTGGTAACTACCTATTGGTCTCACTTTGTGCTTCTGTCTCGCCCATTGTTCACGTCACCTCCCGTTACTTGAATCTCTACATTTAATGCTTATTTCCATCCCTGAAGCCCATGATTCTTTTTCTCTCCTAGTCTTTGACCTTCAAAACCAACACCTCATTCCATCAATCCCACACTTCCACTGCTACCTCCGTCTTGTTAATGCCTCTCATCTTTCAAGTACCAGTTTTGACACCCCTTATAATTTGTCGACTCTTTGCTTTTATTTAGAAGCCATTTCTCTTTATTTCCCCTATCAGAGCATTTATCTCCCGTGAGAGGGCAGAATCTCTACTCACGGTTATATCCTCTGCCCATAACAGTGCCTAGTGCGCGATAGTTGATTAGTAAATGTTTAATGAAATAAATAAATCTGTAGCACGATTTGTGCTCATGCCTCACTTGCTCACCATACATGCATCTTCCTTACGGTGGTTCTTTGAATTTTCCTTGGTAATTTCCATCTCAGCCTTTACACATTACGTTCTTTCTACCTCAGCATTTTTTTCTCCTACTATCTCAATTTTGCTTAGCCAACATCTACTCATCCTTAGGATCTTAGCTTCAATTTTACTTCCTCAAGGAAGCCTTCCCAGAGCTCCCAGGTTAATTAAGCTTGTTTCACCCACAGTGAGCTCCTTTCATTGTGCCTCTCATTGTTCTTACCAAAATGAGAACCGAACTATTAATTTCGTATCTCATTATTTAATATGCATTTTCCTCGTTCTAAGAGGGTAGAGACTGTGTCTATCTTTTGCATCCGTGTCTTCAGTGCCTTGTACACAAAAGGGGCTCCTGAAATGCTGGTTACACACAGAGTGAAGAGATGAACTCTTGAATGGGAAATAAAAAGAGTCAGTCCATCAGTATATAGAAAATAGTATTTTCGAGAAAAGTAAGGAGTGTAAACTCAATCAGAATCTTGCAGTGTTTCAGTTTTTCTTCAAACAAGAATATTTTATAAAGCATAAAATTACAAACATATGTACATAAAATTTATCCAAATTTCTCAACGCTTTTTTTTTTTGGTCTTTTGTTTTTAAGTAGGTAAAAGTAATATCCCGTTTTAGTAGCCTTTCAAGGTTACAGTAAAAAAATCTTTACTATGAGCATGAGGGTCATGAATTGGCCAAGAGCAGGGCTCTCACTGGGTAATGCAAAGTGCTTTGTAATTGAGTCATCACGACTACTCTCAAAGGTTTTAAGAGCCAATGGGATCACCATTTGATGTGACACAGTAGGGCACCTTAGTTCACACTGAAAAGAGTCAAGGGAAGAAAGTATACACATGCTACACATCAAATATCACCCCAGGCTACATGTCACTCTTCCCCATCTGCATCAAGGCTGTAAAGCAGAAATGGATGTATATAGGAAATGAGCTATTGTCAAAATGTGTGAGGAAAGAGCACCTGCCTGAGAAGTGACTCGCACGGTTCCCTTGCTTGATCCCTATCAAGATGTCATTGTGATGGAAACTCACAGTGGTGTCCCCATGGCTGTTTTAACTTCCTGGGTTTACAATCTTGCATCCTTTTGCAGGGCAGTTTGCAAGTTTCCGAGGGATAGTACTCACCTCTCATGGTAGGTATGTCGACATTTTTATTATTTTAATAAAATCAAGTTGTTTTAAGATACGTTTGAAAGTGTTCAGAAAGTCCTAAGACTCTCCTAAAAAGAAATACCCTAGGAAGGATTCAGGCTCCTCATATTGCTATGATTCGTACATAGCACCTGGAGCGCCATCTTTCCCACTTTCTATGTAGAAAACTCAAAGCTAGCCCAGACAATTCTTTCAATGCATAGGAGCTGCTGATAGCAAAGAAGAGTGGTTGTCAGAAGAGGCATAGGAGTTAATCTGAGCCATGCTACAATAAATTCTGAGCCCATAATTTTTTTTTATTCTGAATAGAAAACAAAATCTGGATGGACACTTAAGTAATGAGTGGCACCACGGCCATTTGTTTGGTAAAGCAAGGAAGAAACAATTCCATTAAGACTACATCGAGAACCAAGTCTTCGCCTGGGGAATTGCTTTTAATCGATGTCTGCCATTTACCGCCTCTGGGATCTTGGACAAATCAATCATTCTGCACCTGCTTCTTGTAAACTGGGGATAATAAAACCTGGTATATCCTCCCCACAGGGCCATCGGGAACATCTGGCAATTACGTTCTCTCAGATCCTATTTTACTGCTACTGTTCGAAAACAAATTTGTTTAGCAAACATACGCTTTATATCCACTCTGTATCAGGCGCTGTTCTAGATGCTAGTGTAAAATGGCAAACGAGACTCAATTCTGCTTTCATCGGGCTCACGTTCCAAGTCACGTTTTCAAGATGGTTCGATGTGAGGGTCTTTCAACAACGTAAAGTATGTATTTATATTAAAAGTATGTATTTATATTAAAGATCATGTGCATGTGGCAGCTATTTTTGTCAGTTGATAAAGTATATTACACTAAAAATTCTATTATATTATTTTCCATGCCATTGCATATATTTTGAAACATGACCAAGTAGTATTTCTTTCTGATGTTCCAGCCCACATTTTTTATAATCTTTTTTCTTTGGTTGGTCAGGTGGCATGCTCTCACTTTTTGTTATTATATGTCATGATTTGATGTGGTTTTTTTGCACATAAAGTGTTGTATGTTCAAGTTTGGCTTTAGTATATATTATTAGAAGAGGATCTACTGGATCAAAGAACAAGATATTTTTAAAGCTTTAGATATGTATGAGCAAATTTACTTTTTTAAAGGAAGTACTAATTTAAAAATTTATCAGCAACTTATATGAGAGCCTCATTCTCAAAAGGCCAATAATCAAACAGCATGCATCGTCTCTTCTCCATCTATTCGCTGGCCTTTTTTAGGAATGGGACTGCCATGTAGTCGATACAAGTAAACATCCAAATTTTAATATTAGGGAAATCTTGGACAAATAGGGTTGTGAGTGGGCCTTGAAAGAAAGGTGTCAATTTAAAGGTTTTTTTTAAGATCTTAAGGGGGAGACGTTATTCCAAGAAGTGGAAGAGTTGAGAATTCTGGAATAAGCTTATCTTCATTTCCTTTTTTTAAGATGGCATGCTGTATATACAGAAAACATAAAAAGGAGATTAAGATACAGAATGATTGAGAGGAGCCTGGATTTTAACTAAAGTGAGTCAACTGTTATTACCAATCTATATAAAATGAATCTGGGTCATGAAAACAATGGGAGGAAATATTAATTAGAATAGGAAGAAGATTTTCGCATTTTCTAAGAGGTAGAATTCATCTACGAGGAAGCTAGGGACACTCAGAAATGGACATTGGATTCAGAGATCAATGCCACTGGACAGGGACAGCTGGCGGTGTGCCAGAGAGATCACTAATGCTTAGCTATGGAGACTCATTCAATAAAGCCTGAGAACCGAGGAAGAAAAAGGATTGTATGCTGCCAACACTACTATCACAAGGTAAATACTCCCAAAAGCCTGGATATCACCAAGATCCTGTTAATGCCTCAGAAGCCTATTTAAAGAAACTTGTCTGTACTTAAGAATTATCTGCCCTGTCACCTAATCCCTTGCACCTTGTCAGCTGTGACTCAGAACTGATAATAAGGCTTTTTGCATCGTGAATATACAATACAGTGATCTATCTAGAATCCAGGTGCTAGTCCTGGCATGGCATTATATTTCCCAGTATTTCAGTTTAAATTGAGGTAGCATATAGGATACATGCCATAAGACCGGAAGAAATTTTTATTTAAAAATCAAAAGCATAGTCCTTTAACAATGCTTTTTAATATGTCATTCTAGATACGGGTCAGTCCAATGTCTGTGTAGTAATTCTGTTGTTTCTTCTTTGATTTCTTATGTTGTAATAACCCCGCGTTTCATTTCTTCTTTTATGGACTCGATGCATTTACTTATAGGATTATATATGGAATACATACATACGACTGCTCCTCAATGCTGCCCACATGCTGATACCTGTCCTTTATCTCACTGTCCACCTTCTTTTTCGCTCATCAACTCTCTCTTTTATAACAGTACCTACCACTCCCTCTCAACTATCTGCCCTCCCACAAATGTTTGCTTTCCGATAGCAAGTAGATGTGAACAAAAGATATGCATCTGTGTCTGGACACAAACTAACCATGTCTGGACCCTTTAAGAAACCTCTGTTTTGCCCCCATTTACTTTTGAGGTGACTCAGCACTTAACTATATCTCCTCAAAATAGAAGTTTCCGCTATGAAAACACTCGTAAGTAATGTAGATTTAACTGAACTTTTAGTGGATGAGGAAATTATTTTGCCAACCACACAGAACAAGCTTAATAAAAATCCTTAAACATGTCAGTTACTTTCCAAAGCAACTCACCCAGTATCGGCAGACAAGCTCTTTTCCCTTCACCCGAAGACTCTTCTCTACAGCTTTTTCTGTCACTCTTGCTCCTGTCCCTCCATTTCCCTTTCTTTAAGGGAAGCAATTGTGATATCTGTTAGCTTTTCTAACCCATCGACACAGGGATGCTTTTCAGGATGCACTTTCTTTATAAATGTGTTGGAATTACTCCTTGATCTGACCTGTATGCAAGTGTATAGCAGGCAGAGACTCCCCAAGCTAAACCCCTATTTTTAGCTCAACACGTCTACGCCATCCTTATGCATTAGCTACACCTGTTCATTTGTTTGGAAGTGTACAAACATTAAGCATAAAACAAAAAGCTGAAAGTTTTTGTGGATTACTCCTTTGAGAGAAAAGCAGTGAGAAAGAGAATCAGGGGTACTTCATCTGTACGTCTTTCCAGAAGAAAATCAAAAGCTACGTACATGTGTGTACATGTGTGTGTATTCAATATTCACCTGCTAAATTTTATCTTTTTCATCTTTGGCAAAAAAAAATGTTTTTAAGTACTAAATAAAATTGAAGAGAAGCAAACATAGTTAAACAAGGGAAAGTGTACAAAGAATATTTAATTTTATTTAGGCAGCTTTGAGAATGTGGATATACTAATGTCTGTAAATGTGTGGGCACAATAATACACATTTCTGTTAGCTATGTTAGAGTCTCAGGCTCTGTGTGTGTGGGAGGGTGGGGTGGGTGGTTTGATAGTTGCTATGTGCTGACGTGTCTGGTAGTAACGGTGGCCCTAAAAACATTCCCACGTCCTCCAAAGTTACTTTGAAGAACTCTATGGAGTTAGGTAGGATAGAGCAACATGCTTAAAGGCTCCTGTGAGTGCATACACAAACACTCACACCACACACACACACACACACACACACACACACACACACACACACACACACACACAAACCATAGAAACCATGGATGGGGGAAGTTAATGTTTGGATTTTCTCTGTTCAACAAAAGCATCCACCCTTCCTCTATCTGTAGACCACTCTCAAGACCCAACACTTCTAGACAGTGATCTCCCCACACACAGATTCACTGGCTTTTTCCACCCCAAAGCAGGAAAGAAGGACATTTATTTCTGACACAATAATAAATATTTAAAAGCTTGCTTCTGTAACAATGAGGGCACAAGTGGAAAATTCTCATATTGTAAAATTTCATAAATTATATCGGTAGCCTAAGTCAGAAATGGAAACGTGTTATTATAAATAATAATGAAGTTCCCACTTAGCACATCATTATTTTCTATGATCATATCTGATGTTTAATATTATACAGCTGGTGCTACTGGAAAATCAAATGATGATTTATGAAAAAAGGGGAAAGCTTGAACTCTAGAATATTTAGAATTCCAGTAGGTACAGCCCCACAAATCATGTTTTATTTGCTTCCAAGTGGACTTTTCTTTTCAATTGTGATGGGCTGAATTACGTCCCTCTCAAAACCTCATGTTGCAGTCCTAAACCCCACACCCAGAATGCGAACATATTTGGAGATCGGGTTTTTAAAGAGGTAATTCTGTTAAAAATGAGGTTATCAGGGTGGGCTCTAAAGCTGTGAAACCTGTGTCATCATAAGAGGAGAACATGTGAACACAGACACCCACAAAGGGAAAACGATGTGAAGACACGGGAGCAGATAAGCCATCTATGAGCCAAGAAAAGAGGCCTGGAAAAGAGCCTTCTCTAGAAGGAATCAACCCTGCAGAAATCCAGATCTCAGAGTCTAGTCTCCAGAATTGTGAGAAAATCAATGCCTGTTGTTTAAGCCCCGCCCCCCAGTCTATGCTGCTTTGTTATTGGAGCGGCAGCAAACTGATACATTGCTGAATTAGATTTCACACACTCTCGTTTTTGTGTATCTTTCAGAGAGCCCTCATTAGTTGTAGAGGTGCAGAATACATGTGAGTTTGTTGTTATTTTTCATGTGTCCCTAAGAATTTGAAATACACGTCATTTTAATATGTGACTTTGGTACTGTGTCATATGGCATTTTATGCTTGTTAATGGTTTCGCAAATGCTCACTAATCCTTTCCCTCATTTCCACTCTTGTCTTCCAGATTTCAAGCAAATGAGCTACGTCCCCTGCACACACACCCCGACATGATTCTTGGACCCCATGCACCCAACACTCTGTCTACAGCAGCAGCTACAGCAGCAGCAAAGATTAAACCCGAAGAGATCCCCCACACTTCTCTACAATTTTTAGACAGCAGCCTTCACTGACTATTCTTATGCATCTGGGTGAAGATTTGAAAATCATGTTTTTCTATTTTCTGTAGAATGAAAACAATTTCCGAAGGCCTCCCAAGAGCGATCACTGTGAGTGCGTTAACCTCTGGCCAACAGTTCTGGGCCTTGTCCCCTGGGTGCCTGACTTGGAGGACACTGGAAACATTTTTACCTGATTCGTGCACTTCGGATCTCTGACGAGCTCTTCTACAAATATTATTTGCTCCTCCAGAAAGAGCCTTTATTTTTTTTTTTATTTCCTCTGCCCGTGTGCCCTGAGCAACAATAGCGCCGCATGTTTTGATTTCCCTGTGGGTTCCCAGAGGCTTTGCATCGGTGCAAAGCTGGCTGCAGCCACTGCGTATGTGCGAAGCGTCTCTACCGGCAGTGCCTGTTACCAGGACAGCGGTGCCTCGGATCCTTGTGAAGCACCAGAGTCGCCGTGAATCTCACAGCGGAGAAGAAGTGATCCTGAATCCATTCCAGGGTCCAGCCTGGGAGGCCGCTGCATGTAGTGAGTGCTTCGCACCGCTATGTCTTACTCTCAGGAATGCAACCCCTTTAAGGGACTCTCCCTTGAGAAATGTAGTGCTAAATGTTATCGTGGGCTTTGATGCAATTATTACACAAAGACCAGCTTGAGCCAAAAGTTATCTGACGTGATAAATCGCCTCAAACATGCTCATATGAATACTTTAGGATGACCACAGAAACAAAAACCAAAATTATTAATTTTTTAAAGAATACTCAATGAGCAGGGAGCATTGCTTGGGAAGCATTATTATTGTCTGACTTCAAGTTCAAACCTGAACTCTCACTGGCTGGGTGAGCTTATACTAGCTGCAGTCTTAATGTACTTTTTTTTACAAAATATGAACAAAACTCCTTGAGGCTGCTGTGGGGATTAAGCAAGACCGTGCATGCTAAGGACATAGCATAATGTCTGTCACATCACAAATAATAAATAGGAATGACGTTTACGATGTTTAAGAAATGCTGATGACAATAGATACGACAAAGCAGAAATTCTCAATCCATCTCGACCCAGGAAAAGTTAGAAGAGAGAAATGCAAAAACTTTGGAGGCGGGGGGTGTCCCTTAACCCAATAACTAATTAGTATGAACATTGTTCTATTATGCAGCCTTCCTCAATACTAATTATTATATAGCTGTTTTGTGTGTGCCCAGCTAATGAGCCTCTGAGCGTGGAATCTGCCAAGGGAGATGAAAGCAGACACACAGTGCGGAGTAAACCACACAAATATTTATAGTTCCTGGTTCTCACATCTGTCCTGGCAATTAGGATTAAAAATTCTTTAATAAGGTTGGGATTAAAATACCCAATAAATCTTCCAGGTGAGTGCGCTGTGCTTTAAGAGTGATTTCTCTGTACGTTTTTGCAGCCGATGGATAAGTCGATGATATGTCCCAGTGAGCCAGACCAAGACTACTTAATTGGACACATTCATTCATTCATTCATTCAAGTCAATGCTATTCATTGAGTTCCTCTCATGAACTAGAGAGACTAGTAGTAACTTAGAAAGGCGAGTGAGATGTGGCTCCTGTACTCAAGAGATTCAGTGTCCCAGAGACAAATATGCACTCCCTACGGACTAAAGAATGTCCTCTTATCAGACGTGTGAGCCCTCCCTGCAACCTGATGCTTGAGAAGGGAAGTCTGGTAAGTTTTAACACTGATCTCTTTTCTAGTTCTTGAATAACGCAGGCTCATTTTGGCCTCAGAGACTTTGAACGTCCCCTCGTTTCACTGAAACCATTAATCTGGCGAGCTCCTTCTCCATCTTCAAGACCAAGTTCAAAAGTTACGTCTCAAAGAAGCTTTGCCTGCTTTCTCTAACTTAGCACCGTCCCACTACCCCTAACCCAGCCACTCTGGCATTTGGCTCTTTAGTTTTTAAGACAATTTACTCTGACATGTAGTTATCATTTTAATTATTGATTGATTCTGTCACTATTGTTTATTCACTACCACCAAAGAACAGAGCAGTAAGAGAGAAAGAAATCTGTCTAGTGTTACTAGCATCGAACACACTGCCTGCTCCAATGCAGGCTCCTCGAAGATTTTAAAAATAAATGAATGAATTAGAAACAAAGCCAAAGGACCATATGCTTCTCTCTTGCACAGCATTTGTCATTCTGTGCCGTACCTTGGGATTCGTCCTTCTGTTTCTCCTCCTGCATTATAGGTCTAGCTAGGTCTTTAATTTATCCCTGGCGCCAACATTAGCAGATAGCACTCACACAGTAAATGTTTGCTGAATGAAGAGGGTAGGTTTTACAGAATGAAATGGATGAAGTATAGAAGAGGGAATACTTTACAGGTTTCTAGAACCACAGGTACAGAGAAATGGACATAGAAGAAATCACAGCTCATTCAGCCATCCCTGGGAGTTTGGTGTGGCTGGGGCACAGTAGATGGGACAGTGTCTGGAGCGAGGATCAGGCAAGAGCCAAATCAGCTGATGCCTGAGAAGCGTGTCTTGCTAAGGAGCCAGGATCTGATTCTGTCGCTGATGAAAAGCCACCATAACAGAGGAAGTTTAGGAAGAATAAGTGGGTCTGAAATCCATTACCTTTCTTAGATAAGAAACTGAGATCACTGTGTCCAATAGACACAGGGGTAGGGGTTGTGCATCAAGCTGGAGACCCGGAGTCAGACTAACTTGCGATTAAGTCCTGGCCCCTCTGCTTATTAGCTGTGTTAGCTACCTTACACTAGGTCTCTCTAAGCCTCAGTTTTCCCATATGTAAAATTGGCAACGATAATAGTAGCCATTTCAGAGGTTTTGTGACAATTCAATGACACCATGTATGAATAATGTACTGAATTATAATCAAAACATACTAGGCTCTCAATAAATATTAATTATACTTACTATTATTGTGATTATCACACTTTTATTTTTGTTGTTGTTGGAAATGTGTTGAGGGAAATACCCATCTCAAGAAATTCATGTGGCAGGAAGGAAATCCTCTTAAAAATAGTGCATATCTATCAAGCATTTTTACTGATAGTACTTCATTTCATCTTTACAGCAGTGCTATGAGGTAGGTATTCATTGCAGATTCCAGTTTACAGAAGACATAATGGATATCATTCTAATAGGAAATGATTAGAATTAGTTTTTCTCACTTCATATACAGTATCATGGATATGAAGTAAAATACAGATGTTCACATAGACCAGTGGAACAGAATAGAGAATAGAGAATCCAGAAATAAACCCACACCCATATGGTCAATTAATCTATGACAAAGGAGGCAGGAACATACAGTGGGGCAAAGACAGTCTCTTCAATAAATGGTGTTGGGAAAACTGAACAGACGCATGCAAAAGAATGAAACTAGATTGCTTTCTTCCACCATATACGAGAATAAACTCAGGATGGATTAACGATGCCAAGTAAAATAAAATAAAATACAGATGTTCAAAGATTTCCACAAGAATAAAAATCGAAACCTTGAGACCAAACTGAATAAGAATGCTTCCCACTGAAGGCAAAGAGCAAAACTCCCACGAGGTACCCCTGGCCGCCTCTCTCTGGTCAAACACAAGGGCAGCAGCTATCGACCCGCCTCCCTCCCATTCCGGGGTCTCGGTGGGGAGGGAGCCCCAGCCACGCAGTGGGATTCTGCCCCCTTCACCTCTCCCGGCAGAAGTCTCTTAGCCCGGCAAAGCTCATCCACAGAGCATTGCCATGCTCATTCTTAAAGGATGTCAGAGCCCGGAAAACAGGAAAAAAAAAAAAAAAGTTGGGGAACTTTTCTTTATCTTTAAAAGAACTAACAAAAGAAGCTATTTAGAGGGGAGAGAATTGAGAATGCTGGGAATATCACTTTGCTGACCCTTTTTTCTATTTAATAATCAGCTGCCCAATGCTGTGTCCCACACACAGCTGAGTCTTGCACTTAAACGGTTGACGTTCTTTTGATCTTTAAAGATCAAAATTGCCAAACCTTAAAAAGGGCTAGGCAACTGGCTAGCCCTAGTTTTGCAGTAAGATTGCAAAACTTTTAAAAATCGCTGGGAAGAAATAAAAGGAATTACGGTTATCGTGAGCAGGAAAATTTAACAAGGGTCTGGTAACAGCAGAGCATGAACTGGTGGACAGGTCTGCAGTTGGGATTTACACTGTTCCCTGAGCCACCTGTCACACAGACATCTGTCCATGGGCACCTGCTTCTGACTATACCAGTAACCATTTGAGAATACCTTTCTGCCAGGCCGACATCATGCCATGCTGTCCTGTTGGTATCAAAAGGAGTTTCACAATATCCCTTATTGATGTAAAAAGTAATGACTTACCCTTTTCTTTTCAACAATAACTCAAGATTCTAGAATGTTCCAAGATGATTATTAGGACATGTCACCTGTGGCACTTAGGGAACTCTCAGCTCACCTAGGGGTCTTCTGCACAAGCCCTGACTCAGCATCAGCTGAGATTCTGAATTCTGGTGACAACTACCAGAAGCCGGCTTCCCTGGGCCACTCCGGCCCCTGCAGACAGGACTGCCCGCAGGACAGGGCCATGGGTCTCTATCCTGGCGATCCTGGCTGGCCCGGTCATCTTCGAACTCTACAGTGAGCTCGTCCTCCATGGGGATCACTAAGAAACACCTGTGGCTTGGAGAAGAGTTATTTGCTCTCTGAAGGGTTCTCTGCTCCGAAATTTGATACAGATCTGTCAGCAGACAGACCTGCGTTCCCACCTTCTCTGCTTGCTCACAGGTCAATTATACCTGAAGACGGGGGAAAAAATTACCTATGGATCCAAAGAGGAGAGACCTAACTCTCTCCACAGTGGGGTATGTAAGCATCCCCAATATAATAGCTCTCCATGCAATAGCCTCAATGCTTCATCGATCCCACCAGGAGGGAGGGCGAGGTCTAATAGTATACTCTAGCACAGGCCAGCATCCCCTGCACAGTTCCTGGCAGACTGCTCCCTAGATACCAACTCAAGACCCTTTGGCTTCTTTTCTCTTATTTATAGGTAGTTTGGAAAGTTAAAGACACATTTTCCTGAGTCCCTGCAGGAGGATGTTATACGTGACCTAGTTTCCATAAAGCAGGCACACTTAAACGAGTCTTAGAGGTAGAAATGAATAACTAATAAAAAGGGCCAGGTTTGGAGAGATTTGGATACTCCAGCAAGAAAGGAGATGGGAGTGTCTGATTTTGCAGAACGGGGGATGGCCTCAGTGGTGGAGGAGTTTCACTGTTCAGTTCTTAGCATTCTGTGTGCCGAGCAGGGGGTGATCTCAGCGGGAGGGGTTTTGCTACATCCGCAATTTGCAGTGTGATTAGACATTTCTCTCGGACCTGTTGCCTTTTTCTACATTATTCTTGGAAATGTGGCATTCAGGCCAGAGCCTCTGGCCCTCCTGGAAATTCTGTGAGCTATGTAACAACACCCTTGAATAAATCCTTAACTTATTAAAGTAAATTAACCCCCCCGCCCCCAAAACACAAGGTCTTATTAATGACCTTAATACTTATTATGGGCTTCATGTTCATTTTTCTGAGTTTCTCCTTTTAATTAATCTGGCCAGTATGAGTTCTCAGGCCCATTTTAGAGGTCAAATCTGAGCAGAGGCCAAGGAGATATTTTAATTTAGAGTTTGCTGAGGCCGTTGTATTTATTTGCTAGGGCTGCCATACACCGTACCACGGAGTGGGGGCTTAAATAATTATTTTCTCACAATTTCTGGAGGCTAGATCAAGGTGCTGGCAGGGTGATTTCTTCTGAGGCCTCTCTCCTTGGTTTGCGGGTGGCTGTCTTTTCCCTATGTTTTCACCTGGTCTTCCCTCTGTTTGTCCTGATCGCCTCTTATATGCCAGTCATATTGAATTAGGGCCACCCATATAACCTCATTTAACTTTCATTACCTCTTTAAAGGCTCTGTCTCCAAATACAGTCAGATTCTGAGGTACTGAAGGTTAGGACTTCGATATTTAAATTTGGAGATGGAGAACATAATTCAGCCATAACACCCATGAGATAAAAGAGTTTAATACTTCTTCATCTTCCCTCAGCTGGGATTCTACTTGTATAAAACCATGGCCATGATACTATGATGGTTTACTTTCTCCAGCATAGGCAGAGTCTGTCTGACTTTCTGGAAATGAATAGAAAGATAGCTCTACATAATTTAGAAATTCCATGATAAGTGTAGTTGTAAGCTAATCTTAGTAATATATATATTTATGTAAGCTAATCTTACTAAAATATATATATGTATATATGTGTGTATAGATATGTGTGTATGTGTGTGTGTGTGTGTGTGTGTGTGTGTGTATATACATATTTATAGGCTACGAAAGAAGTATAATAAATACAGAACCTATTGAGTTATGTCGTGAAAAAAGGAAAAATATAAAATAATTTAGCTGATTTTATGAAAACTCTATATGTTGGAAAATCCAGGAGAGACTTGATTTTAAATTTTCTGCCCCACGATCTTCACAGTGTGTTCATACGTGTCAGGATGTAGTTCCAGCTTAGGGCTTGGAATGTATAGTCACCATACAACTTTCTTAATTGACCTGTTAGGCTGAGCTGGTTTCTTTGTGCTAGAAGGCTGTTCCAATTCCTTCCATCCATGCAGAGGACTTCAATTTGAACCCATCAATCACCTACTGAAAAGGACTTGTGAGATGCTCAATATAAGGAAGGGGGGAAGCTCTTTCAATCCTTTTCTTAAGGTAATTTACCTAAGACTTAAGCCCATCAACGCATTCATATTAGAATTGTCGTGTAAGGGTGGGTAGCTACCTTGAGGCTTGGGCTTAGTCAGCTTCCCACAGGGCTTGGAGATGGTGACCGTCTTCTGGCAGTCAGCGTTGTGGAGGGCTCGCTTCAGACTCCCAGTTCTGGTCTTCAGGGCGGTATTGAGGTCACATTCTCCCCAGGCCTGGAACTGGTATTTGCATTCCGCTAAAAGGCAGGGTGGGACCAAACGGAAATCTTTGAGAGATCTTATTGTAGTGCTGTGAAAAGAAAGATCTACTTTTGTTTTTAATTTTTTTGTGTGTGTTGAGATCATTGTAGATACGCATGCAGTTCTAAGAAATAATATAGAGAGATCCCATACACAATAAATAGCAATAACTACAGAACAAGATATCAATTCCCTCAATCGATATCTTGCATAACTGTACAGACAGGTGGCACAACCAGGAAATTGACATGGATACATTCCACCGAACTTATTCAGGTGTTACCAGTTTTACATAGTCGTGTGTGTGTGTGTGTGTGTGTGTGTGTGTGTGTGTGTGTGTGTTTGTGCATTTAGTTCTATGTGACTTCATCTTATGTGCAGACACAAGTAAACACCGTCACCACTATGACACAGAACAGTTACAACCAAGGGTCCTTGGGTTATCCTTTTACAGTTCTAGCTTATCCATCTTCCTTCCTTCCCATCTCCTTAAAACCCTTGGCAACCACTATTCTATTCTCCAACTGACAATTCTGTCATCTTAAGATATGAATGGAATCAAACAGAATGCAACCTTTTGAGGTTGGCTTTTTCCACTCAGCATAATTTCCTATGGCACCTCCTCAAAGTTATAACGAAATGAAGTTGACCAAAGGACTTTATTTGAGGACTTGCTGTAGTGCCAAAGTTGAGAAACCCTGGGGTTAGGTAAGATGTCTGGTTATCGTGCACCTGACAAAATAAATGGTAGTCAACATCAGAAAAACCTTGGGTAGAAGAAAGCAAGAATGATCTCAGATGGAAGGTTAACTCAACAGGACCACCACGGTGGGACTCACCTCCGAATTGCTTTTTCCAGTTGCAGGGGATCTTACATCTCTGGGTCTTCATGGTCTGCTTGCACTCAGCTCCAGTCCTGGTGCCCTCCCGGGTGCCCAGCCCACAGTCCCCGCTGGTGGGCACACACACACTCCACTGCCATTCTCCACAGTCGGACTTCTTCACTTTTTTCTCTAGAGCGAAAAATAATCAACATCCAAAACACTCTTTAACTCCTAGATATAACCAAGTTCATTCCCGTGTGCCTTAATTATGGAGACTGTGCTTTTCACCTCTGTTTTCCGTGTCCAATAAGTAGTAGGAACTTGATAGGTGTTAGCTGAACCATTGAACGAATGAATGACCAAGAGAAGGAAGACTGAGCAAGGAGCTAGAACTAATATTAATGTAACTCTTATTATGTGCCAGAGACTGTGCTCAATGATTTACTGACATCTCTTTTCCTAAGCAAACATTTCTGTAAAAGAGAAGATGGTCAGAAACAGTTAAACCTAAGAAATGAGAAAACATTCTGCTAGAAGTAACGACTGTCAGATTAGCTTTTCAATGCAAGTCGATGTTCCTTTCTGTCTTATAGATGGAATAGCATAATATCAATGTGGTGGGTCACAGAGTAAACAGGCTTCCAGCTCCACACACTATTGAAGGCATTGGGAGTTACAGAAAAGGTGCTTTATCCTTTCTGAGCTTCGGTTTCCTTTTTTATTCACATGAGATAAAACAAAAATTTCTCGAAGGACACTTTTGAAGAGCGAGGCAACATAAGTAAAACACCCGATTGCTGGTCAGTGTTCTGTACTTAGTAGCTGCTAACGTGCTACTTGTCTATAATGATCATAAGAGATCATTATCTATATTTCAGGACTTACAATGGGGGGAAATGAGAGGGAATATCATTTAGGTCCCTCTAAATACTTGGAAGAAAGGAAAAAGGAAGGGAGAGAGGGAGGGAGGGAGGAAGGAGGGAGGGAGGGAGAGAGGAAAGGCAAAAATTAGGTAGTCGGCTTAGATGGACATCGATCAGTGAAGAGTCCCGCCTTCATAACCCTACTGCTTACCCGGTTTCTCTTTCTTCCCAGCTTCAGCAGTGTCCACAGCTGCCAAAATGAAAATGAATGCCAAGAAGGCGGCTGCAAATTTTCGACGCTGCTGCAGGTACTGTTGGGACTGCATCCTAGGAATAAACAGAGAAACAGAAGAACGTAGTGTCAGCCTAAGTCAGAGAGGAAGGCTCATTGAACAACTTGATGGAGGGCTCCATTTTCCATGTCTGGGATACTAGATTTTCGAAAGATTTATATCAGTTATCTTGGGCAGAATTCTCTCTTTTCTCTCCAACACTCACTGAAATATGTGCTCTTCTGCAATCTGTCATGTATTCACTGACAAAATCCAACGGTTCTCTTTACACACAGCCATTTTCTAAGTATGACTCAAGAATTACGGAAGCAAGAGTTTTGATGGCATGTGTTTGAGCAGACTCCTACAGGTAATCTTGCTGATAGTGATACTCGGTAATGTCAATAACTATGGTCGTCTTCATAAGTCCTGACAGTTCCTAGAAATGACCACCTGTGGATAATTTGAATGGAGACAATGAATGGATTATGTGTACAAGTATATATTAGCTGTTATGTCTAGACTGACGTCAGTATCGAAGAACATCTCTGATTTTTTTTTTATCATTTCCCATGACTGTAATTATCTTATCATCACTGTTCTATTATTCATTGGTCCGCCAAAGAGTGAAGCACGAAACAGAAGTAGAAATAGCATACCTTTGCTATACATCAAACACACAAAATCACATGTGCTGAAAATCTCTAAACTCCAGGATGTAATTCTAGGAAGAATTTATACTTTCATAATTTAAAATTCTCCACATTTGACATGAATCAAAATCTCAGAATAACATTAGAATAATTCCCAAGACCCAGGACAATCCAAGTCCTGGTAGCTGCACCAAACCAGTGGCTACAGCAACTTACCTAGCAGAATTTATCTCCATCTGGTGAGTTCTTGGTGTTTTAAATAAAACGACAGTAATGACTTACGTCATTAGCTCTGGAGATTTTTTTTCCAGAAGTGGTAATAGATTAGTTTAGATGATTTTATATTCTCTCGAGTGTGAACAACAAAACCTCTCTTTCATATATATATATATATATATACGCTCTTTTATATATATATATATATATATATATATATATATATACACATACACATATGATTGAGACCATTCTGTTCTGCGTATTGTTTTTCTCATTCAAAAATAACTATGAAATAATAACCCTGTCAGTGAATTTGTCTCCCTTTCTGTGACATCGGAAATGCTATCCTTTGTTAATATTTTTTTTTAATTGATGATTTTGGATTCTATTGTATGGATGAAGCATAATTCATTTACTAATTAAATTTAATATTTTGGTCATCTGTTTTTTTCATCGAATCATAAGTCCTAATTAGCTGCTCACCATCTCCTACACTTCCTAAAACCTAATATTGGGTGCTTTGTTCTTCCTCCTAATGCTAAATGTTTATACTCTACTTTGCTGATGGTCACACAGGAAAGTTCCTATTGATACAGTGACTCTTCCTGTGTCATTCATGGGGTAGGAATGAGATGAGAAGCCAGTCCTATCTTCTCAAGAGTTGAGTTGTTGGCAAGTCAACTCTTGGTTGGCAAGTCTTCTCAGAGTTGAGTACCCTGGTGTATCTATACTACCATACTTTTTAAAATCATATATTTAAATATGATTTACAATTATTAGGTGTAAAGTGAACCAAAGTAGAGACTTTCTGTTTTTTTTTTCTCCAAAATTGTCCGACAACCTTCTCTCAGAGACCAATCACTTTGGAGGCAGACACTTTTCACTAAAGTTTTCTTAAAGGGTATGGTAACTTTTATATTTAGTACCTTTAAATTTTAATGTACTTCTTTCCAAGTTAGAACTTGCCTTCATGTTTAACAACGTCCCATGCATACCTGAAGTATTTAGATTATGAATTAGATTAATGTGAGAATTCAGACATTCCCAGTGAGAAAGCACAGCTCTTGAGAGAACTTTCTGACCAGACCATGGGGTGATCCTTGTAGAGTCTGGTGACACATACAGCAGGAAGAAGGGTCAGGAGCACTTTGGAGCCCACTGAAGAAACACAGCCAATTGGCAGAAATAGAAAGAACTCTTTCTTCCACAAATCACACACACACACACACACACACACACACACACACACACACACACACGATGTATTAATAGAAAGATGCTATCACTGGCTAATTTTTCATCTCAGTATTTCTTTTCTAGTCTTACATTGCTAAGCTTTTATTGTATAATGATTTTCAAAAAGCTTTCTCATAGTAAGTTCAACTCACTTAATTTCAAGGGAAAAAAATCTCACATAAGCCAGAATTTCCTAGCCATAAAATATTGTTGAGTCATAGAGTGGCCTCTTAAAGACGTTATCTTAACCAGAGGAAGGAAGGAGGGAGCCCAGAGGAAGGAAGGAGGGAGACAAACTGGGATGAGACTCGGAGTGTTAGCAGAATGGAAATGCACTCTATCTGCTTCTGATATTAATCCAGAACAATTTGGAATCTAAAAAGTGGGTAAATGGTGAATTTCAGCTTTTAGATGTTTTAAGGAAAAGTGCGCACAGGGAGTCACCTGTGTAAAATATCTGATCAGCAATATGGTTGAGTTGGATAGCATCTTACTTCTCAGCCTCTTCTCCCCATCCTTACGTTTTGCTTGCCATTCTGCTTAAGCCTATATTTTGAGAGCTTAGATTTTCCTGGGTAGAGAAAATGAATAAAGGTTATTTGAAAGAAGAGAGTCAGGGGTTTTGAAAAGGCATGATGAAAATTATCCAAAACTTCAAGAGTGTCCAAACAATACCCGATGAGCATGTTGGTGCCTTGTCGTTGTAGTATACACTTGAGTAATTAGTATGTGTGTAGATAACAGTTCCCCTTGCTGGTGGAATTTGCATAGTTGATTGTGTATTTGTCCTTAGCATCAATCAAGTAAAGGCAAAATCTCTCTCTGTACACAGCATCCATTTACCTGGTTTTATATTTTTAACCCTGCCTGCTCTCCAACAGAGATATTAAGAAAAAGGTCAGGATCATGACTTATTTTTCGCACTGAGGATTTAGGCTAGCTACGTTGACCTAGTTCTTTTGCATAATTTACTTATTTTCACTCCCTCCTCCTGCCATCTTCCGTTGTACTTGCACTGACAGATTTAATTTCATAGAATTTAACAGTGAAGTGGAAGATTATCACAGATAGGTGCTGGTGTCTGGGAACTACTGTTGAGAAATCTCAATCACTAATAAGTCAGACGCTCAAAGATAAAAGGAGAATAAAGCTAAAGAAACCAATTTGGATGAAAGGTGTTAATTTACTAAATCCTGATCTCTTTCTTCTCTAGAGAGATAGCTGATTAGAAAGAAAAGAGAGCTCCCTTTTTCCTTCAGCATTTTAATAAGATCTAGACGTTTTAAAGCCGATTAACATCTGGTGTAAACAGAAGACACGGATGCTGGGACCTGTCCCTTAGTGATGAGTTTGGAAGGACAAACATGGAATTTGGAGGCAGAAACTTTGGCTCAAACTTCAGCTCCACCATCTAATTTTTAGAATGTTCTTGGGCAAATCACGAAACCATTTGAACCTCTGTTTTGACATCTGCAAAGTGGGAGTGATTATAGCAACTACTTGACAAGGTTGTCATAAAAATGCAAAACGTAGACACAGTGCTCACTCAGAATATTAAGAAATATTTTATTAGTTGCTGAATAAAGTTAATTCACCCCCTACACTCACTTATTATAAGGAAGTCCTTTTGATTTACCTTTTTAAAATTAATTGAGGTATAATTGACATATAACATTGTATCAGCTTCAGGTATACAACATAATGATTCAATATTCGCATTCGTTGAAAAATAATAGTACGTCTTTAATCGAGAAATAACAAGCATTACACTTCGAGCTATCTAGTACTAAGCAAAAACAAGAGACAGAAGAAATAGAGGGTGGGAGAGAGAGAGAGAGAGAGAAAACAAAGAAAGATAACTTAATTCATGTTAACGAAAGACTTGTTCTGCCTTATCAGGACACAAATTCTTTCTGCCTTTTGACTTCCTGCAAGGCTAAAATAAACTCAAAGACCTTCATCCCACTATTTCCTTGGAGTTTATGAATGTCAAGAGGCTTCGTGTTGAGAATTATGAAACATATCAATGAAATTTAACTCGTGTGAAATTAAAAAAAAATCTCACTTTGCAACTGTATTTTATACCCCTTGGGTCGAGAAACCATTCCACCTCCTTCTTTTTATTTCAGAGACAGGGTCCCAGCCCATAGTTGCCACTCAGTAAAATTTAACTAGTGAAAAATATCACTGAAATATGTCATCCAATGGAAGAATTAATAATCCCGCCAAAATGATGTCTCAGTCCTTTGTCTCTGCCATGAGAAATGAAATTTACTGAAGAGGCTGGGCTGAAAACGACAACCAGAATCTCAAGCAGAGTCATACACACAAGAGTGATCAGTGAATGTTTTGTAATGCTTCTGCATCATATATTACATATCACTAGACCTTTCTAGATATTTTGTGATCTCCTTGCCTAAATTCCTGTGAAATAGTAATTTTTTACCTTTTTATTGTAAAATAAAACATGACTTACATAAAACCACACAAGGCAATTATACAGCTTAGTGAATTATTACAAGATAAATTATTTTTCGAGTCGCATCTGAAGGCTTTATATGTTCCCAGTTCCAATTATAGCTGTATCACTCCCAAAGTAACTTATATAGTAATTACTTCTTTGCATTTCTTAAGGATTTTATTCAAATGTACTTCCCTAGACACGTCTAATTTTAAAAACTGACATGTCTTTTAAGTTGCTTTTATTATATAGGCTTGTCTTCCATCCTTTCTTTTTCTTGCCTTTTACTTCTTACAAAAACCAGGCCATTTAATCAGTAGAATCTCACATTCTGGATTTTGACGATTACAAATTCACGGTGAATTCAATTCCTCTGTTCAGCTGCAATTCGGCAGCTGGATGCAGAGATTTATTCACACCCAGGTGCTATCCCTTTGGCAAGACTGTAAATGGCATTTTGTTCTTTCACCAGGAGCTACATAATACATTTGGGTTTTGCTTTTTTGTGATGTTAACAGCCATTGGTACTCATTTATTGTCGATGAGATATTATAGACAGAATGTTTTATCTCCCCACTCCCCCAATCGAAATCATACGTTGAAACCCTGCCCCTCTCCACATGATGGTACTGGGAGATGGGGCCTTTGAGACGTGATGGGGATCAGATGAGGTCAGGAGGGTGCAGTCCTCATGAATGGGATCAGTGTCCTGATAAAGGTCCCAAGAGAGATGGCTTCCTGTCTCTGCTTCCTGCCATGTGAGGATACAATGACAAGTTGGCAGTCTGTAACCCAAAAGCGGGTTCTCACTGGATCACGACAGTCCTGGACCTCCAGCCTCCAGAAGTGTGAGAAATGGATTTCTGTCATTCACAAGCCACCCAGTCTGTGGCGTTTTTGTGACAGCAGCCTGAGCTGGTAAAGACATGAGGGTCACAACTGTCAGTTTGTTCTCTGTACCTATGGGTCTGTTTCCGTTTTGTTTGTTCATTCGTTAATCGAAAGATTTAACAAATTATTTTAAAAAGACACTGGGGTCACGAAATGGTGATATTCACTTATTACTTGAGATAATTTCATAAAGAGATATTTCTTCTCACTTATTATTTTGTTATCTTGTTTACAGTTCATAAAGAAACGTAGGCTCAAGCCTTAATTCTTTCCTTTTATTTATCTAATTTTCAAGATGATGAATTTGTTCCTTTATCATCATTAGAATATGGTCAGTTATTTTTTCTCTTGCATATTATTCTGAATTCATAAATTTATGCCTATTGGATGGATTTTTAGCTATCAGTTTTTTAAAATTTTTGTTGAAGCTCTAATTGTCCTGTCTTCGGCCAGTTAAGTGTCATTAAATTGGCTCCTGTATTCTTTTGACATGACCCTGATAATCTTTGATAACGTCCTTGCTCTCTGGTGTGCAAAGATCTTCCAGGTCTATCTGTACATTTTCTGCCCCAGATTTGAAATCAACCATTCTTTCAAGAAGCCTCGTTTGTTTTTGTGGTAAATGACCTTTCAAAACAAGAATGTGAGCACGTGAGTTGCTCAGCATTACTGAGTTGGTCTTTAGTCCAGGCCTTTTCTGTGAGCAGAGCTAGGAAAGCACATAGGGAATGACAGAATTAAATATTATAAAATTAATTATCAGATTTATTTATTCCACAAATAAAAGTCTCAGAATAACAATATTACTACTAAAATCACCAATTTGGATACAGTTAAAATTATTTTATTATGCTGTCTCTTTTTGCCCTCATTTTTATGATTGCTCCATATCTACGTCATCAGACATTTTAGTCATTCCATACGATGCCATCTCCCTTTTAATTCTCATTCATTTTCATTATTAAAGCAGCTGGATATTTAGTGTTGACCACCAGTCCTTAGGTTGCTATCTCTCCAGGCGTTTTGTTGGTCCAAAAGGATTCTCTAGTAAAATTCTTAGAAGAGCTTTTGGAAATATGATTACTTGAGTTCTTGAATGGTAACAGATTATCTAGCCAGCTCTTTCTTCCTTGAGGGTCCATTCTGCTGAATGTTAACATTCTTGACTTAACATTCTTGACTTACGGCTTCTTTCTTTAAGTATCCAAAATACGTGAAGTGTTACTTCACTGTGAAGTGTTACTGTTGGGAAGTTTAATAATAATCTAATTTTTCTATTCCTTATTAAGTAATGTATTATTTTTGCCGAGATGCCCAAAGGATCTTTCTTCTTCAAGGTGCAAAGATTTTCCTAACATATGACTTGGTCTTGTTCATTTGGGGTTGCTAAGGAAGGACTCTTAATATACAGCTTTAGACCATTTTATCTTTTCTTTTTTTTTATGCGAATGAGTTTTAGTATTAGTCCTATTACCGCTCTTTGGCTTTCTTCTTCAGGATCTCATATTCATTGTGAGCCAATTTTTCTTTGCCTATTGTCCCCATTTATAATTTTATTCAAATTCCTTTCATCTCTGTTATTTAAAAAAGTAAAATAGTGATTGCTTTTATCTTCTAATTATCTTAAGGTATTACTTGTGTTTATTCAATTTTGTGTTCCTGCTAGTTCTTAGTATTCATTTCTAAAATATTTTAATTTTTATAATTTGCATATGAGTTCTGTCACCTCATTCCTGCACTTATGATTTTTGTCATTTTATATTTTGTATCATTTCCTTGTTTTCTAACTCATTTTGAAACAGTACGTTACCAGTTTTTATTTTTCTGTTTCTTGAGTGTGTTCAGACATTGTTTTCACTGCTCTTGGGGATATTATTCTGCTTTTTATTCTCTTTATTTTCTCTTTTTAATAGTTACTTTATAAGATATTTGACTTCGACACATTTCTCTAGCTCATGTTTACAGCTGTTTTAGCTTCACAAAATTCCTTCTTCGCTTCTTTCCATAGAATAGTAAAACAGGAGAGCTATCTTTCTGAGGTTTCCTGGTTTTGTTTTCCTGTCCTTACTTTTAGTTGGACCTGCTCTTTCTTTAGTTTCTATCGTTGCTCTCCCAATCAACTTGGATTTTATTACCAGCTGTTTGTCCTCACTGTGGGTATGTATCTTGAATAAGAGTTGCGATGGGGTCAGCTTCTGTCCTCAGACTGGCTCACCATAATTTACAGTGAATGTGTATGGGCTGTTCTTGGGTTCTCCCATTGTGGGACCTGTCAGATGTTCTGTTGCTTCCATCTGCCTTCTTTTGTTCAGACACCTAGAGCATGCAGATCTGGTTATAGTGGTTTGCCCCTGCTCACTTTTATTTTGAGGTTTGTAGGAAAGAATCTGTCCTGAGTTTTGCTTTTAAACCTTATCCTTGGGTTTTAGTTTTGCTATTCTATCAAGCTGCCTATCTGTTTTTATGTGAGGACTTAGGAAGATTTTATGTGGAGATTCAGGAAGATATGCCCTTCCTCCCCAAACTGACACATTATTTCATTAAACATTTTGGGGACACCTACCTTATGCCAGTCATTCAGCTGTAGTCTCAGGATACAATAGTGACAAGTGATAAGATAGATGTTTTTACTTGTTCTCATTAAGCTTGCACTCCAATAAAGTGTACACTGACAAATAAGTAGCCAATTATAATTCACTATGCTCTGATAAGAACTACAAAATGTCATAAAGTATAAAGGAAGGGCAATTATTTTGCATTTCTCTTTCTTGATTGTGGATAAACTTAAGACAAGGATTCTGCAAAGACTTAACTATCCTGAAGTTCTCTATGAAGCAAAAACAAACAAACAACAGAACAAAACAAAATAAAAACACTTAGAGCTAGAAATTCTGTTATGGAACATTAACTATTAATCTTGTTTCTATAATTTTAGTCATAGAACAAAAATGCCTATCTTCTCTTACTTATCAATTATTTTAACTCAGTATAAGGAAAGTTGGTCAGCTTTCATTAGTCTGAAAGGTATTCATTTAGTTAAATATATTTATAGTACTTAATTAAAACAGGTCCTCACATATAGTTCTTTATAAATATTGATTTATGTTAATATTAACTGATATTTGTATTTTTATAGTGTATCCATCCACTCAATCATTCAAAAGCCATGTATGATACGTAAGAGTTGCATCCTTTTTCACATAAATTGTCTTAGGCAGTGGAGACAAGAAGTTGAACAAGGTCGATGGGATTGCCAACCCCACAATGCTTCCGTTTAGAGGGCAGGTTAGAACATAACATAGAAACGTATAGACAACGAATAAATTTAAAAATAAAATTTAAAATAGCGGTAAATTTTGTAAAAAAAAAAAAAAAAGATGATGTGATGAAGAATGACTCGAAGAGGAAGGACTCTTTAGGTAGTATGCTTACAATGGCTTCTTCCGCACGACTGAGAAAGAGCTAGTGAAATACGATTATCTCTTACTGATAAATATTTTGTATCAGAAGCCCCCAATGATCACTTTTCCTCATTCATTACTGTGTTCTGAGATGAGATGGTCTTACTCTTGCCTTTAAGCTTTTCTAGTTCTTCAGGAATTCATTAATCAGCCACCCGCTTCTCCTGACTGACCTGTTCTCTCTACTTTACAACAATGTCTGAACCCGAGGTTTGACCAACAGACAATTTCTCACTCCTATCTGCTCACTGGTAAACAACTCAGTCGAACCTGCAATCTTGCCTAAGCTTATAAATCTGTGTTAATATCTAATGTCATATTTTAAAAATAACCCAACAAAAAGAAATGTTTACCTTTCCCAAGAAAAATAACGGTCATCGTTTATTTAATTTAAACATGATATCGCAGGGTGCCCTTGATTCATGTTTTCTGACCTGGTAATACAGCAGGAAATTCATTTTGACTAAAAGCATGTAGCCTTTTCACCTCTGCCCCCTATTAATATTTACAAGATGTAGGTTTCTTGAAAATTGCTTTCTACTTCAAATTCGTCTCTAAATACACAAAGGAAAAAATAATTCAACCAGAGCAGGTATTCAATGGAGATGGATTTGATTTCTCTTTATAAAATGACTGTGATGTGAAGGTCTGTTTATTCAATTTTTTTTTTTTTTTTGGAGCCAAATGAGTTCCAAGGGACTCGAATTGGTTATATTATTCCTTTACTGCTTATATTTCTTACAATCAAAAGTAACTGGAGATGGACTTTAAGAACTTTAGAATTTTCTGGTTTCCTTTTAATGCTTTTTATATTTATCTACTGCAACTTGATACAGAGGAATAAGAAAGGGTTTGAGAGCAAATCGGACCTGAGTTAGAATCCCAACTCTAGCTATGTAATGAAGCAAGCCATTCAGTTTCTCTGAAATTTATTTTCCTTAGCTGTAGCCATGGATATAAAGTCTGCCTGTCCCACAATGGTTTGAGATTAGAAATTACGGAAAGTAAGCAACACAGTACCTGGCACATGGCAGACCCACAACATCCCCTCTCAGTAAGCTTTCTTAACTTACACTGCAATCCCCTTACCCTTTCATCTTGACCTGTATGTACTAAAACTACCAACTGACATTTTGGATGGAATTTTCCTATACTGAAATGCAAAACATCGAATTTTCACTGTGCAAAAATGGCAACCCAATCTCCCTGTCACAGATTATTGTGCTATCTTGAATTCACCTTCCTTCCACCTTGCTTGTTTCCTTCTACTCTCTAGCATATCTCAGAATCTTTCTTCCTTACAGAAATCCCTTTCACTTTATCCTCTTGCACCTTCTAAGGTCTAGTACAAGGATTTCACCTTCAATGAAGCCTTTGCTGAGACAATATTGTCTTTATCTTTGATGCCCACTGGACTGTACCCATTCCCTAGACACTGGTCATTCACACTCCTGAATGTACAAATGGCATATTATCGACTCTATAAACAGACAGCATATAAAACTAGAAAAAATGACACGAGCCTTCTAGGACATTATTTTTAGTAGCCATCACTTTTTTAGGCCCTTTTGATTTTTTGTCTTTCATTACCAGTACTAGCAGTCGACTCTTTTACAGAGCTATTTCTTCCTCGAAATAACAAAAACAAATAAGAACATACATTGCAACGCACAAAGCAAGTTGAGACGGACAAAGCTGTCCTGAACGGCAGACGCCAAATAGTCAAGGACGGTTCCTACGTTTCCTTACAGTTATCTGACTGGCTCCCATACACCACCCAGGAAGTAAATCCTCATATGAGAAAAACTATGAGCAACACAAGCTGTGGACCCTTTGTGGTCCTGTTGGAATGACTGACCTTTAGAATATCCTCTTCATGCCGAAGTGCTATCAAAAGCCTTTGGCACAATAGTCTAATTTTCAGTGTGCACATTGTGATTGTGATTGTGGATGTGTGTATATATATAATAGTGTGTGTGTGTGTGTGTCTTGCACACAAACACTTATACACATCGTCAGTAATCCATAAGTCCTTTAAGGGCCAGAATAACATCTTTTTGTTATTATGTTTATTTATATGATTTAGAATAGTGTTCGACACACAGATATCACTTACACATTTGTTAAATCAGTGAATAAAATAAAAAATAGGAAAAAAAATAGCCTTGTATCCAGTACAATAACTGACCATGGCATTAAAATAGCATCCACTTCACATGTCTATGTTCCCTCATCTGGCTTTATTTTTTTCCTTAGCACAAATCAATGCTGGATGTATCACAGCTTTATCTTTATTGTCTTTCCCAAGATGGCAGGTCCTGGTCATTGAAATCAGATTGAAGACCAGGGGTAGGAGCATATAGAAATGTAAAAAGACATCCTAGGAGATCCACTGAGCTCTGGAGGTTATCTGCAATAGTAACTCAAATACATTTCGATTATTGTTTTTAACAGCTAAAGAGCTTCGATTTTTGAGGAGCTTTTTTTTAATTTAAGTCAATTTTCCACACTTTGCTTATGAAATGCAGAGTAGTGTTGGAGATAGTTTTTTTTTTAAGTTTCCCAAGACAGTAGGTGAGTTAGGCAAATCTGCCATTTTTATTTTATCTTTCTACTTTATAAACTTATTTAATTATTATGGTGATTTCTTCTATCTCCAATCACATTTTGTTACTGAATATACTAGAAACCTCATTTTCACATATCTGCTTATGTGGTCCCTTCTGCCTGAACTTCCTTTTCTTCCTTCCTTTATTTACTTAGAAGATTTCAACTATAGGTCAACTTCATATTCATTTCTGTATCATATTCATTTCTCATATTCCATGCCCAGCACAGTCCCAGCTCTTAGTAGGCGTTCTCAATATTGGTAAATATAGGCGTCTAAGGAAAACAGTCTCAATTATCACACTTCTCCAGCAAGTGCCACCATGCCTTAAAAAGGTCTTGGCCTGAAAGTTCCCTGTTTTTGAGACACCGAGTTATACAAAATTAAATGAATGCCCTCCTTTGTCAGTCTAGTCGATATGCACTTAGTTGAAATCAAAGATGAAGCACGGCTGAAGTCGCTTCTGTGCTGTGCGTGGGGAGCACCTCAGGTGATGCACACAAATGCCTGAGACAAAGTTTTTCCAACGCTTAACAAGGCCAAAGTGAAGGACCGATTTAGCAAATGACTCCATTATAAACATAATACCTACTTATGAGAGACTTTAGAATCTAAGGCAATGATCAAACCATTTGGGAAGAAATTAATGCGAGGATTATATGACTTGAAGAAGAGTTAGTGAAAAGAAAGAAAGAAATGTGATCTGTAAATAAGAAAAAATAAAATTACTAAATCCTCCATAGGAACAAATATATTTCAATGAAATGTAAGAGAGAAGAGGGAAGGCCTTTGGCTGCCTGTTGAACAAACATGGTTAAAACCATAAGTTACCCGCAAGGGGCAGCCACCATACTCAACAGTTCATCCAGGTATACTTTGTATAGTACTTTAGTTACTCTCTTGGTTCTGTTATTATTTTTTATCAGTTTTGTGGATGTCTTAGTTACTTCGGTTCATTTTGGGGTATTTTTTATTATAAAAATACTATTCTTGGGAATCAAGAACAAACACTAAGACTCAAAAACTTCATATATACATGTAAAATTTTTTCTCTGATTTCTATTAGAAAAACAAAGCTGAGCTCAAGCAGCGATTTGGAGAGCACTGGTGTTTTCCCCAGAGTCAGTTGCATCAAGGGCTGCTGCCAGGTACCTGAGAAGGTGTGTTGAAATCCACCCACCTGCCCCACCCTCTCTCAGCTTCAGCTAGAACGTCTCCTCTTTAACTGCTTTCCTTTGTGGTGCCCTTGTAAGATTTAATTTGTCTAAAAAGAAAAATAAGTTTAAAAGTCACTGGTCTAGCCAGTCTCAAAGTCTAGCCAATAAGGGATATGACGATGATACAAAACAATACTTGTTTAACCAGGCAAATGTCTTGGGTACAGTGATGTCAATATAAAATATATTTTGGGTATGCAAAATGCCTTCCTTGTGGTAGCAAAAATAGGAATTTTACCAGTGTATATTTCAACTGTTCCATACTTTACAATAAAGTTTGACATGATTTGATCTTAAGTCTAACAAATACGATTATGACTATAATTATGAAAAAATATAAAAATATCCTACAGCGCTTAATAAAATATTTTTAATACTGTGGAAGGAGAAGAAGCTTTCGAGTCAGCATGATTTCCTCCACATCGGTTTTCATCACTCATATCTGTGATCTGGGCAACACAGTCAACCTCTTTGATTGTCAGTATTCTCCTCTATAGAAAGTTTTATTACGTCAGCTCAAAATTTGTTTGAAGATTACAGTGAGATAACAGATACAAAATGCTTGGCATCTTGTCAGGAGCATATTAGGTGCTCCATCAGTGGTAGTGCTTGGAGGAAGGTAATGGAGGCGGAAGAGGGTACATCTTCTTCAAAGAATATCAGCGGCAGCTTCATAAAGAGGGTGACAATACAAAGTTTTATGAAGGCGTGGAGTCTGATAAGTAAGTTTGGAATAGAAAGCATTCCCAACGGAAGAGATGGAATAAGCCAAAGTTTCGAGTGAGAAATCAAGAGACTAATTTAAAGTAAATAGTTCCATTTAGTAGTAAAAGAAGAAAATGTGGTATAAACCTGAACTAGGCAAGGCAGGCAAGGCTTCGAAATCATAATTACCATCGGTGAATATTTGGTGACCACCTACTATATACAAGATAATAGACTAGTTTATAAGGGAGATACAGATGTGAATTATATTTGATCTCATGAACCCTACAAGATTATAAACCCATGAGAAAGACCACAACAATGAGAGTCTACACCATATTTTTATGTGAGATAAACGTGCTGTAACTAAAAGCAGCAGTATTTATGATAAAAGAGGAATATCTAATATTCCTTCCAAAATCTCTCCTGTGAAATTAAAAGGACACTTCTCAATTTTTGTCAGTAAAAAAAAATCAAAAGAAATGTGCCTGTGTTGACAAACTAAATTAGTTTCTCAAAGCAAGAGTCAATAGTATTAATAAGTCATGGATAAATGCCCTGTGTTGACTGAAAACACAAATCCATACTCATTCACTGTAGCTCAGTAAGAAACCACATTTAAAAAGATATAGATCTCAACTTCAAAGAAAAAAAGGTATTTCTGTCAAGATAACTACTATATTTTAATATTCTTCTAAACAACTCACTACAGCTTTATTAACTACTGAGTTCAGATGGTATCTCTAATAACTGGTGGCTTTATTTGTTCAGATGAAGTAACTCAATTAAAAATATAATTAACAAAACAGCATGCAGATTTCCATGGTCACTAACATACTGCTAAGCAAATGAAGACTGTCACACATTATCATGTATTTGGGGAGAGGTAAAGAATAAATACCATATGGCTATGTGAGGTAGAGGCAGCACTGAGCACCCACTCAGAGAAGAAGCTCTCCCAGCTTTGCCACAAAGTCAAATACCTAATGAAAGTGCCCCACCTGGGAAGTGAGAATTTTAAAGAGGGATCTAAATTGTGACTTGGTCTGAGTGCAGACTGCTAAATTTGAACCAGAAAAAGAACTGATCATTACTTATTATGGCAAAGAAATCATGGAAAATCTTTACCTAATAAATCTCGATTGTATCTGAGAAGCTACACCAAGTTTCTTAGTTTAATACCTAGAATGACCAAAGAGCTTGTAAGGAATAAAATTCTATTCATAATTCAATGGAATTATCTAAAAAAAGCTACCAAAACTAATGAGCAAGTACAGTAATGTTGCAAGATACCAGATCAATATACAAATATCAATGATATAGCTATATATTTGCAAAATATGTGTTGGTCAAAGGCTTTTTGGAATACACAAAGAACATTTATAACCCAATAATAAGAAAATCCAAAGAAATATGGGCTAAAGAATTAAACAGCTTGCAAAGAAGATGCAAGAATGGCAAATTAGCACATGAAAAGTTGTTCAAGATTATTAGGAAAACCTCAGTGTGACATGACTACATACCCACTCAACTGATTAAAAGTTCGAGACCAACCACAGCAAGTGTTGGCAAAGGGGTAACTTTGACTCTTAACCTGCTGCTTGCCACCCACTCCGTAAATCATTTGGGCGGTTTCTCAAGAATTTAAACATACACCTATTATACAACCCAACTTCTCTAATTAGGCATTTTCCCAAGAGAAATGAAAAGTTAGGGCTACACAAAGACTTGTATACTAATATTAATAGTAGCTTGCTTTATTTATAACAGCTACAACTGAAAACAATTGAAATGTCCATTGACAGGTAAATTAATAAACTGTGGCATATATCCATACAGTATTATCTTACTAAATAGAAAAAAATTATCGATACATGCAACAACATCTATGAATTTCAAAATAATTGTGCTGTGTGAAGGAAGTTATTCAAAAAATAGTACATACTGTACAATTCTTTTAGGTAAAATTCTAGAAAATGCAAATTCACATAGTGACAAAAAAAACCAGATCAATGATTACTTGGATGTGGAATCTGGGGGCATAGGGAAGAATATGAGAGAAAGATTACAAAGGGGCATGAGGAAATTTTTGAAAGTGATGGGTATATTCATTATCTTGATTGTGATGATAGTTTCACAAGAATATACATAAATCAAAAGCCATCTAATGGACAGATTAAAAATGCTCTGTTTGCATTATATGAGTTAAACCCAATACAACTTTAAAACAGTGGCATCAAAGAACTAAGAAGCAAGACATAATCAAGAGAAACTGCAGTCAACAGAAATACATTCCAACAAGAAACAAAGGCTGGAATTACTGACAAGAACATTGTTGATATGATAAATGATATGAATGATTCCTGTGGGAAGCTGGAAACACCACAACATTAAATAGGGAATCTTTGCAGAAAAATGCAAACTGTGAAAAGGATGAAATGGACATTCTAGAACTGAAAAATACATATGAAATATTTGCTGGGTGGATTAATAGAAGATTAGATATAGCAGAAGAAAGAGTCATTGAATTTGAAAATAAGTCAATATAAATGCTCTAAACTTAAAAAACTGAGCAATAAATTATCTTTTTACAAAGTGAACAGTACCTAAGGGTCTTGTAGGGTAGTGTCAAACAATTGATCATACTCCATTAAAGGAGTCTCAAAAGTAAAGAAGGGAGAGAATGTAGCACCAAAAGGATGTGAAGAAATAATAATTGAGAACTTCTAAAATTTTATTAAAACATCAACCCACAAAACCAAGAAGCTCAGCAAGCCCCAAGCATGATAAATATAAAGAAAGCCTCATATAGGCACTCTTTTTCAAAGTGTTAACAACCAAATATAAAGAAACAAACAAAATTAAAAACCTCAAAACCTACTGAGAAGAGAGATACATTACACAGAGTAGAACAACAGTAAAAATGACTGATTATTTCCAATTTAGACAATGGAAGCCAAAAGACAGTAGAACAATGTCTGACTGAAGACAAAAATCACAAACTATAATTCAAAACTGAAGGCAAATAAATATATTCTCAGGTAAGAAACCTGAAAGAATTTGAAGCCAGCAAATTTTCTTTGCGATAAATTCTAAATGCAGTTATTCAGGCTGAAGGGAAATATTATATGGTTGTTTTACATTGTATATGGCTTTACATGTACTATATTATATGTAACATATGTAATCTATTGCTGTGTATTTCATATATATAATATGTAATATATTGCTATATACTTCATATATATAAATTCATATACATAACTCAGATCTATGGGATGGAATGAAAGGCACAAAAAATGGAAAATATGTGCACAATTATAAAACGCTAACCTATTATTTTTCTAATAATTTACTATTTAAAGTAAAAGCAATAAATTGTTATAGGGTGTATAGTACATGTAGAAGTAAAATATATGACAACGATGAAATGAAAATGGGGAAAATGGCATTCTTTTTTTTTGCATTTTACATAAAGCAGTGTAATGTTAATTTTAAACAGAGAGTTATGTGTCAACTATACACATAGCAATTCCTAGAGCAACCTCTAATAGAAATAATTCAAAGTTATAGCTGAAAAGGAGTGGAAAAATTAAAATAGAAAATTTTAATGAGGTTTGATTATCCCAAAATAATCACGAAAGGAGGGACAAAGGAACTAAGAAGAGATGGGATAAAAAGAAATAACAAGAAAGTGTGTTTATACCTAAACATATGAATAATTGTATTTAATGCAAATACACTAAACATTAATCAAAAAACACAGATTGACAAACTAGTAACAAGAAATACTGAACCATATGCTTGCTATCTACAAGAGGTATATTCTAAATATATACATATATTTTAAAAGGTTGAAAGTGAAAGGATGGGAAAGTTATTCCACAAAAGCAGTAATTATAAAAAAACTGGAGTGGATACAGTGGTATTAGTCAATGCAGACTTCCAGACAGGGAGAATTAACAAAACAAAGAGGGACATTTTTTAATTAGGAAAATATATATTAATCTAGAAGATAAAATAGGTTTACACATAAAATTTCAAAATACATGAATTAACCACTGACAGAACTAAAGAGAAAATTCCAGAATCATAACCCGAGGTTTTAAAAATCTTTCTGATCAATTGATATAAATAGAAAAAAATCAATATGCATGAACTTGACTTGATACCAAAACCTTACAAAGACATTAAAATTGTAGACCAATATTCCTAATGAAATTACTATAAAAATCTTTTTTAAAAATTAGTAAGTCAAATTCAACAAGTATAAAACAAAAAGCTACTAAATCATAACTAGTGGTATTTATTTTAGGATGCAAGTGTTTTAACAATTGAATGCCAATGTATTTCACTGCATTAACAGAAAATGGAGAAAAATTATAGGATCTTCTCAACAGATACAGTAAAAGAACTGAATCAAATCCAACACTTTCTTGATAAAATTATGATGCACTAAAAATAGAAAACTGCTGTGACAATTTAATGGGCGTAAAAAAAATTACCTAAGTATGTTCAGAGACTTTAATATTTCAGAGAAGACTCATTTTTTAGTTTCAAAGAAGAATTAAGTGATGGGAGGAAGAACATTCAGGCAAAGGCCTATGTATTTGAATAAGTGTGATATATTCCAGGATTCGCCAATGAGCTAAATACAGCTGGAGCATTAGTGAGAAAAGCTGAGAAACAGAAAATGAACAGAGAAGAGACTAACCTTGACATTTCTTGCTTGTGGTACATAAGAGTCACATGAGAAATGTAGTGATGTTTTACTTTAGGAGATAATGGAGTATGAAGAATTTTGACCATCAGGGGAACATGATGAGCTGTGAATTTCTGAGAGAACACTCAGCAAGCGGTAAGCAGAATAAATGGAGGACGATGAGGCTAGAGTCACGGAGCCTCAGAGGGACCATGTGACAAAGTCCAGATGAAACATTACAAAGACTTCAACTATGACTTTGGAAAATGGGAGGAGAGAAGAGAGAAAGAAAAGTTACATAAACGATTACATTTATTGGACTTATCAAATGAATTGAATATTCCGTGGGAGGAGAAATCTATGTTATCGCCAAGATTCTGATCCTCAGTCCAGAAGTAGCAAGTGGTGAGAATTTTAGTCCTTACAAGAAATGAATTCTGGGTAGCATCAGAGGAAGGAGAGGAATGCAGAGGGAGCTGAACCATGGAAACCAAGCAATCAGGAAGTTTCAATAAGTGAGAAACGATGAACGAGGTGGAATTCTAGATGGACGCCCGTAGGAATTAGCAATAAGAAGTCAAGAGTAACTGGAATGAGATGTCTTTTAGTAAAACTGTGACATTAGAAAAGCAAATAGCTGATTCAGTAACAATCGTTCAGCAAAAATAAATTTAGTCTGGAGACTTTCTTAGCCAGTGACCATCCTGTGTGACTTGGCCAGGTTACCATAGACGAGCCTAATAAATATTCATAGTCAAAGTGACATAGTCAAAGGCTTTGAGAACTGACATAGTTTAATGGAATAGATTCTCTCAGGGTGCTCAAGGGACCAAATGCTTGCTAAGGGAGCCAGTATGACTCAAAAGGACACTGGGGACTGACTCTTGTCAGAAACAGACACCCATCGGATGCATTCAGGTAATTCTTGTTAGAGAGAGAGGCTTTTATTTGTAAAAGAATGAGAGAAATAAGAGACCATCTCGTTTCTCTAGGTTGTGAGTCAGGGAGTCCTAGGCCCTGGATTGTTTGTGTTTTCATAAAGCTCTGAAGATGGCACCTAGGTCTCTCATTTAAATCCCTTGTAGTACAAAGTGTTAACTGCTAAGGACCTGCCACATGAACATCAACTGGGAGCTTGTTAGAAATGCAGACTCTGAAGTCCCGGCCCTACACATTCTGAATGAGAATTTACATTACAACAAGGTCAAGATCCCAGGTGAACTTCTATGCTCATGAAAGGTTGATCAACCCTCCTTCTAAAGCATAATTTCTTAACAAATTTTTTAAAAATTAGATATTTGCTAATTATTCGTTTGGTTACTTACTTCACTTATAATTTATAGTCCAACTTCTTCCACTAAGTTTACAGTAGCTGCTAAAGATATACACATTCTAGAAAGATGAAAAGATGAAAGAAAAAAGACAACGGGAAAGTTAAGTATAGGGAAAGAAAATAGCCCTCATAGATGAAAGGTTTTGCTTTATGCCAAGAGCTTTATCTAACTTTTATCTTCACAACTTCAGAAGGCAGTCAATATTATTCTAATATTATGTGTAGGTGGGGAAAACATAAGTTAGAGAATTTAGATAACTTTGCCAAGGTCACAAAGTGTCATAGGTAGGGTTTCAACCTAGACCGGTTAAAACCAAATTAAATCTGCACTTGAAAGTACGGAGTTGAATAGTGAGGGTAAAATGCAAAATGCCTGGTATGGACTCTCATGTATTTACTGAGATTTACTCTGTGTTGGGCTCTAAACTTTCTAGAAGCCGATGTGAAGAGAGAATATAAAAACAACATCCACGGAGTCCGTATTTAATTCTTTGTCTGTCATAATGTTGTCTGTCACAACAAACTGAAACATAGACCGTGGATTTAAGGTCCTTTTTCTTAGCTAATAGGTATAAGAAGTATCTCCAATGAATTTTGAATATCATAGCAAAATCTTGAACAAACTTTAAATCTGATCGTTTATTATTCTGAACTAAAAAATGGGGAAGGAGGGAGAGGGGAAGTTTTAGTGTAGAAGAATAGAGAATCAAGAACTAATCCCTCTCATTCATGGCCATTTTATCCAGGATTCAAAGCGTCTAGTGTCATAGGCTTTGGGGAGGCCTTCAAAAATGTTTGTGATATGAAAAAAAAGTCTCTAAAACAAAAAATTTTAAAAAATCAAAATTGCTATTTAATAATGGCTGCAAGACAAAGCATAATATCCAGTTCACAGTGGATAATAGTTAGCAATAGAAAAATTCACTATATTTAAAAATCATCTTTGGATTAGATTTTTTTTCACTTCGTAGGAATTCTTGAATACACTTAGTAATTGTCTATAAATAAGTTACCTGATGGCAAATAATTTTCCAAAGCCAAAATTACAAATAAGTTTGCCCCCCACAAATGTATGTACTTATCTCCTGAGAAAATATTAGAAGTCCCTACCTTTAGTATAGGTACCAAAGTATATGGAGCTGCCTGACGCAGAGCTCCCAGTTTCTCTTCTGTCTAGTTTAGATTCTCTACTGGGTCAGGGTAGAACAGGAAATATCAGGGAGCCTGAAGCTTGCCCCGTCTAACCACCCACCCCACGAGTGAGGCGAATTGCTTCCCACACAGTTCCCACGCCACCAGGAAGTGTCCAAATGGGTACTAAAGCCACCGCCAGGTAGAGATGACATGTTTTTTCTTGGTTCAGCTTGCAAAGGCAGTGTTATTAACGCCTGGTTCCATACCAGGGACAAAACCCTCGAATCATGGAACAATTGCCCAGGAAGCCATCTTGAATGGCATTAGCCTCCCCTTGAAGGGACGGAAGAGCTGAAACTTGCCAGCTTTGATTTGCATGCTTTTCAGCTACTATTTCCAGCCAATTCAGTTCATACAACTCCAGCTTTCATTTAAGGCTGAGCTCATTGACTAAAAAAATAAAGAAGAACGGAAAAAAAAAAAAGACTAGAAAAGAAATCAAGGAAAGGCTTAGTTAATTATGCAGAGTGTCACTTTGGGAAAGGGGAAAATCTTGTTAGAAGCCTGGCAAACTCACTTCATTAGGGACCTAGTGACATCGCCTAAAACCAGATCACTACATGGGGTTAGTTAGAACACTACATCGAATGGCCTATAGTTTGGTAGGGACACCCCACCCCTAGTCATTCTGTCCGTCTCATTCTTTGCATTCTTCATGATGCTTTTAGCAATGGCAAAAAGTCTGCTACTAAAAATATGCTGAAAGAAATGTGGCTTATCAGAAATTAGCAGCGTGAAAGTCGGGGGCTGTGATTCGGCTCACTCACCTTGTCCTCTAAAGGCCCACTTTCTTTTTCTGCTCACCCGGCTATTTTTACCTCATTCCATCATCCCACTGTCCCATACACGTGGTTTCCACTCATGCTCCTTTCTCACGACTCACCGCATGCACCGTCGGTCAATGAATGTGGATACGAGAATCAGGTCCGGTAATGGTGCGCGATTATCGCTTGTTTCTTGCGCCTTCGGAGGTCCCCGGAAGTTCTTCCCCATGGTTACCACGTCGGAGAAGCAGGTGGTTGTTTTTGTTTTTCTCCTTTGGAAGCATCAGATGCCCCAATCACTGAATTCCCCCCATTCTGGAAATAATTGGCCCAAGGGCTAAAGCTACTATTGAAATTTATAAAAGAGTAACTACGAGATCAAAATGGTTCTGTCATGACAAATAAACCTTGCCTGGTTGTGTGAAAAAGTGGCTAATAATTGTGATCTTATGGCCACTGAATATCTTGGTTTCAGGACATTTTGACACCTTCTGAAAACAATTCTGAGTAAGAGAGTGAAATTTGAGTCAGGCAATCACTTTATGAGGAGGATATACTGTTACATGACTACCATTCCGGAAGAGTCAACCTGGGGAGAGGCTTATGAGAAATTCACAGAGGGCTCCCTCTTTAACTCTGTTCTATAAAAAGTTGCACTAATAATTGAAATAAAAACATCAACAGGATTCTAGTTAAGTGTATAGGCTACTTAATTAGGGGAAATATGAAATTATGATAATCAAATCAAAATTAATTATATTCTCAATGGACTACTATATTGACTTGAAATAAATTAATTAAAATGGGTGAGAGATTATTACCTCGCGGTTGCAAATTTTAACTAGATTTAAAAAGTAGTTGCTAACGTAGATCATGTTTTTCCTTAAAACCATACAATGACATCTAGTTTTATCGGCACCTGGGTTTTTTTGATACTTCATCTATCAAAAAAACTGTCCTATAAATCTTTCCACATCCATACTTAGTAAATAAAGTCCCTAACATGTGGAAAATATTTACTAAATGAATGAATAAAATTTAGAAGACTAACTATTCAGACCCAATGAAACAATACCACCTGGTTGATAGCATTTGGATATTAATCATTATCTTTTGAATTTTACATATCATCCTGTAGGCTTAGCTATTTGGTTTTCAGGTCTATAGTAAATTCAAAGGACAAAAAAATAAATGCAACTGTCAAATATATTGGTATCACCATAAAAGTAAAGGAAAATATGGGAAAATTTCTTTTAAAGACTCATATTCGTATATGGGCCATTTAGGGAAGAGTCAAACTACTCCTGAGGACTAAGTTTTTCCTGGTTAAGAGCACGCACAGACCTCACAGGATTGGTATCTGTACGGTAGCTAAGATCGTCAAAGTACACACATTTATAAAGCATTATGCAATCAGCCATATAGGAAAGTACGCACAATAGCTTTACAAGACTTCCCCCCACAAAGTACATGAAGGCGTAAATCCTCAGCTCTCTAGAAAACATCCAACCCTGTTATTGGCAGTTCCTTGCTTTCTCTGGGATGCTGACGGCCTCGGTTATCACACTTCCGGAAAACCTCCATAGAAATTCATGTTACTAGTTTCTAGCAGTTCCAGTTTTCACCTCAATTATCATAATACCTCGAAGTGGTAGAATGAGGTCATTATATCCAATTTATGGATATGTAAACACAAAAGAAGGCAAATCAGGAGAAAGTGAGGCCAGTCTATTCCTCAAAGGTAAAGATCTTGTTTTTTATTTAGACTGAATAAACTGAGGATGCAGGTGATGCCAACGCAGAGTTAAGGCAACTCTTTCGAGAAGAAAGATAAATGTTTGGTGGAAAAGCTTCAGAATTAGTTAACAATTGTAAGGTCTGATATGTATAAAATACCATATACAAGGTTCTAAATGTTTTTCAAGCATTTTGTTTTTAAGCACTAATTAGACTAAACAACTATTAACTACTTTTTAACCCCAAAATGGTAGGATTCTGTCTTGTTTAATTCCACAAAACCACTGTGAGATAAACAACGGCAGATATTGTTATCTGCAGTTAATAGACTATGAAATTGAAGATTTAATAGATTATAATTTACCCCAAACTACATAGCTGGTTGATAGCAAAGCCAGATAAAAAGTTAACTTGATCTGAATCCTAATCAATCATTCTGCTTATTATGTAATATGTCTCATGTTTTATGATGGGAAATCATTGGCTTTCCCATTTCATAGATTGAAATCTCATTCTGGTGGTATGCTTACAAAGTAGTTGATTGAATAAACGAGGCTTGTTCCCCGAATGGTATAATCTTCACTGTTTGGCAAATAAAGTTTTTATGTCTTCTCTTTTGACATTCCATATGCATAATCTGTGAAAAATTATACTGTTAATCTCTACTTACAGTGCTTCTTTTAAATAATGTCTGTTTCCAGAAGACTTGTAAAAAGTAACTTATGAATTATCAAATCTGATTACTATGTATATTTAAAGCTTGTCAGCTATTTTGGGGATGACATGGAGTTCCTTTCTGCTTAGGGTCATTCAGGATGTGATCTAAGTACAAACACAATGCCTATTTTTTATAGAGAATTTTAGAAAGGAGAATGACCTTTAATTGATCCTTCAGCTCCTCATCCATCTATCAGAATTTATTGAGTGCTGTTATGTAGAAGACCCCATGGACATTAAAAATATTTACTATAATACATAACCCTTATCCATAAAGAATCTAAACTAACACTTAAAGGCTTTCGTGAAAATTTAAATGCAGCTCCTTTGCTTAATAATACAAAATGTCCCATAGAATTGAAAGCCTTGTGTTGCATGTACCTCTCAAAACATTTACAGTGCAGCCCCTTCTGAAGACAAGGAGAGACATTAGATGACTTTTCTTTAATAAAGTTTTTTCTTCCAGATCATAAAAGGTATGTACGGTAATTATTATAAACTGTCAATGCCCTACACAAGAAAAATCTATTAGCCAAGCAAAGCTAATTTCACTAAACTTAACTCCAGTCAGGAAAAATAGAACTCTGACTGCATCTCAGGCTCTCAGGAGTTGGTCCAGGAGGACATTTGCAAGGCTTTCGAGTCTGGTGTCAAGTGACTGAAGTTGAATCTTTGAAGGCAGGGCCTTGAGTAGGACTGAGTAAAGTTCTCAGTGTAACAGCCGAGTTAGGTGAAGGTCTTAAAGTCAGTCTTGATAAGCTCTCTGCTGTTTAATAACTAAACCGTTTACCCAGATAAGCAAACAATGGTTCTGGTACGAGAGCGATTTGCCCAGATAAGTAAATTGTGTGTTTGGATATATTTAGGAATTTTTTGAAACAACAAAGTTATGATTCGGTTTCACAGCCCTCTCTTCCTGGCCAAACATTTCCTAGAGTGGAAGTAATTCAGGAGGTCTGCCTGGTTTCATTCTCAGTTTGGTTCCTCACTTTCCAGGTCACTCGAATGTTAAATATGATTTGTGATCGCGATTATACTTTAAAAGGTATCGGTGCGACAATCTAGAGGCCTCCAATGAAAATAGCACATGCATTTATTATCAAATGTGTTTGTTTAATGTTATTAAAAGCCAAATGTATTTTTCAGTATTTTTAACTTAGTGTTGTGACCTAAAAATCAAGGATATACATTTACATAGAGATGAAAAGAAACATTTATTTGGGGGAAACAAAACTTTCACTTAGAGTTTGGAAAGTTTGGACCTATCAATCCCCAAGAAAACCAAAACAATATATAATACACTCATTAATAATATTAGTATGGGACATAATTTTCAGTTTAAAAAGTACCCAAAAGGCAGAATCAGCCCTTCTGCTGGACGGTGGACTTAATTTTAGAAGTTCAAGAGAAGTAAATCATATAAATCTGCATTTTTTTGTTTCCCTCCCCACAGAAACAACATTGCGACAACTACGTATTTTGCAGTTAAACGCAAGAGCTATCCTAAAGATTTTTACACATATATTCTTTTTTAATAGTCACAATGTCCTTACAAAATAGGTGGTATTATCGCCATTTTACAGGTAGAAGAACACAATTGAACAGCTGAAGCGTGTTGCCCAGCTCATACAGATCCTGGCAGGCAGAAGACTTGAGCGTTGTGTATCTCATTTACAAACCTGTTCTCTTAGGACTGATAGGAGGAGGTCAGTGTGGCTGTTAATGGCGAAGTCAGAACCTCAGTAATGAAATGTGATCACCCAAGTCCCTAGAGCTCACACCTACTAGTGACTTTGGCACTGGAGGGTGCCAATTAGCTACCTAGACCTGGACAGGTATACTGAACAAAGAAATGAGCCTGAAGGCACTCTTGTCAATCCCGACTCCGTTTCTTCAAGGCTCCAACTAAAGTCAATCGAAGGGAATTTTATTCCGTCACTTTCTCCTTCATGAGCTGTGAGAATGCCAGACTCTTTTTAAATTGAACTTCCAATCACAGTTGCTAAACCCTATAAATTTCTAGCCAGAGGCAGTGGGGGAAAAAAATGACTGTGAGTTCTTTTGCCACACTTAAAAAATAGGTGTAACTTGGCCAGGTTTTCAACCGCCCACTTTTATTGGGATTATGTGTTTGGCATCCCTCTGTAGTGACCTAATGTCATTCATTCCCCATGTTCCTTTGTGTCTGAGGAATAAAACCAGGATTCTAACAAAACGAGGACCCAAGGGCCTGACTGGCCCTAAACCAAAGAAAATACATATGAATTGAGTAGTTTCATGTCCACTTCCTCCCCTGGAAAATATTCCGTTTAGAGTTAAAACACTGAGTTTTGGTGATTTAGTGGGGTCACATTCAAAAAGGGAAAAAGAAGTAATCAAATTGTGGAATAAAACGAGATTTTAAAATTTTGAAAAAGAAAAAACACTCAATCCTTAGTCCTAACACCCTAGCAAAATTTTTAAAATTTTAATTCCCTTCAGAACTTTACCCACTTTCATATTTATTTTTACACAGTTACCATCTCATGATTTTCGTTGTTGTTCTCAAAATTTAACCCAACATAAGACTTTTTTTCATGCTTCTTTGTTAGGTCTTCACTTCTATTTTCAGTGGCTGCAGAATCCCTACCAAGTAGATATACCACAGTTTGATGTCAATTATATTTTCCCTTTCCACAAACTTCCACAAATGAAGATTCATGCCTATACATTAAGGCTAAGATATGCAGGTGGCCAACCCATGTCCTACAGCCCCCTCTGGCCTCAGCTTAGCTCTTCCACATGTCACCACCAGAGACACTTTCCTTTTCTCTAGCCACTCCTGGTCCTAAAACAAGTTAATATCAGCCAGGTCTTGTGATGAAGCTAAACAACAGAGTTCATTTAAGCCTAAAACTGCTTAACCGCAAAGTCAGAAGATAAGAGAGAAAAAGGAGACTCTATAAGCAGACGGCGTGGAATCAGCATCTACTTCCTGACTCATGGGACAGGAAATAAGTAATTGAAACTAGTTTGTGCTGACTCGGGGCAGGCATTCTTTCGCTTCCCAACAGTGTTAATTATTTACTGGGGAGAAAGCAAAACGCAAGCACCCCACAATACCTTCGTGAGCCATTCATCATGCAATGGATAAAGTTTCTGGGCTAGCCTACCTGAAATGCTAGTAATTAAGGGTGCATTAGCTGTGCAGGCTGCAGAGGGCACATGGAAATAGTTTATCTTGGAAGGTGAAGCTTTAGATGATTCCACCATGAACAGCATCCTGATGATAGCAAACTGGTGTCCTGACCTTGCTCTTTAAATGATTTCTTATGGAAACAGACAGATTATGTTAAGAAAGGGTAGAACAATGGATCTCAAGTGTTATTTTTATTAGGTGTGATAATGATGCTGTTATAATTTTTAAAAGATGTTGATCTTGGCATTTTCAGATGAAATAATAAAATGCCTAGGATTTGCTTCAAAACACTTAAGGAAAAGTTTTGGCATACCGCCCAAACAAAATATGTCGACAGAGCACTGTGTCTTGAGTTTGTTCTTTAAACATGCACTTACAGAGTTGCTTTTTGTTTTTTATTTCCTAGAAAGAACTAATACCCACTCATATTTAGAACAATTGCAGGTATAGAAGGGCTTCTATATTTTCGACTTTAGCTGCAAACTGATTTTTTTACTGTTGTCATTATTATTATTATTATTATTATTATTATTTTTACATCTTAGCAGAAGTTCTTCCTCCCAGCCATAGCTTGAGTGTTGAAGACTGGTACTTAGGTTCTAAAGTGGGCTACTGATGTCCCATAAAGTGTCCTTGTACAAAATGTAACGCTGTGCCTCTTCCTCCAGGTGAGTGCAAGACCCCGGCTGGGGACACTGGGTGCGCATTTTTCTACCCATTTTCCTCCTGGGTTGGGTGCCCCTGGGCAGGGTGCAGTTTCGCATCATGTCGCACAACATACAACAGTCATGGTCCTGAATATTGATGATCTCTTCCTGACTTAGTCTCTGGCTGCTTTGCTTGGCAGTCAAGTATCTAGTCAGCGGCCAAATTAGGATCACTTGCTGCCCACCAGGACATCTCAGGCCCCATCAAGAGAATTTGGCTGGTTAGCAAGTTTCTCTGCCATCCGCCCCAGCCACCCGAGAACAAGCCAAGTCGCAGTTACTGAAAAGCCCATTATCTATTGTGTCTTTAATGTCCCCTCTCAGTGCTTCTAGTTATGTGTCCCTTTTGGTACCGCACATTTGTACATTTAGGCAAATAAAATGTATGCCACTTCCATTAGCCAAATGATTTGGATTGTCAGTGAAGATAATAGTAATTGCTTAGGTTAAGTAAGTATGAGATTAGGTATAGATGTCAGCTATCTCTGCTTTCTGGTTCCTCTTTAATAAAGTGACTCAGAATTTTAAACTGGAACTCATGCTTGCAGAGAGTTGGCAAACAAACAAAAAATAAAATAAAATAACTTGTCCTTGGTTGTATATCTGGTGACTTCTGTTGGTGACAGACTCAGACTTATATCCCAACATTCTATACCTATCCTGTCTAACACTAAAGCCACTGGCCATATGTGGCTAGTGGGCACATGAAATATGACTGGTCTAAAATGAGATGTGCTGTAAACGTGAAATACATACCAAATTTTAGACTTAATATGAATAAAAGTGTAAAAATATCTCAAATATAGTTTGCTCATGCGTTCAACCAATAGTTCATTTATTTATTCAAGAGGTGGGCACTGTGCTACCCATTAAAAATAGAGCAATGATTAAGATGAGCTCAGTTCTGGACCTCGTGGAGCTAAAAGTAGATGTTATTAAAACTTTTCTTCCCTTACTGGTTAGCTTTTTGAATGAATACTCTGATATTATCAAAGCAAACACCCTGTAGCCCTGATGCAATGTCAAGGACAGGGATGCGTGTTAGGAGAACATCACCAATTGCTACCTGGCAAAGATGCCACTTTGTGCTGTTCAATAAAATAGCCACTTGTCCAAGGTGAACACTTGAAATGTGACTAGGCTGACTTACGATGTGCCGTAACTATAAAATACACGCTGGATTTCAAAGACAGTATGAAAAAAAATTGATTACATGGTGTAATGGTAATATTTTACATACATTGGATTAAATAAAATATATTATAAAAATCCATTTTAACTGTTTCTTTTCGCTTTTTTAAATGTGGTTACAAGAAAGATTAAGTATGTAGCTCACAGAATATTTGCATTGGCCAGCGCTTCTCCATACTGATTTTTTTCCCACTCCGCCAGTGCAAATAACCACATCGGGGGAGCTAAGCCCTCCGGAAAGCTGTGCAAAACTGATGGAGGAACCCGAACCTCGTGAGGGCACCGTAAGCTGCCTCAGTCTCCCCCCCTTTCTGTTTCAGGATCACTTGTACCTTGAGTGATTGGTGAACGTGATTCAAATGTCCAGTAGCATAAAGCGATGGAGAGGCAGTAGCTACTAAACATAGCTATTAGAAATCAGAAAACCTTGATTCCTTTGGTCTGAGAGGTCTCACTTATGGAAAGAGCTAATCATGCGATCTCGCAGGATCTCCATCTCTTTAGGTACTAATATAAAAATAATCCATTCTCTCTATTTCAGATAAAATTATAGCGAGATAAAACATATGTGAGACCACCTGATACACGGTAAACCATATTGTCATTATCATTCACAATAATAATCAAAATAAATACTTCTATAAGCGAGCAGGAAAACTAGAGATACAGAAGATCAAAATATCATAATTCTGGGAAAATGCCCAAAACAGCAGAAATTTTAATAGGAAAATTAAAACAGTAACGCTCAGGAAGTAAGGTTGACAAAGGAAGAGATGAGTTAAAGGAATGGGGACCTAAGAGTATAAGCATGTAAAAGTTTTAAAGGGACAATTTGGTTTTGGAACTCTCCCCCTATAGCATACCAATTGCCTGATGCCATGAGATCACTTTGATATTACTTGCTTTTCCAACGAATGTTCTCTTCTGCGTACTACTGATTTAAAACCAACATACTACTTACGATGTGGTCAACTGTTTGAATATTTCTGCAGTAGCAAAAGGTGGGTTGCAGGCCTCTGATTTCACACTGTCTAAGCTGAAGCTCGTTGAAACAGAGGGCACTTTGTAAAATTTCTGGCTTAGTAACACCAGGCACCGCACCACTCAGCCCATAATTGCACACTAGTGAGACACAGAGACACGATTATTTTTCTGGGTATTTGAGCAGGTCCTGACATTCCTGCTCTCCATCAAACCCTGAAAATCAAGGCAGATCTGATGGCTTCAGAAGTCCTACTTTGGTTGCACTGGCTGTAGTCTGGGAATTTTGCTGTACTGTGGAAAATCAAGTTTTTTTAATGCTTGCTCGGCTGTACAAAAGATGCAAAAAGTATTCTCAATCAGAGATCATTAAAACCAGTAAATACATTTTCCATAGTGTGTACAGTGTATACAACAAAGAGGTGGACATCCTGGGGAAATGTATGGAACTGGAAGAAATGGATTTCACGCAAGGAAGCTTCCACATGACATAAACACAGATCACGTTGAATGATATTTTTTAAAGAAAGCATGTTATAAAATAGTACACGATCATTTTTTTCCAAAGATTCTATACCATCACTTTCCTCTGGACTGGCCAACCAGGTGAGTATTATTAAATTTGGCTTCGGTGTGGTTTTGTGGTATGAACCGGCATGGACATTACGCATGTGGAGGTAGAAAAGCCACAGAGGTTATTTCAGAGACAGTGAGTGAACCCGCCTGAGTGGAACAGACGTTTCATGCGGTGGCATAGAGAGGACTCCTGGAAGGAAGCAGTTGGCATACTCAAGTGGATTCACCGAAGAGAGTTTAATGAATGCATTATTTAAAATGACGTGAGAAGAGTTAAGCAAAACCACGGGGAGATGTTGAAACATACTGAGGTGAGCAACACCGACAAGGTTTTACCACCTTCGGGTCTGAGGTGGAAAGTGGAGTGATAATTGTGAGAGCCTCAAGAGAATTGGGACTGCGAGAGGCGACAGCCTGGGGAGGAGTAGCCTCTGGAAACAGATGAACGAGCAGGGAGGGCAGGAGAGAAATAGACAGTCTAGACTCATTCTTTTTCCTACTCCTTGATCTCTTCACGGGGGCTCCATTGGCCAAAGCCAACCAAGAGCCAGATGACAAAGGAATCTGTTGGTATTTTCCATAAAGGCCAGCCTTCTGGTAGTCAGAGCAGACTAGAGAAAATTGGAGATGGGAGCTGAAGGGGCAAATAGAACATGTATCAAAGGTCTGATAAGTCAGACCAAGAGGATAGTGTTGGGCTAGGAGCTTTCCCATAGTGGGCAGGAATGGGGAAATGTTTATATTTCCTGTCTGTGTCCATTTATCCTGTCACAAGCTTGCTCTGAATCTATTTCCTATTCTCCACATGACTCTTTAATTACCGAAGAGAAGTAGCTCATGCTGCAGGCAGCAAAGAACCGTTACAAACACCTATTCTGCAGACTTTCAACATTAAATACCTTAACCAAAGAGCCAGAATGAACAAGAAATAGGTCCACATGCAACTTTAAGAGTTCGATAAAAATTTTTAGATATAAAAACGTCACTGTTTCTAATCTTGAGTTTTCTACAATCCTGTGATTTATGCTAATCCAAATTTTGATTAAATTTTGATTGAACTAATCCCAAACTCTATATTCATTAGCTAAGTAAATATGCTTTAGATTTTCTTCTTTCCTGCCTTAGCCAGATATTGATTTGAACTCTTCAAAAGCTTACTGAGTCTTTGAGTAGACATTAAACAGAAAAAAGTGTTCCGGTTATTTAATACAGTAAGATGCTTTAATGTGATTTTTCCCCCCAACTTTCTGATCCTCGCACAGGTTTTAGCATAAAAGCATCGGTAATTAAAGAGTTATAAACCTATTATAACTCATATTAATAAATACATGGCCACTGGGTGGGGTGGCTAGCCACTGAGACACAGTGAGACCCAGTCGAAATTCTATGCACACTCTTGGTGGCTTAGCACACTGTATTGAGAACAGATTGTTTTCATAGAAGCCTTGCTTTATTCTGAGCCCTGTTGCCCATAATTATTGTAAAGCAGGACTATTTCCTGCCTTCCTGCCCAAAATAGCAGGAAGCAGCCAACTCTTTCAACCCACTTTACTCGTGGCACCACCTCTCCGCAGGGGTTAGGGTTCACTGCCAGGAATTTCAAAAAAGCTAACTCTGTTTTTGGTTTCTTATCCAGAACTTAGCTTGTGAGCAAAGAATTGAAGCAAGGTCTGTAATATATCCAGGAATTAGAGAAACGAGACGGCCTCGGCCTGGTTAATGGCATCCAGCCAGGGGCAAGACCACAGTGAAGGCTTTTCCAGATCCCATCTTGGGAATCAGTTCCAGGTAAGACTTGCTGGGCCTCTGACTAGTCAGAAACAACTGGGGAACTACTAAGAGTGTCTTAAGTATGAAGAGCAATGAGAATGGTCACTGCCTTCCTTCCTCTGTGTGTCTGTGCTACTTACCAGTGGGTGTTCACAGCCACTATTTGGGGGCAATATGTCCAGCCTTCGGCAGCCCCCGAGATGGTGTTATTCAGGCATCCCAGTGCCCAGAATGCACTACTTCTAACTATAATTAGAAGTTAACATTAACTGTTAGTTGCTGTTATTGTTGTTGATGTTTTTCTTTTTCTTTTTCTTTTGGTTCTGGACACAATAATAAATGCTTTATGTGCTCTTATTTAATCCTTCCCGTAACCCCATTAGTTATCACCGTTAAGCCCATTTCACAAATGGGAAAGTTGCGTTTCAAAAAGAGCGAGTCATTGAGCGTATTTCATAAGGAGCAGAGCTAGGGCACCACATCCTGATGAGACCACCAAATACAGTGGGCAGTTACCTTCAAAGCGGAGGCAGAAATTGTGACTAGAACTGAAAATCCTGCTCTAGTGTGAAAAGACACACTTTCATCAAATGTATAACCTTTGACCTTAGACAGAGAATCTGCCCTGACTCCTTATCCCTGATTCTACCTTGAGAAAGGGACAAATGTCAAGACACAGTACCCTTCTATTTTTAACTTCTTTGCCTGAGAATCAACCCTAAAGAACTAGTCTTCTGACTCTGCCCAGAGACCCTATCCTGGCCCTACAATCACAGTGGCACCCAAGGGAAAAGTCACTTTTTATCTAAAAGTCCAGGAAAGCCCCAAACCCTACCATAGGAGCCAGATTCTCCAAAGTCCCTTTTATCGGATCTAAGCTTAAAATCCTTTCATGGAGAGTCTGTGCCTATCACCCTAAGTCTTATAGTCAAAGCGACATGGGACCAAAGACCTTAGGTGAGGTGACTACGCCTCTGAGGTAGCAGTGTTATTTCTTCCGTCTTTAAAACTTGAATCCCCTTTCTGGATAGATGGATAGATGGATAGATGATAGATAGATTAGACAGACAGATAGATAGATAGATAGATAGATAGATAGATAGATAGATAGATAGATAAAATGAACATTGGTATTACATTAAAATTCACTATTTTATTTAAATTCTTTTATATCCCATTTGACTCAGAGTTTTATGATCATCAGAGTGGCCTTAGGGCCTAAGTACAAGTGGTTGATCCCAACAGTATAATTTGAGAAGAAAAAGAAAAGGAAAAAAAAGCATCAGCTATTTCAAAGGAAATAGCATTTTTTCTCTTATTTCTTCATGCATCCATTCTCACTAATATTTATCAAGTGCTTTGTAGGTGTCAGCCACGGTGCAGAGCAAAACACGACATGGCATCTGCCTTCAAGGAGATCACAACCTGGTAGGGGAAACTGACGAATAAGCCAATAATAACAGAGAGGATAGCGAACATTTTGGAAATGGAGCAGTGCAAGGACCTAACTCTTCCCTGGGAGCCAGGGTGAGTTGGAGAAGGTGTTTTGGAGACAGCAAAGCCTGCCGAACCCTGGAAGGGTTGAGCATTAGACGAAGAAGAGCTAGGGCCTGGCAAGTCAACTCGGCATAGTAGGTCTCCTGGTTAATAAGGAAGAACTATGAGGGTTTAGAGACGGGTGCTGCCATAAGAACATGGAGGCAGGTCTTCTCCGTCTCACGTCACTTTTAATTTTTGCCAGAATTTATCCTGCTTCAACCCCAAGCGATCATAACTTCAAATGCTGATCATAACTACCTCGCATAGCAGAAGTTTCCATTTCCAAAACCCTATTCTGCATACAGTACAAAGTTTGTCCAACCTATTCCTGCCGTGTTATCAGAGATTTAATTCTTCCACCTGTGCTTTAAGCTGAATTCTCACTCATTCCCCACTTTTAATGATGTGCAAACAGGTTCTTCAAAGATGTTTTGGATAATTGCAGAGAGGACAGGCCCAGGGTTTGGAGAGAAAAAAGTACAAAGAGTATTGTGCCATATTTGCTAAAAATGTGGCTCATGCAATCGACATGCTCATATAACTAGAGTTTCCTAAACAGTAACCTGAAGATTTGCAAAATGTGTCAGAGAGAGAAAATAAACAAGGCGATTTGGGGAACAGAATCGACACGTGAAACTAAAGCACTCCTGCAGTTCGAGACAGACATGAAAAAGAAAGCAGGAAGGAGAGAGCCCTACATTATGGGGAGACCCCCATGGGCAGTATAAAGAACACTGACGACGGGGAATGGGCCGGACTGTCCCTAGGACCTTCACTGTAAATGCCATAAATCCGCCAAGAGAGAGACCGCAGCGGGAGCGGTCACAGTGCTGGAGGTGAACCAGCTCGCATAAAGGCTGCACTAGGTGTTTAAAAAGAGTGAGATGGTGAGCATACTGGTCAATTCAGGTAAATAAGTAATAAAATAGAAGAGTCCACAGTTTCTCTGTAAGATACCACCCATGGCTGAGAATCATATATATAAAGTCAACAAAAATGTATAGCAAACCACAGAACGTGAAACGTAACAGAAGTCTAAATTTTGGATTCTCATGGAAAAGTTCCAATGAGCTCCCTGACAGATGCAGAATAAGCAGAATTCCAGGAACTCAAAATAAAACAACAAACAAACAAACAATCAAACATGCAAACCGTTTTCTTGTTCTTTGAAGTCAGTAGTAGTATGTTTTGTCCTGTTTTGTTTTTTTAATTAATGTCATAATTTAATAATATATCTTAGTATTTGAAGATCAAGATAATCCCGAAACTCTTTACTCTTGACTCTCAAAAATCCAGGATAAAAATCATAATATTAATGTATGTCCAGTAAGAGGTCTAGTAATTTATTATTTTTATTTTTCATTTTTCGAACAGTTCATTTTAAAAGCATTCTTTTTAAAAATAAATATTATAAAAATTATTATCTGTGTAAATAAAAATCATGCAGAGATTTAAAAGAAGTCAATATAATAAAGAAATTAAGGCTTAATGAGTCCCTACATTTATTAATTCACGGTTTACAAAGAATGTTCTGTACATTTTATTTGATCCCACTCATTCTGTGAAGCAAGTAGGGCTATTTGTATTATCTCCATCTTCCAGAGGTGAAACCTAATACTCAGGGAAGTTAAATGTCACGAAGATGTTGACTCAGCTAGTAAGAAACAAAGCCGAGGCAGCGTTCCACATCTGCAAGTTCTTTTTTAAATTAAATTTATTGGGTGACATTGGTTAATAAAATTATACAGGTTTCAAGTGTACAATTCAATAATACATCATCTGTATATTTCATCGTGTGTTCACCACCCAAAGTCAAATCTCCTTCTGTCACTGTGTAGTTCTTAATTTCCAGGTATCTTAAATGTTGTCAGTATTGTAGCATGATGTTTAACTACTGGACTGGTAAAAGGAAGAATTTGGCTGCCTTTAAAATGAACATAAGCAGTTCTAGCAATCAGGTGGAATTGAGTAAAGTAAAATTCAGAAGAATAGACTAGATAAAGCTAAGAATGGACATCAGAAATGGATGCAAAGGACTTGAATGTACCACCAACTAATGCCAACTATTAAAAGAGGTTTTACTGGACCATCACCCTCTCCCTCCAATCACTTCTGAGTGTGTCCTCCCAATTAACACTTTTAATAAAAAATTTCAAGAGGTATTCAATATTGCTGTTGCTGTTATTGAATTGAAATAAAATTTTGTTAAGAAAACTGCATAATGGATCCAGCTTACACTTATTTGGTGCTTTTATCACTTTAAGCCCTTTCCATTTGAATGGTCTCATTTTATTGTCTTGCTAGGTGGTTGGAATACATAGCATGTGCCATTTAATGGTATAACACAGTTGCATAAATATCTCACTATATCTCAGAAAGTTTATCATGGCATGTGCCATTTAATGGTATAACACAGTTGCATAAATATCTCACTATATCTCAGAAAGTTTATCATATCAGCCCTGCTCTCCCCACTCTCGATGTAAACGCTATCAAATTTAGTTCCTTCATGAAACAATAGCTATTACTTATATGGCCTCAAAGAGAAAGCACTGGATGTCCATGTTTATTCATTGTATAGAATTTATTGCAATCATATCAATAAGGCACTGTTTCTATGGGCCAGCTGCATGAGACATGGAAATAACTTTGTTTTATAACTCTTTGTATTTTGTTTTTGTTATAATGAAATTCTGTTGTATATGGCTCTGAACTCTACTGAGTGTTTCAGACTTGGAGAGTTTATTTGTAAGACTTATTCTCTCTTTACTTGCCCTGTGCTATGATAGTAGTTTACAGAACAAGCTGCACATCAGAATTGCCAGTTATGAAGCCCAGGAAGAAACATTTTTAAGTTTCCTAAGTGATTCTGCTGAGTTGCCAGATTTTAAAATGAATGTTCCATGGAACATCCTTTTTTCTTCTATTTTAGACATAGATGGAATCATTGTATTTTGAGGATTCCATCTAATTATTATTATATTATTAGAATGTAAGCCTTTCTCCAGATAAAACTAAAGCCTAACTTCATGAAAACTTCTCTTAGTATGATTCTTCATTTCCATTAGGATCATTCGATAAAAACCAAGCAATATCCTCACATGTAAAACATGCGTAAGATGTCTGAAAAATTCTTAAATCTCCTTTGTGTAGCATACATTCTTTTCACACGCAATTACTGAACACAGCTGAGGTTCGTGCTACGGGCATAAAGACAATGAGAACGAAGACCAAGCCCTTAAAAATTCAGTGGGAAAATTTCATTTCGATATTGATATTAATTCGTTCCTCATCAGAATTACATCTGGGGTGTGAAAACAGCACATGGAAGTGAAAAACCAAGCAAATCTCATTCACTGAACTACTTCTATAGAATTTCTAACAGTTTGGTCACGAAATAATCACTAAGACACTAAAACAGACAAACTCAAGTGTGTATACAATGTCCAAAAGGATACAAATAGCCTCTTTAGTGCTGGTCTTATAAAGTCTGTAAGAAGTGACAATAAATTGAACATGTCGCATAACCCCCTGCCAACACACACACACACACACGCACACACACACACACACTTTGACATTGCACAATAATTTGCCAACTAATTAAATCGTTTTAAACAAAATAGTCTATCTGGTAGGAAGGTTGTAATTTTCTGTATGTAGAATATTCCAGGCTCAACCCTTGAGAAGACATGCAGTGTGGTACAAAGCACAATGGCTTTCGTATGGGGTCACCGAACACTATCTTAAAAAGCACCGCAAATAAAGTTAACTGACCCCAGGGTTTGCGTCCCTCCCCTTCTCTCTGATCTTTCCCTCCTTCCTACTCCTCCCTCCCTTTGCTCCGAGCCTTGCGACAGCCAAGTACTTGCACAGTTACTTTGGGTTACAATATGTTATCCCCAGTGGAAATCAGACGCTTGAATTCAAAAGGTGGCCACTCTTGACCTCTGACCCTGGTGCCTCCCACCCTGCTGCTCTCCTCCATTTTCTGTCTCCATGGAACTGAATAGCCAAGTGGAAAAATGGGAGCAGGCAAAGTCTATAGCTATTCACGGACCACCCCACGGCCCCTCCCCCACCCGCCCAAAAAAAGAGAGAGAGAGAGAGAGAGAAAGATGAATGAAACTCATTCATCAATAAGAAGGAGATGAAAAGAGAAAGCACTACCGGCGAAAAAGCGAGCTAAGAACCAGGGAGGAGTGCCAAGAAAGCCACGGAGAGGACCAAGGGAACCGGTGTCGAGGGCGAGTTCTGAGTTCTCAAGAATTAAAAACCCAGGAGATGAAGAGCAGCTCTGCACAATTTCCCCCCAGACCGGGTTATCGATAAGGGACCGACTTCTATCAAGATGAATTCCTGTTACTCGGGTTACACCTTCTTCAAACGAAAGAGAGGACCGAAAATGGAGTCAGAAGGAGAAGGCACGGAGCCTCTGGGACTGCCCCTTCTTTAAGCATCGTGGTGGTACTGTTCAGAGCCTGGGAGACCTGCTCAGAGGTCTGGGAACTGAGAACACCCGTAAAACCCCACACTCGGCAAGAGGAAATGTTTCTTACACGTCACAGGACAAGTCGTAGCACATATGGGTTACATGTACAGTTGATCTTCATTTCCACCACCTCGGCTGAGCAATTCGATGTCGCCAAGATCAAACGGTAACAGAAGAAAGTGACCCAAATCAGACTGACCAATGGCCGTACAGTCAGCCAACTTGGTAACAGCACAGAGGCCGGCTGACAAAGCATTTCCTCTCAGTCTGAGTGAAAAACCAATCAGCATTACATTCAGATCCGTCTCAAAACTAGACACATTTCAATGATTCTGTAGCATTCACTTTATTTCTTCCTCCCCTCACAAGATGTAAAAACGTTTCCTAATTTGTTAGTTATCTATCTGATAACCTTTTTTTTTCCTTTTTTTTTTCATATGGGTGCCATCTCTGAGATTAGTACTCCATAAAGTTTTTACTTTACGCGAGTCAAAGCCAGTGCCACATGCATTTAGATAAAAAAAATGTTGGGGCAAGATGTTTCCATCACTTTTCAGTCTTCCAGCAACAGGACATCACCTACACCATGATAGCTTGATAGGATTTGTACGTGCAGAAAACAAACTCTCCCTACTTCCTCAATGACATATTCCAGCTACTTTCAAGTAGAATTCTAAAAGTATTTTGCCAGAAAATCCGGCATTAGTTCTAAATATGTTTGTACTTTTTCTTTGAAAAAAAAAAAAATCTCTAGTGACACTTTTCTGACTGTCTATATTTTCTAGTGCCATCAGACTTTAAGCATAAGAATTTGCACGAAGGAGGTGATGTGGTTGGGAAAAAAATACAAATGAGGCCGATAGAAAAACTGGCAAATTTGCAAGAGCGCGAAGCATCATGTGGAAAAGCTCATGGCCTTACATACGCATACACACAGACCACCGTCGAGGGCCAGGCCCTTGAGTGTTTCCAAAAGCCATAAAATGGTACATAGAGATGAGTGTGAAACAATCGGGGGCTCTTGCTATTGTCATTGTACTAAAAAGGACGGAGATTAACCTGGAGCAAATGCGCTGGTGATTACCAGCTCCCTGCACTGTTCCCTCCCCTTAAAATTCTACAGATTCTCATGCAAAGCATTGAAATAGGGACGAGAATGTAGAAGCAAAGTAAATTCAATTCCTTCTGGGCTTCTGCCAGATTCTCATTAGGTCCTGGACATGTGAACCGATGCTGATTTCTATGGCCGATCTACCCTGGATCTGCCCTTCCTGAAACACTCGCTTTTGTCCCTGCAGTCTTTAAATGGAGATTTGGGTGAGAGGTATACCAAAGAGAACGTCATTATACGTCCATTATTAGGAAATTGATGGGCTCTAAGTCTTTCTGGCTGAAAGCTCTGACAGGGTGAGATCACACTGGATTGCAGAATCATTGCTTTCCCTGATAAATCTGGTTACCAACGAGAACTAGAATTGAGAGGGAGGGTAAGGAGGAGGATAAAGGAAGAGTGTTTTTCCTCAAATTCACCTCACTTCATGCTGGAGTGAGAGGCCCTCCATATTCACGAAAGGCTAATTATATAAATCAGATGCCCTGGCTGAGTTTCCAACCCCCTGGGAGCAGGGAGAGCTGGGAATAAATGAGGTCTTCTGCAAAATGAAAGAAACCCTTTGAAAAAATGCCAAAACCAATGGTTATACAGCTTAACTCACAATTTTTTTTTTAATAGAAACAGAAAAATCTGGACTGAGGATAACAAAAATAGCTGAGTTTTCATCTTCCAGCAGATTCGAAAATGTGCTCTGAATTTATTTACCTCCTTGCTAGTATCTACTTGTCTTTACTTTGTATCGTTAAAGATGACAACTCCTGAGATGTTTGGATATCCAAATACCTCCTCAAAACAAAATCTGACTTGTGTTTTAGAAAGATCACATTTGTGTTATGGCCATTGTTCAGGTTGTCAAGGCTAAATATGTTAGGGAAAATTACAGCACGAAGAAGAAGGATACAGACCCTTTGTTCTGGCTGGCACTCACTAATTAGCACACAATCTTGGGCACTTCGCTTTCCGAGGGCTCAGATTCCTCCTATGAAAATAATGGCTTTGACAGACACTAACACCTAGCACCACTTAATCTGTGACACTGATTTTCCATGCTTGCCACAAGCAGTCAAGGCTCAAATGCACAACTGAAATTCAATCCAAATTAATGGTGTACATGCCCATGACTCTGAACATCAGATTTCAAGTTTGGGCTTTGGTGGATGCTGACACTTTATTTTCCCAACAGAGAGTCTCAGCCTCCATGAAAGTTCATTTCTGTTCTAGTCCCAACGCACTGATACTGCATCCTGCTGATCCACTGTAGTATATGTAGCATCTGAGAGCTATTTAATTCTTGCCGATGTATGTACCTTTTTAGGACAAGACATGAAAGGTACCTGGATTCCCCAACCTGGTGTCTGGAAGTCACTCAACCCTCGTTTGTTAGAACAAATCATGACATAAATGTATGAATGGAAAGGCTAAAATATTAAATATTTTTTTAAATGCCTCTAACTGGATAGAGGGCTATCTTTCTCATAGTGATTTTTCTTTCCAACAATTCATTTTTCTAATTTTTATTTCTGACCAGAACGGCTAATTAAAATTCACTCTTGCCTGATTAAGGACTCAGACTAAACATAGAGACATAAGTTGTCAAAAATCATACAGAAGACGTGAAAACAGACTACTGAGACCATCTGGTCTAATCCAGTTTTCAGAGGTAAGATACTCGAGAGATGAGATGAGATATCTTGCTCAAAATCACGCGATCATACATATAACTTATGGTGGGGCTGAAATCAAAACTCATGTTTTAGGATACCTAAATATAATATTAATATAATATTAACTATTATGTAATATGTAATATTATATATTAATTTAATGTCTATCTTTAATGCATATATATATATCTTTAATACATACTTAATGTGGGTCATAGTTTGGTGTTTTCTGTGAATAAAATGGCTTATAATTCCGAGATTAGCATCCACAGTGTGCTTTAACACCATCCCATCCGATAACGCCGACACTGCCCAGTAGAAAAGGGTGCTGATTAATTTGCCCAAAGTCACTGATAAAGGGCGGAGTCAGGGCCAGAACATGGCTTTGAGTTCCCTGTGTCACCCCTGCACAGCTGCTTTGAGTCCTGCCTTATTACATGCAAAGTGCCAGGGTTTGGAATGAAAAGACATTACGGGATTTGCTGTGTTCTTTGGAAGTCAGAAACAGCTGCATCTGTCTATGGAATCTCTAAACTATCTAGGATTATATTTTCTGTCCATTTTCTCCCAAAAGGAGGAGTTACAAGATATCTACTTAGAGACACACCTAGATTTTAGTGATCCTGTTCCCTCTGACTTGCTTTTCTTACGGCTTGTAAAACTTATCTAGTCCAGTGGGAGAAAGAACGCTTACTGAACAAATTTAGTGTTTACTGTTCTAACTTTTATGCCCTAAGTCCCATGGCTTTGGAGATCTCCAAATTAATTGCTACTCAAAAGTTATAAAAATTTCCCTCTTTTCCTGTGACCTGCTATAACCATTTTCTCTTGAGGGTTGCATTATGGTGTTCTCTAGCAGCTCAGAGAAGAAAGGATATAGGGAAACTAGAGTTAACCAGTAGGAAAAAATATCGGGGCAGAACTAATTCTTCTATTTCACATCATTACGTCGTAGAAATGCATACATATTTATGTGCATTCATACGTCCTGCCAGTGGTGATTAGAGTCTCAAATCAGGTGATCAATACCTATTGAAACCACTTGAGGGATTAGCCGTCCACACCTTACTTCCTTTTCAGGGTAGGTTATGCCAAGCTGCCAGTGAGTTCTGGGGTTCAAAGCTCAGTAAGGCAAATTTTGCTCCAAGACATCACAATAGGGACTCCACTGGAGTAGTCTACACCCAAGATAGGTGAGGATTAAAATCTTTGCAGCAAACAGAATGACCAAGGATAAGCTGTTCCTGACCCAAACTCCATCTCTCCATCTTTCTCCAACATGCTGGCTTTCAGTAAGTTCCTAGAACTCAGACACTATGCTAGGGATGGTGAAGATTAGAGAAGAGCGAGAAGGTTTGAATCAGTTAGCTAACCCTAAATTTACTGGATTAGCCTGAACTGTCTTGAGAGTGATATTTTGCCACCTAACAGGCTCAATGGAAATTAAGTTACTTCCAGACCTTGACTCATTCTATTGATTCAGATAGCCATATGAAGCAGAGACAGAAAGAGAGAGAGGATGAGATCCAAAATAGGCAGTGAAACGAATCCTAAAGCAGAGGAAAGAGTGAGAGTTGGAGAATTTCTCTGTGAACTAGGTGGCTGGGTGCCTGAGGAAACTGGTTTGTATCATTGACGGGCCATGTCATACAAAAGTAGGTAGACCTGGTTTTAAGATACATGTGGCAATTCTGAAGCTCTAAGAAATCCATAAAACCTACCAGGGATTGCCAGCGTGAGAGAAGTGTGATGTGCTCTGATTTGAATGACAGGATATTAATTATTGTCTATTTTTGGTGCCAATAGTTTTCGAAGCCAATTTTTAAATCATACAGTTGTAATCATTCTCCAGTGAAAATGAATATAAATTAGGGTGTGTAGCAATGAGGCAGCCAAATGAATCCATCCATTTCTCTTTGGGGAGTCTCTGCAGTATGCATTTCTTAGGGCAGTTTTATTTGAAGGTACTTTGTTTTACCACTGATGACGGAGAGCAGGGTAAATGAGGTAAAAAACTAGGCCGTGGGTGCCTACTGCATGAGAAATGGAAGATGCTCGAAGATGAATTTTGCCTGGTTTCACATTTTTCTGGATGGTTTATTCTGCCCATTTGTTTCCTTTCCCTGGTGCTTAGTTGCAATCTCCATAGTTTCTAAACCACATTCTTTATCTCAGCTTTCAAATTCAGTTTAAATACCTACCTTTTGAAAGATCGTTGCTATTTAATTCTTTTTAACTACTCCCCCGTGTTTATTGAAAATAAAAGCTATTAACACCGGAGATATTTTCAACATCTGGTCCAACGGAAGACAAAAGAAGTCAGGTGAAGACAGGGCTAGAAAATTCTGTTCGTTTTTTAATAAAAATTTTAAAATGTTAAATTTTAAATCCAGTCATACTCTAGTTGAAAATAACTTCCTAAAAACAAATGTATAAAACATAAATTTTGAGGAGTGAAGGAATTAGTTAACATTAAAACTAATTCAACTACTCTATAACTACTTCACAAGATTAGTGTGAGAATCGAATGAAAAAAGACTGAACATAAGAAAAACTATAGAATAATGTTATACTGTGATATGTTATTAAACTATGATATTGTCACACAATGCTTCTAGGTGCTTTACTTAGTATTCGTAACAATCTTTTTTTGTCTCCCTTGGATTCCCATTCCTTATCCATCTTGCTGAAGCCCAGAGCTCTCCTGCTTAACCTCACCCCACTGACGTCTCCAAAGAAATACTTCTTTGAGAGTCATCTGACTTTTCTGTCTCCAAGTCTGTATCATATATTGGCTTGCTCAACACCTACCCCAATACTCTTCTAGGAAGCAGACAATGAAAAGCAAAAAGCAGAAGGAGTAAATATATGTACATATAGTATATATATTTACTTATTTATTATATATATATTTCCCAGCCTATCTTAGAGCTGTTTTGCAGGTGACTTAAGGACTTGCCAGTCAGATGTACTCATAAGAGGCTTTGGGAATTAAGTCACCAGGAGACACAGACAAGGTGTGTGGGTCAGGATCGTGGCAGGAACTTGGTTCTGGAGACTACAGCTCTGTTAGGTGCCTTGTGAATCAGTCAGGGGTCCTGATTCCCTTCCTTCCTCTTAGAGACAGAAATGGTATCACTGCTGTGGGGGCAGCTTCCGGAATCTAAGTTTTTTTGATTGTGGCAAAGGCAGCAACTCTTACAGTGACCCAGCTCTGCAGTGTGTTTTTAAGCGTTATTCCCAAAAGCTCAATCTAGAATCCATTTTTTCCGCTCTCCCAATAATTGTGGGAACTATATCCCTTAATCAATTTTTCCCTACTTAAACTAGCCCAAGGGGATTTCGTTGTTTGCAATAAAAATAAAAAAGAACTAAACTCACTGTTTCCCTTATCAATTTCTGCTCTTAACCCACCTTTCCATAGCTATCAAAGGATGAAATAAATTCTCACCAAGATCTTTTATCTCAGCTCACACATAACTATTCTGCAAATTTATAAGGCAAGGTCCTTTCTATCTCTAATAAGTTTTGAAATCTAGCGTAGTATAGGTATCCTATCTGTCAGATTGAGAGGCTCCCATGAATCCACTTAGGAACCCAACAAGAACCCATACTCTCTTGGAATATAGCCTCTTCTCAGAGTTGGATGGTCATCACATGCGGTCTCACCAGACTGGGCTAGTCATAGGTTTATTATTCAGTCTCTTTAATTAGCTGCTGGGTGATGAGCAGGAGCTTGGCAATCACACTGGGAAGGCAGAAGAAGGTATCTATTTTGGAGACAATGAAAGGTAGCTTTAGTATGCAACCTAGCCAAACTTTTCAGAAGGCTGTATAATACCTGAAAAGACAGAATTTCAAGACAGGCTCTCCAGAATAGGTCTCTAATGAGCACTCCATGAACTAAAGCAGATTCAGCAATATCGGGACTCATTATCCTTTTTCATATTTATTGACCTACTTTGTTCCATGTATTAGGGCGTATGGCAGAGATAAGACTCACCGCTGAGGTACCCATTGTTAACAGAAGACAGACACAGATAAAGATATTTATAGCACAATGCGAGGTTGGCATTGTAGAAGTAAGTGAAAAGTGTTCTAAAAATACAGACTCTGTCTCAAGAGATTTGATAGGCTTAGAAGTCAAGGGAAATTATATATACAGATGTACAGTATACATCAGGCCTATTTTTAAGTTATCTTTTAGGTCTAAACTCATCCTTCTACATGCTACTTTGTGATGCTCTGTGTTTCCTTAGTGTTTTATTTTCAGTAACCTAGTCAATAACTTTATACACAGTTGACTGATATTTATATTCATTCTCTCTGTTAAAATACTTGGTGTGGTTTATCTCTCGGCTGGTCCTGATTGATACAGAAATTGACAGAAGGCATGAGATCAGGAATCTGACTCTCATGAATGGCATTTAGAGACTGGTTTGGTTGTCCTTGGGTTTGGACCCAGTGATGGGCTCCATGCCAATGGAAAAGAGGATGCTAATAATTATGCAGTGCAATGACATCACAGTTAATCAAAGGACACCTGTGATTGGCTGTGATAAAGGGCCTACTGAAGAAAGGGCCTTGAGAGCCCAGATGGCCGCTGTCTTTGGCCATGATCACAGTGATGATGGCTACAAGGACTGTGGTGTGGGCTGGGCTCTTCTGATTACTCTGGAGTGATTACAGAAAGAAGCGACAAGCTCTGGTCTAACCTCATCACAAATCAGAGAAAAGAAGTTACGTGGCAGCTCTTTTAACCTCTGGACTGATATCGCTCAATTATCAAGCGCGCCATTGCATCGTGTGCGTTCCAGAGCCGCAAACTATGCTGAAGTCATCACTTCACCGGTTCTCTCGCTTGCAAGGGAGGGCGATGTTTGGGAAGCCGAGTTCCCCAGATTTGGAAAGGGGAGATCTGGTTGGACTCAGACAAAACCCAGGCTCTTCATCCTCTGAGTTACTCTGAGTTGCCTTCTGGTATATAGTATTGACAGCCTAACCTGGGGTCAACTGGCAACAGAGAAACATGGTCTGCAGTGTCCCAACTCCAGCCTCACAGGGTAGACTGCAGATGGGTGGGTTCGGAGCAGAGAGACGAGAGCCCGGCACATGCGTGCAGCTAAACTGCACAGAGCAGGAGAGGTAGTGTTAGACACCGGAAAGACCCAGTCATGCACATCTGTGATCTGACGTTTCTGCCTCTGTTTCTTCATTTGCATATTGGGAAAAAAAAAAATACTGGACCAGATTGGTAGTTTCGCTTTTGTTTTAAGTAGCAAAATCCTCTTATCCAATAAAACCATGTACAGAACTCCGATCTATAAAAGAGATAAAAATCAGCTGCTCTCATGATCTCTTGTACTGAAATGGGGGACCTCCCCTTGTCTACTGCTTTTCCCCTGAGGCACCTCTGCAGAATCTGAAAGGTCTACTGCATATAGTCACTAAACCTCTCATTGATTCTCTTCTGACTCTGAAGGTAACTGATTCTGAGATGCTCTCTTCATGTCTAAAGTGCCTGTGCTCCAAGTGGGGTCCCAAGGTCAACAGCGTCGCATCGCCCGGAGACCAGGTAGTGAAAATTCCCAAGGCTCTGCAATCAGCCTTCCTCAGCCCAGCTCTCAGCTCCTCACTCACTCGCTGGGTGCACTTGGAGCAAGGCACTTTTTCTCCGCTTATTCTCATTTCTACCTCTAGAATTTCCATCTTGAGGGCCTCCTCCACAGTAAGAGAACACGAACCACATAAGAAAATCCCTTGGGAGGACAAATGAGCAGTGTTCCTGAGAAATTCAGAGCGAGGCGTTTTCCAGGACTCCACGTGCCAAGAATGCAATGGAAGAGAACTTTATAAAGACAGGCCGAGGTCACCTCACATTTAAAAAGGGGCCTCGCGTCTTTCAACCAGGAGGGGGCCGATTGCAAAAATGACCAATGGCGGATTCCAAAGGATCAAGAGAGCCCGAAGGAGAGTGGAAAATGCTTTCTTTGCTGTAGACTCTGGCTGGCAATTCTGCAAGAACAATAAGCAGGGGGAGGCGAAAGGCCTCCTGGGAGCACCGGGTTACGGAGGGGGTTCCCAAAGCATCACCTTTCCTACAAATCAACCAGCTGCCAGATCTGGTAAACATCATAAATCTCTAAGAACAGGGCTGCACTCAGGAGGTAGCCCAGGTGTCTGACCATCGAGGATGTTGAAATATGCAAGGCCAGCACTGCTTGTGCCAAATGGGTCACAGCCGGCCCTGTGTGCTGGAGTTTCCCAGGCCTCTTAGTGGAACTGCGCACAATTAACCGCTTTGTCTGTCACCGAGTCTGCCTCTCTGTTGGACATGGGGTTCCTCTCAGGTTGGTAGTCTCTCTCTCCCCCGCTTCTTTCTCATTTCCACGCATGCATAGCAATCTTAATCAGAAAGCACAGCGGTCACCTAGAGCTTTTTTGAGACTGTTAGTGGACCCATCACTTTGGATGTCGGGCCTGATGAAGAGGCTTCGGGCGAGTGAGGAGGGAGCAGAGGGTTGGGAAGCGGACACAGGCTTCTAGCCCTCTCCCCCTCGCCCCGGCCTCGGGACCCAAAGCACCTCTGACCTTCGGTATCCTCGGTTTAGGAATCGCAATGTGATTTTTAAGTCTCTTCCCACATGGTTGAGAATGCAGTTTGAATATCAAGAATGTTATAAATGTCTGAGCACACGACTTCCATTTTAAACTTTCTAACTGAGCAGTGGGTGCAAGGCTGTGGGTGAAGAATATTAGAGGAATCCCAGAGGTCCCCAATGCGGCAACTCCTAGACCCCAAAACTCCTGACTGCATTCCCAGAAGTCCAGCTTGGAGACATCTTGTAGACTTTGGAAATCTACTGACTTCCATTTTTCATCCATCCCAGAAACTTCAAAATGTTCCAGTCCCGTATCAACAAACACAGTGATGGCTAACCATGGGCTTCTTTTCTTTCTCTCTGGATTTTCTAGGGCCTTCTTGAGAGAATACCTTAATTAAATGCAGTGAAATAATTGTATGTAGAGCACTCAATATGTAAATAGTGCTGTCTCGCAGAGTAATGTGAAATACATATATAAAAAGTTTACAGTCTTTGCAGGAAGAAGATGCATCAAGTAAGAGATAGTGACACAACATGTGAATGGGATTGACACGAATAGGTACACTGGGAGCTCAAGGAGTGGATGGTCAGGGCTGCTGGAGGGTTTAAGGAAGATTTCCCAGATAAGATAGACTTGAACTCTTCTTCACAAGAAGAATCTAGCAGCAGAAAGCTCACTGGAGACGAAGCTTCGAAACAGACTGACAATTTCAGCACCACGTTATTCCCGCACTGGCCCTGATAAGAATTTCAGCAATGCCAGCGATTTTAAAGAGTAGGAAAGGCAGAAAGAATTCTACGGATTCTTTTATATAGCATTTCATCATGTGTGGCTCCACATTAAATATCAACCTTCCGGTCCTTAGGGCTCATTATGTATAATTTTAAGACAAGAAATGGTAAGCTCTAAGTGTCATTTAAATGTGTTCCCTGGCGTCTCAGAGACCTGACCTGTAAACATGTATGCTGTGAATGAATGAGTGAGTGAAAAAAGGGCCACAGGCTTTTTTGGAATGGTGTGCTACTATTGCTCCATGTTTTGGGGTGTTCGCTTGCATTCACAGTGAGGCTGTCAACAGTATGGTTTCTGGAGTCAGACAACTGGAGTTCAAATCTAGCTTTTGCTAATTATTAGCTGATGATGTGAGAAGCCTACTTACTCAACCTTTTGGAAACCTTGGTTTCCTTATTTTTAAAATAGGACACTACATTTTGAGTGACATAAGGTACGTGAGTGCAGTGAGCACAGTACTCAATACATAGAATTAACTTCTCTCCCACCTCCACTCATGTTTCTTTGCTCTCCATTTTTTTGTGTGTATGACTAGTGTCCTTCGTCACTCCCTCTTTACATTAATAAAGGAAAAACCTTTCTGATTCATCTCTCTATTTACTTACCTATCTATCCATCAGTCCACCCTACTAATACTCGAGCTATGTTTCTCCTGATGCTGCATAACTGCTGATGACCTGAATTCTGGAATAATACACACACTTGCTTTCAAATCTCATTTACTAACCCCAAAACCTTGTGCACTTAGTTCACTTAACTCTCAGCCTTAATTTTTTTACCATCTCTAAAATGGAATCGATTCGTTTCCATACCTTATAGAATTAGTGTGAGGATTAATGGGAGTCATATACATAAAGCATTTACCAGAGATCCTGGCTCAAAAAAAAAAAAATGTTAGCTATTGCAAGCTTAGCTTTTTCCCCCCCTTCCATTTCTTCTCTGGAAGCATCAGTCTCCATGATTTTCATGCCCCTAACCCAAGCATTCTTTTTGAGTACTTCCTTATTTCTTGACATTGAATCAACACACTCTAGGGATTGAAAGCAAACATCTCCTTGTCATTTCACCAAGACAGCCATGCTCCTCACACAGCTCACACTTCTTTTTCTGGCGGTCCAGTTTCCTCTGTAGTCACTGAAATGGAAACTCAGGATTTCTCCCCTGTAGGGTTCTGTTTCCCACCTCATCAGACTCTGCCTGAGATCTCAGACCAACTCTCAACACCCACAAAGTGTATTCAAACCTGCACAGAGGAGGAGAAGGACCAACTGCCATGACTTCAGGACCAAGAGGCTGAGAGCAAGGCTCCTGGGTTATCTTGCCAAAGTGAGCGGGCAGCCTACCTGTCCCCCAGACCCCCAGATCTTTTCTAGGACCCATTGACATAACATTTTGCTATATTTAAGGTAGGATTTAAGTGAAATCAAGGATCAAAGGGAGTGTTAGATGGTCTAATTAATATTTTTCAGTCCATACTCAACACTACTGCCCTCCGTGATACGACCCCTGAATACATATTTCACAAGTTAAGAAGCCACAGGTCTGTATTCCCAGGATCTTCAAAAAGGCAGAAAACAAATTTCTTCCTCTTTCTAGCTCTGAAATTCCCTCGCACGCTATATATATGTTCAATATGTCTTTGCTCACTCAGAGGATACAAAGAGATGCATTTATGTTTAAATGCCCACCACTAAGTATTCTGAATTTTAAATTATTATTAATTACTATTATTATTTCATGCCATGGGGAAATAGTCTTTTTTTCCTTTCCCACTCATCTTTTTAAAAAAATTTTTATTAAATGTATTGGGGTGACACTGGTTAATAAAATTATACAGGTTTCAAGTGTACAATTCTCTAATACATCATCTGAATAAAGCATTGTGTTCTCATCACCCAATGTCAAGTCTCCTTCTGTCTCCTTATATTTACTCTTTTCTACCTTCCCCCTGCCTCTCCTGGTAAGCGCCATACTGTGGTCTGTGTCTATGAGTTTGTGTTTGTCTTGTTTGTCTGTTGCTTTCAGTTTTATATCCCACATATGAGTGAAATCAGGTGGTTTTTGACTTTTTCCATCTGACTTATTTTGTTTAGCATGATAATCTCAAGATTTATCCATGCTGTCGCAAATGGCAGTATATCGTCTTTTCTTATGGCTGAGTAATATTCTATTGTGTGTGTGTGTATATATATATAATATATATATATATATTATATATTATATATATATATACCACATCTTTATCAAATCATCTGCTGAAGGACACTTTGGTTGTTTCCATGTTCTGGCCACTTTTCCTACTCATTTACATCACAGTTCACCCCGACACTCACACACACCTCCTCCCCCAAGCTCACCTGCTCCTCACTCACTTGATGGAAAGAGTTAAGAGCCACACGTGGGGTATAAAATCTTTCGTTAAAGCAGAACATTTTAGTGTCAAATTTAAAATGTGGACTATATTGTCTAACTATCCTATCCACTGTATTTAATCATAAACGGGATTATTTCCCACTTCTAGGAACTTTTACACTGCTGTTTTCCTCTTAAACTTCAATACCCGTCCTTGCATTCATAAATATTATTTACTGTAAAGATTAGAACACTTTTGTTCCATCTAAAACTTAAAGCTATGGCTGGGAGAGCTAAATAAAAGAAAAAAAAGTCTCTGGAAGATGTTTAGATAGAATAAAAAGAGCTAATACACAAATGAGGAGGACTATAGAAAGAAATACGATGCTGGGCACTGAATAGAGAAAAATAAGAAAACTTTTTTTAACACTCTGGGGGTTTTTCAAGTTGGCATCATTCACTTTCTGGATTTTCTGACATTAGCTTGTCAATTGAATTTCCTTCTAACAGCAGTAGCCTTCCACAAACCAGCACTGTGCCTTCTCTGGTTCTGAAGCTCATCGTCAATGTGCTCCACAGGGAACCTTGCTTTTCCCCTTCAGATGTCTTGATGTGCAGCTTATTCATCTTGTGAGCAAACCAGGACTAGGAGAACCCTCTGTGTTCTAACTTCCAGCTTTACTTTTCAGACTCAAAGTAAGCTTTGAGGTGAGCTGTACGTGCTGTGGCTCTCTAATGAGTATTCAACAATATACTTTATGTCCACAGGTGTCCACTCAGAGCATCCAAGCTAATGGACAGTTAAGAAAATGACCCGACAGCTGGTAGGGTTCCTTTGCCATTGCCAAGCTTGCTTTTGTGTTCCGGGCGGTGCTGAATTATACAATCCATACACAGCTAAAGAAGCAAAGCAGCTCTATATTCTCTACTTTCTCCTCCAAATGCTAAGATTAATACCACTTATCACACTGGCTGCAGGGCAAGCTTTATACATCCTCACAGCTTGGCTAAGAAGCAAAGAGATGTTTGTTTAGAGAGAAGAAAAATCATTAAACCAAGTACGGTTTGGATTTCTGTTTGGCTTTAAAATAGTTTTTAACAAAATACTTTATAGATTTCTCTCTATATAGATAACAGATACATAGATACATACATGGATGATAGATGATAGAATATATATCTTTATATATAGAAAAATATTTTATATCTAGAAAATGTATTTTTATATGTTCTACATTCATATATAGTCAGTTTCATATTTCACCATCTAAAAAGTTAACCCAATATCTTTGTTCATGCCCATGTGCTTACTACAAAATTTCTGTGGCAATAGTGACAATATTTCTCCTGTCATTAATAGTGCTGTCATTGAGGGCAAATATGTGGATTTTTCATTTCTCTCTAATAATATTATTTTTGCTAGATACTGACTAAAGCTTGGGTGGCTTTTTTTAATGTTTTTTTTTTCTTCTTGTCCAAACACTATTTAATATTCATTTCTCAGCTGAGCTATGACCATAGCCTTTGGAATTCAAACATATAAGCCCAGATTTAAATATATATATATAATCAATAGAAATAAAATATTGTTTAATGCTTAAATTATAGAAGAAAAAGTTCTCATAGTCTTGAATTCAGATTCTATTTATATACGTATTAGGTTTTTTGTTTGCCTTAGGCCATGCATGACTAGAGGAAAACAGTATGTTGAATATTAATAACTATTTCATTGTCATAAATATATTACTACAAGGTATACGATAAGAGGGTTGGACTTAATCACCTAAATTGCACGAGACGAGATTTAACAGTTGTTTTATCCCTTCTGAGGGACAGAAGCATGTTTGGTGGGGACTGAATTTCCTGATACCCTCCTTCCTAAACCATGTCTCCTTCCCTCTCACATACACAGTCATCTCCATCTCGCGACCCTCTTTTATTTCCACCAACTGAAGTTACGTCTACTCTTTATGTTTTTGCCCCTGTATTGCAGGGCTTAGAAAACTAGCATGTGGGCCTCCTATAAATATCTGATGAGTGAAAAATGGATAGGTGTTTAAAAGTCGTGACATCTATACTTTATTTTAGATGTACAAAATATATAATCTGGTGTAGTTATTTTTCAGGAGTAATATGTAGACAGACATACACTGGCAGTCCTCAGTGTGCACAGTCATGTGGGATTATAAAAATGGTCGTATAAACTGAAACCATGGAAAGCGACCCTAATAATCAATGAGAAAAATTGTGATTTTTTCCTTGAACTTTTAAATGTTTTGCCAAATCATTAAAACCTTTTACTATCAATTATAAATGTTAAAGGAAATTTAAAAACACAGCCAAATTAGTATTTGGCGTACTGTAATTTAAAATATTAGGAATATTGAGATTTAAAGCGTTTCATTTTTCATAAAATACTTATCGAGAGTATTTTGAACAGCTTGCTCTCTTTTTCTCATTGTATAAATTACAGCAAAGGGTAAGCATCTTTTCTCTGCCGTGGCAACTTGTCATCCAGCTTTCTAGGTTTGGATTAGCCTCCAACATCTTATTCTCCCTTCTTTCACTGTTGTAAAATATACCCAAGAATTCCATTAAAATGAGGGTTTCTCCAGCATTGATTCCTTTGCGACGTTTTGTCTTATCTGCCTTCCTCATTTATATTAACAAATATGACTTCACTTAGCGCCTTTGGCTGCATACTTAGAGCCTCCCAAACAGGTGCAGGGTCAACATCCTGCCTTCAGTAATGTCTTCTCTAACTTCATTAAGTTTCAATTAAATTTCACTCCAGTTTTAAATCCCTTCTCACTTTTTGCCTGCACTTCACCTTAGTTGGCCAATTTTTTTTTTTTTTTTTTTTAGTTATCCACTTTTGAAAAATGCCATGTGGCTTTATGCTGGGAGAGAAAAAGACAACAAAACTACATGCTTACTGCCTGAGCATGAAATGAATAACAGATGTCAAGTGACCCATTACGGGCAGACTATGAAAAGTAATGTGACTGGACACTGATCATAAATCACATCTCTTATTTATGTAATGATTTGTGCGCAGAGCAGTGAAATGTGTATTTTATGCAATTACTTACGGTTAATATACTAAAATTTGAACAATGTTTGGGGGGTCTGGTGTTAATTAAACTGTGGTAACAAAAATTCATGTGTTTGGAACCAGGAAGAGCAAAGACTGCCTGTAACTGAAAATTTCATTTCATTGCCAAACTTTCATTTTGCCTCTAAATATCTTTATGTGTGGGAGAAGCTACTTTAGAAATATAGAAAATTGGGTTTTTACCCCCAGAAGCCATGTATTAAAAACAGAGAGACTATACTGTTCTTGATGTCTTTCCCTGAGAAATAGGCAGCAATAGGTTTTTAGTCACAGCATAAGTCTAGGAAAATAAAACGTTGTAATTGTATACTTATATTTTTGCATTTGTCAGCCGGATCAGAAATGCATCAACCAGTGGTTCTGAAATTTTGTCATGTATTGAAGTCAACTGAAGGGTCTCATTAAAACACAGATAGCCAGCCACATCCTCAGAGTTCTTGATTTAGTAGGTTTGGGATGTGGTTCCTGACAATTTTCCTTTCTATGGAGCTCCCAGGTGAAGCTGAGGCTGCAGATCCAAAATCCATGTTTTGGAAACCACTGACTTAAACACAATCCAGAGGGAGGGAGAGAGGAGAGAATCAAGAGACCAAAATCTGGAAAGAGCACAGACATTTAAAAGGATCTTAGAGATCTTGGAGTCTGAGCCCCTTGTTTTACAACCAAGGAGATGGAAGCCGGCAAAATTCAAGCAATTTAATTAAAATACCAAGTTAGCCAGTCTTAATAGTCTGATCTAGAACCTAGAATCTACTTCCAATGATTTCTGGCAGACAGCTAGCATCCTAATAGACTCTATTCTCAATGGATATATGCTGAATATATTACATATCAGAATGTACTACACACACGAGGGCTGCTCTCAAACGCGATTGCTTAAAGAACTGTGGCATTGTTAAAAATTAAGATTGCTAAATTCTCACCGAAAGGCTCTGATTTCCTAGGTGGAGGATGAGGGACTTTTAGATAATGACCCAATGATATTCAAATGCAAGTGAATTGTTCTTTAAGGAACGGTGCTCAAAAACTGTGCAAGCCAATTTTTTAAGCCACAGGATCTATACACAGGAAAGAAGAGAATACTAACTTATCTTTGAATTTTTAGCAAAATAGGTCCACAGACTATAGAAACTCCCAGAAATATCTCATGAGGCAGATAAGGCAACTAACTACCATTCTTGCATCTTAGAAAAACCCGGGACAAGTCTCCATTCTAAAAAATCCCTTTTCCTCATCTACATAAAAGGCAGTAATAGGAAAACCGATCTCATACCATTGTTCTGAGGATAAAATAAGACATTGGAAGCAATTTGCATATAGCAAAATTATTGCATGGACGTAAGTTGTCAGTTTCATTATAGAAAAGCCTCAACAGAGTGTGATTTTATTCTAACGTCAAGTGGGTCATCTGTAGTTAAGTGTCTTAATTGTATTATCACAGGCTCACCCTGGCAGAAGCTTACTAATTAATTGGTCAAAGGAACTAGAAGAGGCAAAACCACCATGAAATCGCAGGCCCCAGGTTCCGTGGATCAGGACTTGCAGATTAAACCCTAATCTGGAACAATATTAAATAGAATATATCCTGGGCTGGACGGCTTTCTTAGAAATTATCTCGTATAATCTGTCCCCAGGACATATCCCGCTTCTTCGGACTCACGACTGAATTGGGGATTGGAAGCCAGAAATTTTTTGACTTCCTGAGCTTTCTTTTCTTTTCGCAAAGCTGCAAAAATAATTTTTAAGGAAGGAAAATAAAAATGATCCACTGACCTCAACTCTGCCCCCTCTATGAAAGAGGATCCCTGGAGTTGGATTTTAAAAAACGCCAAAAGAGAAGGGAGAGTCTGCGTGTCCCAGCAGGGTGTGAGGAGGAGGGGCTGACTGGGGACAGCAAAGAAGCCACCGCCTTCCAAAATATCTTTCCAGGACAGAAGCCCTTGCAACGAAGCACATAAGAAACGTTTCTCTCTCTGAGGGTCCCGCATGTGTGTTTCTCCACATATTTTTTAAAATAAATTGACTTATTTAAATTAGTTTCGAGTATACTGTACATTGGTTAGACATCTATAATGTTCATAAAACGATCCCCCCAATTGCTCCCTCCCTCCCCTGGCCCTCCACCTAGCCATCATATTAACGCTAACCGCATCCCCTCTGCCATGCTCCCCACGCCCAACTACTAAACTAGTAATTTGCCGTTTCTCCACATATTTTAATCAGTATCGGTTAAGCCATAACAAACCGGCTTTCACTGTCACCCTTGCTGAGTTGCATGAGGAACTACTCTTTCCCCTGGCTGCAGAAGGATTCTTCATTTAAGCAAAGAAAAACGAGCCCTTTCAAGGAAGGAGCAGGCATCTCAGTGTGTGGGTGATCAGTAAGCATCTAAGATGCGGTTACTCAAATCACAGAAGGCTCTCGGAGGCCAACTGATCTCTTTTGGGAGATGTGGCGTCCCCCGTTCCATGTGCATGTGACATGCCTAGACCTGAACGTAGAATTTTCTTGAAAGCTGAAGCAGTCAAAGAAACTTTAAAGTAAGAAGCAAAGTAATAATTTTTTTAAAATTCCCCAGAAAATAACACAAAAACGTGGCCTTACCTCATTCTAGCTAAAGCATGCTGCAGGGTCTCCCAGGGAGGAAGGTGCATGATGAACCAGGAATTTGAGTTTAGCTGAGAGCCTGGTCACACTGACAAGTGCTAGCTGCCTGAGACTCATTGTCATCAGACTCCCCAGAATTGAGGGTGCTCGCAAAGTTCAGAGAGACCTGCAAAGTCTGAGTCCAGACCATGCTCAGTTCTGAGGATCACCCTGTCTCTCCATAATTCCTTCGGACCCAGAACCCTCACCTCTTCCCCCAAATCAGCTCTTTCTCTAGATTTCTTCTATTCGTGGCCCTAGAATTCTCCCAAACTGATCAGCTTCAACATCTCAGGTTTCACTCACCCTTCACTAACCCACCTTCCTTCCTAACATCTGACTTCAGTTAGCTTTTATTTTCCTTCAGTGTGTCCAGAAAAGATTCCTCATCAGTGCCTACTTACATCAAGGCATCAAAAATTTCATTCCTGCCTGCCTGCCTGCCTGCCTGCCTGCCTGCCTTCCTCCCTCCCTTCCTTCTTCCCTTCCTCCCTTGGTTCTTATGCAAAGCATTAGGCTAAGAGCTCTGTAGTTAAGTAGGGAAGACACAGTTATTGAAAGTAACTGTGACATGACAAGAAAGAAGTCAGGATTTACACCATTGACTCTACATAGAACTCCCACTTTCTCCCTCATCTTCTTCAGTCATTAAACAGGAGACACTTCCTCCTGGAAGCCGGCCCTGAATCCACTCCCAGCTGAATTAAGCATCTCTCCTAAGGTCTTTCAAAAGTGCAAATCTAGGTCATGGCATTGACACTGCACTCATTAGCTGTTTATGTGCCCGTCCCTGAACTAGACTGTGAGATCTGAAGACAGACTGTCATCACCTCTATATTCCTACCACCTAACATAGAGCCTAGCATGTTGTGTTCAGTGCATATTTTTAAATGAATGAATGAATGAATGAATGAATGAATAAAAAACTATCAAAGAAAAATAGAAAGGTATGGAATAGAAAAAAAGCTAAGTATTCATTTTAACTAGGAGAATAAAGACAATTTTTTATGGAGGAGATGGTATTTAAGCAAGGCACTAAAGCATGAACAGGATTTCTAGAATTTGAAAAGATCAAGGGCTTGTATGGTACACAGAGGATTACTTGTTAAAAGCTAACTGATTCTCTCCACCGCTGATCTGTTACTTTGAGAAAAATAATCTTTCTTATACTCTACCAAGTTTTTTGTTCTAATCCTTCCTTGCTGGTGGAGACCCTTCAATGATCCCTTCCTATCTAACAGGATAGAATTCAAGCTGAGTAGTTTGCTCTTCAAAGGTCTTGCTATTATTAACCAACGGTCTCTAACCCTAACTTCCACACCCTGGCCACCTACTCTCACTCTCTGCACATACATCAGGTGCATCTGCTCCCTGAAGCCCAATATCTTGCTTTTTATAATCTCGTTGGCATTCTTCTTACCTGGGATGCTTTCCTCCTGCTTTTCTGCCATATACAGTACCGCTCTGTCTGAAAATCCTATCCCTTCACACAGCCTCCCTTTTCTACCCAGACCAGAATGCCTTCTTCCTCTATGTAACTTGACCAAACCACTCACTGACACTTTAATCATATGCTACATTGTATGGTTTTCTAACTCTGCTTTGTCCCCCTTACAAGGACCCACATCAGGTGGCTGAGAACCCTGTGGCTGAGATAATGGATGGTGTCTTTTTGTCACATACACAGCATCCCAGACCAATATTCTATTGATTAAAAATTCTTGATAAATTAAGCACTCTTCAAAGGCTATATGAGGGGTCTTTATTTCAGGCAGACATCTTATTATTCAGCTACCAGCGGATAGGGGTAGAAGCTAGAAGATTTAATTTATCGAGAAGAAATAAAATCCTATTATCAGTTTATGGTATGAAAATCACTAACTTTGCCTTTGTTAGTAATAAAAACTTCCTACCTCCCTCTTTTTTTATAATTGATAGAATTATTGTCATAGTCATCTTTACCTCTTCCGAATGTGTGACTAGCCCTTTAAGACAAGTACATCCTTTTCCCTGTTTTTACCCTAGCTCTTGTAATCATGGTGCTCCTTCATGCTTTTCAGCCTTCCAGCCTGTGCCCTTCATCAGACCGTATCAATATCAGTCTTAAACCTTAATCATAAAAGACATCGAGAGGGCTAGAGGCTCAACACTTCACGTGAAGGAGTGACTTCATCACACACGACAGGATGTGGGGCATGCAGAACCCATTGCCTAACCTTTCCCAGCCTCTGTCCATCTGTACCCCACTGTTGGATGTCCACACTTGACAGCGAAAGCCTTCCAATGGGAAACTGTAGCAGATTTTCTTTCTCGTCCTTTGGTCCCTCTTGTATGTTCAGCTGCACTGGAGATAGCTGCTAATCAAAGCCAGAGACTCTCGCACACAAACAAACACGGCGTCGTGGCCTCCCCCAGGGCTGGAACACAGCAATCTAGCAAACAATTTAGTCAGGTGATAGCAGGCTGGAGAAACAGACAGAGCGTCTCCCAGACACCCTCCTGCCTACATTCCCCCGTCCCTTAGCTCGGCATAAGCCCATTGAGCCACCAGGGCAGGCAAACCGGTGCTTGAGAGAATGATGGAGAATAAAACAATATACAATAACATGCAATGAAAGAGATCTAATCTAAGGATAGGACTCTTTGTCCAGGAGAGGGTATCTACCTGGCTGTGGGGAAGAAGGGAATAATGAACCAAAATATCTTCAGGTACTCGCTGGGCCCTTGCTGTAGAATAGGGGGATAAAGCTAAAGCATGATGTGGGGATTTGTGGTTAGAAATATTAGGACCATGATTTCAGCTCTACCTCTTCCCGGCTTACGAACTTGGACAAGTTACTTAACTATTCTGACACTCGGTTTCCTCATTTTTAAACTAAGAAGGAAACTAATCTCTATGCCATGGGTTTAGGGGAGCATTTAACCCAGTACTGAATTTAAAGTTCCCGTCACACAGGAAGCGCTCAGTAAATATCAGATCTTATTATTAAAGTGGGTGAATTGTGCTCAAAGAAAAAGGAGATGAAAGCAAAACCTTCAGCTTCCAGAAGTAGCTGGTGATAAGGGATGGCGGCTCCCCTCTGGTCCTGGAAGTTCCTGGGGATAGGGCCTCAGAGATGCTGGCAGGTCCTGAACTATGACCTAATGTCATGTGTCCCCAGAGCATATCAAGGGAATCGGGGGCTGCCAAAGGCCAGCATGAAATCTGGATACGAGATGTCTTCATGCAACAGCAGAAGGCAGGCCTCTGGATGCCTGAACACGGATAACAGAAATATCCCTGATTCTGAAGGACAGAGCAGAAAAGAAAAGCCAGAGATGCCAAAGAAAATTGTTGCAGGCGTTACAATGTTTGGCTTGGGCAGCCAGTTAATATTGAATCTCTCCAGGGTTGGTGGAGGGAAGGGGGCAGGTAGGGAGGAGTAGAAACTAGGCAAAATGTTATCCTAATTCTATGCAACAACAAACATGAATTGAGGACCTACCGTGTGTCTGTTGCTAATTGGGTAATGGTTAAGTAAAAGAACTGGGAAAAATTATCTAGCATGAGAGCAGAAACAATGAGATTCAGTGACACGATATCTGACTGCTGAAACTCCAAATTAATATAGTGACTTCCTAGAAATACAAAAGACCACCAATTGGATCAAACAGTTGAAGTATCTTCATTTGGAGACCTCTAAATGGAAGTGATGTCACTTAGATGCTGTCTTGAGGAATATAAGACCTGTAGGTTCGCTTCCGGGAACACTAGTCAATATTTCCATGTCTTACCCTTTCTAGTCTGTACCTTAAATGTCCCTCAACTGCACAAGGTGCTCTTCATCAGATATGTCCTCATTTCAGTAAAAGCGATAAGCCACAGTTCTACAATTTCTCCATTTCCAGCCACTGGGAGAATTTGTTACTTGTTCCTCAAAACCTGACTAAACTGGTCTACACTTCACTGTCACATTTGTCAGCTTTTCCAGTTCAGAGGTTCCGGGCCTCTCTGCGGGCCTAAAGGACGCTCCAATCAAACTGCAGCATTATGAGTCAAAACAGATACAAATATTCGAACATCCTCAAGGAACAAAGTGTGATTTTGCTTAAATTCTACCATGAGATAGGCAATCCCATCTCACAGTAATGAGCAATGAAATGCAGTCCCTTTGCAGGAAAATGGCCCGCACACTTGGGCTGGTCTTCCTCACCAAAGAGACCTTCGAGTTGCCTTCAGATGAGTCACACCTTCCCTTTGTTCTGCCCTTGTTTTCAATTGCTGCTCAAGTTCTAATAGACGGTGGTAAATCTGTCTACACTTTGGTGTGGACTTGAAAGTCAGATAAGGAAGGGACCAATTTAAGATGGGAAGAAAACGAGGGAATAACACTAGTTCTGCAAAATGAAATTGTGCTTTTCAATAGAAATCTCTCTAAACGTTGTCTGATTTAAATAGGACACTTAACGTTACACATCACAGCCGATGGCTGGAAGTCACGCGAGTAACCTAACCAGGGAAGCTCACTGGCATTTGTGTAGCTGAGCCCTGGGCCAGGAGGGGTTCTGTTAGCTCCAGCCCTTGAAAAGGAGCCTCTCCATGTCCTCCTTGATCCCCTTTCCTGATCATCCCTGAGGCAGGGGAAGACAAGGATGGCAACAACAGAGAAGAGGGAGTTCCTATTTGAGGCAGGGACTCTTTTTGCTGGGACAATTGATACTGTCTTCAAGTACTCCCTCTGAGAAGAACGAGAAGGGGCCAGGGATGCTCCACAGAGCTGGACTGACTTCATGGCATTATTATACCAAGAGATGTCTAGAGTCCAGGAGACAATCCACCCCAGAGAAACCTCCTCACGAACCCCAGATCAGCCCAAAGGAACCAAAGACACTTGCCCATTGGTTTATCTGTAGAGACAGAAACCTCAAGGCCACCTAATAGAATTTTCTGTGAGGTCTGAGGTTCTTTCTCCCAAGCACATGGCTTCTGTCCATCAGATTTTTGTGTGTTTTTCCTAAGGTCTCAGTTCAAGTCCACTTCTATTTCTTTTTGCCTTAGTTCTGCTGCCTTTGAAGCTGACCGCTCTCATTTTAACCTCTTGCAAGAAAGCGTCGCTGGATGAGACAGTAGAAACCCACAGAGTGAGCCTGCTTTTAGAAAATGTGGATCTAGTTAGAGAGGGGTAGAAATCCACCTCTACCCACTTATTCCTGCTAAATCACTTTTAAGCTATTTCTCCAAACCGAATTCCTCTAGGACAGCCTTGACATGCATCTTCAAACCCTCAGACAGCACATATCACAGGGCAAACTCTGTGACCCCTAACCGTCAGACTAAAACACCTATTTAAAAAGGCTCAATCCCATTTAGGCTCAAGTCGGTGGGAATTTCAGTACCGGCCTCGATGATAACAGCATTTAACTTTCACCCTCTTCTACAAACAGGAATGTGGTCGTCATCCCAGATTTGATCAGACTCACTTTAAACTAGAGCCAATTTGTACACTAGTCATTCCAAATAATAACAGAGCAAACAAATAACTCCCCTTAGGGTTCCAAGCCCTGGAGCGACATGAATCAACGCTGCTCCCACAGTTCCTCAACTGTAGAGCATTGGGCCCACCCCTCTTAGCCCAGAGCTGCTTTGAGGGTCCCCAGGCTCCTGGGACCTGCTGAAGGGGTTAGATTGGACCTGGGTGGGATCAGGCAGCTGCAGCTCCCTGGGAGGACTTTTACCCTCCCCCCGCCCCATATGTATCTGGAAGGGTCCTCTGGAAGGGTCCTCTGGAAGGGTCCTCCAGGCTAAGAGTAGAAGATAATGTTTATTCAGCTTGACCTCTAACTGGCACACGCTGAGTTCCACAGGATTATCTGTTCCCATCTAAACAGAACATCCTTTGCTAGGACAAAAGATTTTTTTGTTTGTTTGTTTGCTTCATAGGATTATGTTTATTCGTTTGCATTTCTCTATTTCCAACTTTTGGTGAGTCCATAATATGAATATTCTAAGATTTGTTTATGATTCAAATTTACCCATGTCAAGTTAAATAAATTAACTGTCCATCTTAAGTGGGCCATCTGGTAGAAATGAATGCCCACGTTAAAAGTGCATACAGCTATTAAAAATATAGGGTGCATCAATTATAATGTTGACTTAAAAAGCAGGAAACAATTACTCAAACAACTAATTTTAAACTATAATATCGAAACAACTATAATAGAATATCAGAGTGTTAATAGAGGTATCTATTTTGAGCAGGATTATAAGTGAGTTTTTTCCTTCTTTATAATTTTTAAAAATTTGAATATCTTGTGCAATGAACACACATTTTTCTAGAATGTGAAAAAATAATGCATTTCTTCAGGTATATATCTGTGTTTTCCTAATAACCAACATCATGAAAAAACCATTTCCATTATTTTTCACATGATTAAAATTAACCTTTCACAAGTCTGACGCTCATCGAGGTGTATTTCACTTTTCTGAATATCGCCAGAGACATCGAATTTAATAGTTAAATTATATATCATAACCAAGAAGAGAGAATAGGGAAAAGGCTTTATTTTATTGTTTCAAAATTTAAGTACTTACGTCTGTTGAAATAATCTAATAAACTACTTGCTTTCTTTCCTATAGCAGCTTCAGGCTTCCTCATTTGAATCCCTTGGACTATATCTAAAAAAATATATTGCACACAGAAGGCAACATTTTTTTATAGAAAATATTTTTTGAAGAATTAAATGGATCCTTGCATAAGAGTCTCCAAAGCTTCAGGGTATTTTTTTCTTAAGCCCAAGATCCAACTTCTGGCTTAAAAGAGACACCCCATCTGGCCAGCTGGCAGACACCCAGTGGAACCCCTCTGATGTTCTAATGCTCAGAAATAAAGACCACAATACATTAAAACCTCCCAGATGAATCTTTGCTGTTGGGAGCAATAATCGCCTGGCTAGGTTTAGAAAAGGCAATATTATTAGCAAAGAAGGAAGGCCATTGTGAAAACATCGTTTTAAAGGTTTGTATGGTTTCCATTTGTTTTAGCCTGAGTGAAGATTTTCTCTGTTACCTAAGATTGTTACCAAAATTGTCACCAATGAAGAATCGTTCCCTATTGATTAAATCTGGACTCTGAGGCAGAAAGCTATGGCTCCTTCTGGGGCAGCCCAATGTCCCCCAGGAAGTTACACAGGTGAAAGATACCTACTCTACTTCTATTATAGTTTGGAAGGGAACAATCAAAGGGAGTAATAGATGTTAAAAGCCTATAGAAGAGGATACTCTAGCACGAATAAAACATACTACGTGATATCCATTTCATATAAGAATGAAGTTTCCAAAACATTTCTCACTAGCTTTTAAGGCAAACTAAGAAGGCACCATTTGGGTCACTTACACCCACTCCAGGGAAGGACTCTAGTGGAAGTGTTGGTAAAGAGACCGGCGTCCACACCTGGCAAGGGGTCAATTAGCGGACATTTGCTCCTGTCCGAAGCATCCACTGAGACATCTGGTCAACGCCGAAAGATCCATGATATTTGGTCCTTGACATGTGCCATTACGAGTTAGGCTACTGACACAAAAAGGGTTATTACTGGTAATACAGCCACAACACAATTACTGGACCAACAAAACATGGTAATATTTTCTATGTCTTAATCTTGTAAACCAAAAGTATAAATAAATGTTATGGGTTGTTTGGACCCAGGAACGTTTTTCTAAGCATGGATGTTTTTGACAGGACCAAATTCCAAGGACCTTTTGGCCTCAGGAGAGTTTCGACTGGACCCAATGTCCTGTGAGGAAGGGGCCTTTTACTCTTAAGGGGCTTCGATCATGTTCATAGCAATTCAGATGGTGACTGCAAATTCCTTTCATAAATAATCGAACATTGTAAATATTATTTGGACATGACGATACAGGCATGAGCAGCTTTTGCACAGAGCAAGAAGTATTATATTGTTCATGACCCTCACACTTTTATTAAGCTATAGATTTCATGACTGGAGAGTTCTGATCCCTCTCTCATTTTCTCTTTTGTCAAACTAAACACTAGTGGCTGGCTACTGGCTGCTCAAAGTTAAGGTCCTTAAGCCAGCAGTACTGCTATCTCCGGGAGCTTATTAGAAATGCAGATTCTGAAAGTCCACAGGAGACCTATTGAATCAGAAGAATTTCCAGGTGACGGATATGCACATCGAAGAGTGAGACGCACAGCTATAGTATAAATAAAGTATTGCTAATCAATTGCAAAGAAGACCTAAATTTAGTGAAAATAACCAATTGAAAAATTTGATACCTATCCTTTACAACTCTTAGGAAGAATGATAACATAATATTTAGGGAAAGGATCCTTTTAGAATTGTCTACTCACTTTACTTTTTTCACTATGACTCAGATTTCCTTTTCTTCACACCTGTCACACATCTTCCCTCCTCCTTAAACTTACCTTCCGGCATCTTAAGCAATTTCTAGGTGTCCTGAGAAAAGGACAATGACAAGTAGCAAAACTGGGGAGAAAGAAAGAATTGGCCCCACTGACTTTATTAATAATATCCACATTTAGTATAGAAGTTTACAATTTATAAACATTGCGTTGTCACAATTTACCTTTACCACCTACCTGCGACGTAGGCAAAGCAGGTAATATCATCATCAGCATCATCGCCATCTAACAGCTGAAAATCCTGAGGTTCTAGGAGATTCAGTGACATACTCAGCATGCCACACCAAACAACAGTCAGCATATGAGGAAATGACACACGTTTTTGCATCCAAACCTTCCTTGACCCTTGGTGGTGGCATGGGCCAGGGAGGATGTGGTTACGGGCATCACCGATGTCAGCATTACAGTGGCAGCACACAGATTGGGAATGTCCTGTGTGCTCAATGTTCTAGACACTGGGGGAAAGACCAAGGTCGACAGTCTGACTTTGGAGACCTTACATGTCAACTCCCTCAGGCCTTGAGCACGATTGCATGTACTGCGTGTTTCTTGTCAGAAGAAAGGAGTTTTGCATCTGCATTTAGAGAAAATGATCTGAGCGTGTAGAAAAGAAACATTTCCAGAAGCAGAGTCTTACCTCACTTCCTGTTGGTAAGTTTGTTAGAGAACCCAGCAGGGCATGAGAAACAAAACCATTTTGGGGAGGGCGTGCGAGGGTGGACTTTTCATTCAGTGCCGCATCCCCATCGGCATTTTCGACATCCTCATCAAACACTCCCTAGCAATCAGACTCTAGGGTCGACACTTTACATTCATTTTCTAGATTCATACTCATGTCAATCTTATTAGATAAGTACTAGTGCCCTCACTTGAGATCTAAGAAAATCGAAGAAAAACCACAATAGCTGCTGATGGTCACGTAGCTAGTAAAAGTGTAGCTGTGGTTTATATCTTGATTTCTTTGACCTTGAACCTCAAATATTGAAACGTGAGGGCTAATGTTTCTAATGCATCGGCTGCATTCTGATGACACGTGTCCAGGTTCCTTGATGTCACCTCTCAAACCAGAATCTCTGGGGTTGGGCTCTCGGCATCTGGATGCTAAGACAGGACTCTACCTATTCTGATAAATGCTGAAGACAGGAACCATTCCCTTGGGTTATTTGGGCTTTTACTATCCGTACACTGAAGTTTAGGTTTGATGGGAGAGGCAACTAGAACATAAGATTAATTAGCCAAAAACAGAGAGAGAGAGAGAGATGGTGTTATATTATAAAAGAGAAAAAAAAAAACAAATTAGGAATTTTCAGGCCTTTGTTTTAATATTTGTATGGCATTTAATGGGGTAACATTAACTTCTCTAAGCTTATGTGTCCATATTAATTTTTTTTAAATCTTGCTTTGACTACCTAAGTAGAATGGTTGTGAAAATATGAGAAAATAAATGTGAAAAGTTTTAAAAAGCAAATGTTTTATAGACACAATGGAGTTATAATGAAAATAATGCTTCAAGTGGTCAGTCTTGTAAGCTTTGAATTATCTGGTTCGTTAAAGAGCTAGGTCGACTTCTCTCTGTATCCGGACAACGTTTGGTGCCGTAAAGTCCAATGGGCAGGCCTATATTATCTCTGGAATGAAGAAGGTGAAAATTAAAAAAAGAGATGGAGCAGCTTGTTCTAGAGAATGGGGGTGCCCAGGTTTAAACAGGAAACAACACCAGGTGACGTTTAAGGGGCTCCGGTAGAGAGGACAGACAAGGTCATTGGAACATGAAGGGTAGAAAGAATGGTATTCGGAGTCAATTACTGACTTTTTCACTCCTGTGCCAGACATTTATTGGGCCTTTCAAGGGTCTTTTGCTAGATATCGTAGGGTTCTTGCAGCGAATGAGCGAGTACCTGCCTTCAAGGGCTGCATGGTGCCGGTGAGTGATTACAAGAGGTTAGAGATGTGCTTGACCAGTGTCATCAATGCTGGGAAAGCAGAGGAAGGGGAGAAGGAGAGGCTGAGAAGCAGAGGGGGAATTAGAGCCCCACCTAGAGAGAGGACTGTCCGGGGGGGCGGGGACCCTCCCTGGGTGCCTTCCATCTCCAGCTCGTTCACGCTTTCATCCAAATGCCACAGCTGACGTTGGAGGACTTGCCTTCTTCCCCTCCACGTCTATATATTCACTGAAGAACAGTCATCTCATGTCTGTATCTCATGTATAAATTTTCCTGAAAGGAACATCTTGNGTGTTTATATATTTGTTGCTGAACTGCTTAGGGCAAAAATCTTGTGTGTATATATATCTTACTCTAACTTGTGTTGTTTGTGTAATTTGTGTTTTAATCTTATTATTCACTGAGTTGACCATAATTTGCTTGAAGGCGTAGTGATTTATTTTTGTCACGCCACCTAACATATAATAGGACAGTCGATACTGTAGGAGTCTGTTAGGGATAAGAATAAAATAACACGAAGTCCTTTACTTCAATCTCTTTCGCAAAACAGGATTGTGCCCGAATCATTTATTTTAGTAGTCATTCAAAAAACAATTAAAAACGTGAGACTAAAACGCAATAGAGAATGAAGAGATTTGAGAGTTTTCTCAAGGAAAATTGGAATAGAAATTCAAAGAAGATTCGTGATGAATACTGAGGCATTTGGAGAAAGAGGGAGTGAAAGAGGGAGGTGGAGAGGGTGGGAAGCAAGAGAGAGAGATGGAAATATTTGGAAATACATATCTACACTTGAAAGTTGCAGGGGGGGCAAAA